>NC_087365.1:8702424-9005454 GCF_030014295.1 Loxodonta africana | reverse complement strand
CTGCTTTTGCTGTGCCCCAAAGGTAGGATGTGCTTTCATTCTCATTTGATTCTATGAATTTCTTTATTCCATCCTTAATTTCTTCTGTAACCCATTTTTGAGCAAAGCGTTATTCAGTTTCCATGTATTCGATTTTTTTTCCTTGCTGTTTCTGTTATTGATTTCTGCTTTTGTAGCTTTATGCTTTGTAATATTTCGATGTTTTGGATTCTGTTAAGGCTTACTTTGTGGCCTAAGATGTGGCCTATTCTGGAGAATGTTCCATGTGCATTGGAAAAGAATGTATACTTTGCTGCTGTTGAGTGGAGTGTTCTGTATATGTTATGAGGTGAAGTTGATTGGGGCATTTAGATCCTCCGTATCTTTACTGAGTTTCTTTCTAGGTGTTCTGTCTTTCACCGAAAGTGGTGTGTTGAAGTCTTCTACTATTATTCTGATTTCAGTGGTGTTACAATTTATTTTGTGTATTTTGGAGCCTTGTCGTTGGGTGTGTATGTATTTATTATGTCCTCCTGGTGTACTGACCCTTGAAGCATTATTTGGTGTCCCTCCTTATTCTTTGAGGTGGATTTTGCTTTAAAGTCTGTTTTTTTTTTGGTATTAATATTGCCACTCCTGATCTATTTTGGTTGTTGTTTGCTTGATATATTTTTTCCATCCTTTGAGTTTTAGTTTGTTTGTGTCTCTATACCTAAAGTGTGCCTCTTGTAAGCAGCATCAGATGGATCTTTTTTTCCCCCCATTCTCCCACTCTCTGTCTCTTTATTGGTGTATTTAGGCCATTTACATTCAGTGTAATTATTGATAAATATGAGTTTACTGCTTTCATTTTGATGTTTTTCTTTTCTTTTACTGTGTTGACAATTTCCTTGTTGCACTTCATTTTCTGTGCTGAGTCATTTTTCTTTATGTATTTTTTTTCATCTTTTCCCTTATTGTTGACTTTGTGTTTGCTGATCCTTCATGTTTTTCTCATTTTTTATTTTGATGTGTAGGTTTCTTAGCTTCCTTTGTGGTTACCTTGAAATTTGCCTTTATGTTTCTAAGTTTAAACCAATCTTTTATTTCTTGATATCACCTTAACTTCCTCTTCATATGGAAGTTCTATGACTACAGTTTATTCCCTCTTTTTTTGTTTTGGTGTTGTCATTGTTTACATATTGATGTCTCTGATTCCCTATTTTCAGTCTTTTAGTTTTGATTTGTTTTTGTGAATTCTCCATCCGGGTTGGTAACCGGTTGCTCTGTCCTGTGTTCTAGTCTTGGATTGTTGTCTGATATTGTTGGTTCTCTAACCGGAGGGCTCCCTTTAATATATTTGTAATTTGTGTTTGGTCCTTACAAATTCTGTTTATCTAGATATGATCTAATTTAACTATCATATTTGAAGACAGTTTTGTTGAAGATATAATTCTTGGCTGGCAAATTTTTCCTTTCAAGGCTTTATATATATTATCCCATTGCCTTCCTCCCTGCATGGTTTCTGCTGAGTAGTCAGAGCTTAGTCTTATTTGTTCCCCTTTGTAGGTGACTTTTCATTTATCCCTAACTGCTCTCAAGATTCTATATTTGTCTTTGGTTTTGGCAAGTTTGATTATGATATGTCTTGGTGAATTTCTTTTGGAGTCTACCCTGTACGGGGTTCATTGAGCTGCTTGCATAGATAGCTTCTCGTCATTCATGATATCAGGGATGTTTTCTGCCAGTAAATCTTCAACAATTTTCTCCGTGTTTTTTATTATCCCCCCATCCTGGTACACTGACCACATGTTGGTTTTTCCACTTGATAGTGTCCCACATAATTCTTAGGCTTTCTTCATTTTTTTGGATTCTTTTTTTCTGATTTTTCTCAAATAAATTGATGTCAAGGAATTTATCATCAGTTTCACTAAGTCTGACTTCCATTGTCTCAGTTCTGCTCCTGTGACTTTCTATTGTGTTGTCTAAGGCTTAATTCTGAAATTTTATTGTTGTCTGTGTGTGGTTTCTATCAGCCTGTTATTTTGTCTTTTTGTTCTTGTGTTGTTTTCCTGAATTCTTCTATTGCTTTGTCTGTGTGTTCCTTGGCTTGGTCTGAGTTTTGCCTGATCTCCTCCCTGATCTCTTGGAAAGCTCTGTATATTAGTCTCTTGAATTCTTTCTCAGGCAGTTCCATTACCTTATCTTTCTCTGGAAGGTTTCCCAGTTCTTTATTTTGGTTGCTCGCTGTTGCCATCTTGACCTGCTTCTTTATGTGATTTTGTATTGACTGTTGTCTCTGAGACATCAGTAAGTCATTATATTTATTTATTGTATGTTTGTTTACTGTGTCCTAACTTTTTGTTTTGTTTTGATATGCCCAAGGAAGCTGTGCATGTGAGCTACTTTGGTTGTTGGTGTCTTTGAAACCCTCATGTCCTGTCTCCAGGTGGTCAGAGCAGCTACTAGGTGTGTGAGCCAGGAGTCTGTTCACTTTTCTTGTGGGGCTGTGGCACGGGTGTCCAGATTGTCAGTCACCAAGTTTGTGGTGCAGACTCTTACTTATAGTCCTAGACAGGCAGGACTGTATAGGGGTGTTCAGAATAGTCACAAGTATCTGGGTACAGTAGGGGCTATGTGTGGAGCAAGGCAGGGGGATGACGGCTGCCCCCAGGTGCCTGAGTGGATGGTGTGCACCTATCCTGTAGAGTGTGTAGTGGGGGAGGTATTGCTGCACATCCTTGGGCACCCGGTGCTGTTGGCTGAAGGAACTGGGAGGCACCACTTATTCACAGATCCTGTTGTGGGTGGCTAATTGGAGTGGATGGTACCACCAGACCTCAGGCTCCTGGTGTGGGTGTGTGAGACCCCTGCTTAGGCAGCAGGGCACTGTCACATGTCACAAATCTGCCACTCCCTCTTGGCTACTGCAGTTGAAAATGGGCTTCAGGTGTATGCCCTGCTGTTTTACGCTGATGTGGGTGTGTGGTATTAAATCGGCCCACACAGGTCTGGGCAGGGGTGAAGGGTGCTGCAAGTCCATGAACCCCTTATGCCAGTGGCTGGCAAAGTGGCTGTGAGACTGATGTGGGAGCGGAGAGCCCTGTTCCCGGCTTAGGGGCGTGATTTTTTTAAAACCGTGGGACTGGTTTTGGAGTGGAGCGGTGTTGGGGGTGTGAGGGGAAGAAAGCATTTATCCACTGTGAAACTCTGGGAGGGGGAGGGGTCATTTTGCCCCCCATGGTAGGTTAGAGGCTTGCACTTAACTTTCACAGGTCCAGTGCCGTACCTACCTAGTACAGGAGGTGTGTGCAGACTTGCTGCCACCCAGCCATACCTGACTTGGTGAGACTCGTTCCCAAATGCTGCTGCTCGCCTCAGCCCATGCATGCCACGCTGACCCAGCCAGCAGGGTGCCGGTGACCTCACAACCAGCACCTCTCCGTTGCTTTTGAATTATTTCTCCTACCTTCTGCTGCTCAGTCTGACTCTTCAGCTTTGTCTTTGATGATCAGGGCTTCCAGATTGCCATATATAATTGATTTCCTTCTTTTTTTGTTTTACAGGAAGCATCTGACTATTCTGCCATCTTGTCCCCACCTCCTCTGTAGACAGGGTCTTGGTTCTCAGCATCTTCCCCTGCACATGTCTTCTTGTTATCTCCTTGCTGGGTAAAAGTGACACTACATTTAGTGGCTTAAAACAATGATTTATTATCTTTTTTCTCTTGCTTTTGTGGGTTGACTGGGTTTATTTGGGCAGATTTTGTTCAGGGTCTCCTATGCAATTTCAGTCAGATGGTGGTTGGGACTACAGTTATCTGGAGGCCTGACTGCCTGGACATCTAAGATGCCTTTTCACACAGCTGGCTGTGATGCTGGCTGTCAGCTGGGCACAGCTGGGGCTGCTCTGGAACACCTGCCTGTGGTCTCTCCATGTGGCCTGGTCTCTCACAATCTAGTGGCTGGGTTCTGAGAGAAGAATCCCAAGAGAGAGTGTTCCAAGTGCCCAGGCAGAAGTTGCAAGTCTTCTCATGACCAAGCCTCAGAATTCTCAGATCTTCATTTTGCCACATTCTTTTGGACAGGTGAGTCACAAAGGCTAGCCCAGATTTAAGGGGAGGGGGTACTAACCACACCTCTCGGTGAGAGGAATGTTGAAGAGTTTGCAGTAACCTTAAATTCCCCTCAGCACAGAAATGTTCCAAGATAAGGATCTCAGAATTGGAAAATCTTGTAAGACCAGATGCCTAGATGAGCATATCTAAATATTTTGGGGGTATGTTGGGGCTATCTTCTAGGCTGAGAAGGGGAGAATCCAGATCTCATTCCAGCTTTAATCAAAGCATCTTTCTGAGGGTTAGTGTAAGATATCTTTAAAAGGAATGTCATGGTTTTTCTTTTATTGTGGTAAAATATTTATAACAAAGTTTTCCATTTTAACCATTTCTAAGTATATAATTCAGTGACATTAATTACATTAACAGTGTTGCATAACTATCACCACTATTTCTAAAATTTTTTCATCGCTCCAAACAGAAGCTCAGTACCCATCCAGCAATAACTCCATTTCTGTCTCCCCACAGCCCCTGGTAACCACTAATCTACTTCTGTCTCTATGCATTTGTGTATTCTAGACATTTTAAGTGTAATCATACAATATTTGTTCTTTTGTGTCTGATATATTTCACTCAGCATAATGTCTTCAAGGTTCATCCATGTCATAACATGTATCAGGACTTCATTTCTCTTTATGGCTGAATTCCATGGCTTTTAAGGGTAATTCCACAACTGGGATTAAGTCCGGCCCCACAACCTTAGTAAACAAATGCAAGTTGATTGGGTTGTTCCGTGGGCATTCCCAGCTCAGCCAGGGTCCTTTAGCATGAGACACAGATGTCGGATTGGCCGGGACTCGAGAAGGAAGTACTCTTTAGACTGAGGCAGTACAAGACAGGATGGCCATGCTGTAGGTGATTCCCTCTCTCCCCACAGAGAAATGCCCTTTGGACCTTAGTTATATTTCTCACTGGTCTATATGTCCCTTAGTATCTTGTTGACTCAGTTTTTTACATGGAAATTGGGGCCACAGACACAACCGCTGGAGTAGCACATTGTAGGTCTATCCTCTAGGTATATCATGAACTTTAAAAGGAGATGCTAACACAACATGGTTAATGTAATTGGTATCATTAAACCGTACTCCTGAAAAATGTTGAATTTGCTAATGTTGTGTTATATAGAGTTTTATGACAATAAAAAAGGGGATGCTAACAGAAAGCCCTTTTTTAAAAAACCCAAGAACATCATCTTCCTGTGCTGTTGGTTATTTCCCTACTGGACTGAAATCTAGTTGAGAGTAGGGACTGGGCCTTTCTCATTTTTGTGTTCCACTTGGTGCCTTATGTGCATGCAGGAGGCTGTCAATAAATTTTCCAGCTGGGTGGAGTGAATTGAAGAGCTCCAAACAGTCTCACCTTGGGAATTCCTCCAGGAGGCTCTGAATGTCTCCAAATCCAGTGTTTAAAGAAGATATTTTGCTCTTAAAAGGGAGAGGGCTGTCTTTTCTCCTTTGATAGATTGGTGGTCAGGCTGGAAGGAAGAGAGGTGACTCACTACAGAGGTCAGAGTGGACAGGGAGGAGAAGAGTCCTTGGCTGGCCGTACTGCTTAGGAAACTGTCCCAAGGCTTGGCTTGTCATTCCCCTCACCTGCTGTTAGTCATCAGGGTCATTGGGTGCTGTGGCACATGGCCCTGACTCTCTCCTTATAGAAGCATAGAAAGATTAGCAGAGGACAATCTAGGTCCAAACTCCTTCATAAATTTGTCACGAGTCAATTTCCCTTTTTAGATATGGCACTGTGTGTATATTTGTGTGTGTCTGATGGAAGCCTGGGAATTAGATAACTGGAGGACAGTTGGCCATCCAACCAAATGTTCTTGGCTCTTCTGTGTGTTAATGTCAGTGGAAAAAATGATGCAAAAGCAATAGCTGGTCCCTGTGAGGGCAGTCCTTGCCCTACCACTTCCCTCTCCCTGGAATTCGTGGTTGGTTCATCTCTTAAGAAGGGCCAAGTTGGTAGGTTCTTCCTGGCATGTGTGGCTGTTTCCTGGCTGGGCATGAGGAAGGGGTGGGCTCAGGGTCAACAGGAGTGGCTCTTTCTGGCCTGACAAAGCCAGACGAGTCTGAGGTCCTGAACCTTCAATAATGGTTATCTGTCTTAGTTTGAGTTCCCCTGAAAACTAGGGCCTAAGACTAGGGGGCCTGGGTGCAGGTAGATTTACTGGGAGATAATCCCAGGAAGCAGAGGGGAAGAGCAGGCAGACTGAGACAGAGAAGAAGAATCAAAGAGAAAGTTTTGCAAAAGGGCTCGATTTTGCTATGACCTCTGTGAAGCATAGAGAATGCCCCAGAGTTTTCCTCCTGAAGGATGAAAGGCTAGAGCATTTATCCTCCACCCTCCATGTCCCACACCATCCCAGCCCTACTCCCCTTGGATGTGGGCTGCCCCTGGGGTGTTAACTTCCCTGCCGTCCTGGCCTTGCAGGCTCTGGTCATGTTGTAGAAGGTCCTGGGGGAGGAAAGTGGAAGGATGACTGGCATGTACTTGAGATGAGTCTGAGCTCACAAGAACCTGTTTAGCTGGCTAATATCAGAGGTGGACTGAACAGATATGATGTAGGGCATCTTTCACTTTTAAGCAGGGACAACTTGTGAGGATGGATTGAACCTTAAGGAATAATGGACTCATAACTTACTATCTGAGCAATGGGTTAGGTGCTAGGCTTGACTAACTCTGGGATGCTCAGGATAAAATTGTTACTAGACAGGAGACCTACCAGTATTGTCTGCCTCTGATTCTACCTTCACCAACTTAAGGTATTTTGTCTTTTGAGACAAAAAATGTTCTATAAAAAGCAACCACAGCACATTATTCAGGGTAAGAAATATTTCAGGTCATGCCTACCCTTTCCTCTCTCCCTTCTTTCTCCTCCCCACTCTGTCTTTTGCTCTCTCATGCTCTTTCTTTCTCTTTTCTTTCCCTCCCTTCCTTTCTCCCCTCCTACCTCCCTGTCTTTCTCATCCCCTTTCTCTCTTTTTCTTCCTTTATTTCCACAACTGTTATTTGTTTAGTTTCCAAATATTGGGTGATTTTCCAGATTTCTTTTTGTTATTGGTTTCTAGTTTAATTCTATTGGTCAGCATACATATTTTGCATGAATTCAGTTCTTTTAAATTTGTTGCGATTTGTTTTATGGCTCAGAATGTGGTATTTATTTGATGAATGTTTCATGTGCACTTGAAAATAAGGTGTATTCTGCTGTTGTTGGGTAGAAGGGTGTACAAAAGTAAATCAAGTTAAGTTGGTTCATAGTGTCGAATATGTCTTCTGTATCTGTAACTGTTTTTCTGTCTGTTTTATCAATTACTAAGAGCAAATGTTTAAAGTCTTCAAATTGTGAATTTGTCTATTCCATTTTCCATTTTATGAATTTTTGTTTTATGTATTTTGAAATTATGCTGTTAGGCAAATATACATGAAGGATCATTTTGTCTTCTTGGTGAATTGACCCTTTTATCATTATGTAATGGTCCTCTTTATCCCTGGCAATATTCCTTATTTTGAAGCCTAAAGCCCTGGTGGTGCAGGGGTTAAGAGCTTAGTTACTAACCAAAAGGTTGGCAGTTCGAATCTAACAGCTGCTCCTTAGAAACCCTGTGGGGCAGTTCTACTGTCTTATAGGGTTGCTATGAGTAGGAATTGACTCAACAATAACGGGTCAGGTTTTTGGCTGATGTTAATATAACAGTCTAGCTTTCTTTTAGTGTTTGTATGGTGTCTCTTTTCCAATCCTTTTATTTTAAACCTATCTATGTCTTTATGTTTAAAATGGATTTCTTGTTGAAAACATGCCAATTTGACAGTTTCTATATTTTCAATTGTGGAGCCCTGGTGCTGCAGTGGTTAGAGCTCAGCTGCTACCCAAGAGGCCAGCAGTTCGGAATCCACCAGCCAGCCGCTCCTTGGAAATCCTATGGGGCAGTTTTACTCTGTACTGGAGCATCTCTATGAGTCGGAATCAACTCAACAGCAATGGACTGGATATTTCATTTGGGGAATTAGAACCTAAAAATTAATGCAATTATGTATATGGTTGATTTAAATTTGTGATCTTGCTAGTTACTTTCTATTCATCTCATTTGTTTTCTGTTTTCCCTTTTCTTGCCTTCTCATGGACTTGGGTATTTTTTATGCTTCTACTTTATCCCCACTATTGGCTTACTGTTTTTTTAAATTAATTTTTATTGTGCTTTAAGTGAAAGTTTACAAATCAGGCCAGTCTCTCATATAAAAATTTACATACACCTTGCTATTTACTCCTAATTGCTCTCCCTCTAATGAGATAGCACAGTTCTTCCCTCGCTCTCCTCATGTATGTTCAGGTAGCTTCCGGCCCCCTCTGCCCTCTCATCTCCCCTCCAGACAGGAGATGAATTGGCTTACGTTTAACACATTTTTTTAAAGTAGTGGTTGCTGTAGTGTTTACAATATACATCTTTATTTTATCACAGTCTACCTTCAAATAATACTGTATACCACTTTAAAGAGTGTAAGAGCCTTAAGACAACGCACTTCCATGTCTTCCTTTTGTCCTTTGTGTTACTGTCATACATTTTACTAACACATATTTTAAAAATCCCAAAACACATTGTTACTATTTTTGCTTTACATTGCTAATCACCTTTTTTTAATATTTTATTTTCGTTGTTGTTGAAAATATACACAGCAGAACATAGACCAATTCAGCAGTTTCTACATGTACAACTCAGTGACATTGATCACATACTTCAAGTTGTGCAGTCATTCTCACCCTCCTCTTCTGAGTTATTCCTCCCTCATTAATATAAACTCACTGCCCACTAAGTTTTCTGTCTAATCTTTCGGGTGCTGGTGTCAATTTGATTCTGTATAGATAGATCTTAAAAAGAGCAAAATTCTCAAGGCAGACATTCTTTACTAGTTAAGCTAAACTATGGTTCAGTTTTTTTTCTTTTTTTTAAAATAATTTTTATTGTGCTGTAAGTGAAAGTTTACAAATCAAGTCAGTCTCTCACACAAAAACCCATATACACCTTGCTACACACTCCCAATTACTCTCCCCCTAATGAGACAGCCCGCTCTCTCCCTCCACTCTCTTTTCGTGTCCTTTTCGCCAGCTTCTAACCCCCTCCACCCTCTCATCTCCCCTCCAGGCAGGAGATGCCAACATAGTCTCAAGTGTCCACCTGATCCAAGAAGCTCACTCCTCACCAGCATCCCTCTCCAACCCATTGTCCAGTCCAATCCATGTCTGAAGAGTTGGCTTTGGGAATGGTTGCTGTCCTGGGGGCAACAGAAGGTCTGGGGGCCATGACCACTGGGGTCCTTCCAGTCTCAGTCAGACCATTAAGTCTAGTCTTATGAGAATTTGGGGTCTGGATCCCACTGCTCTCCTGCTCCCTCAGGGGTTCTCTGTTGTGTTCCCTGTCAGGGCAGTTATCCGTTGCAGCCAGGCAACAACGGTCTTCTGGTCTCAGGATGATGTAGTCACTGGTTCATGTGGCCCTTTCTGTCTCTTGGGCTCGTAATCACCTTGTGTCCTTGGTGTTCTTCATTTCTCCTTCGATCCAGGTGGGTTGAGACCAATTGGTGCATCTTAGATGGCTGCTTGCTAGCGTTTAAGACCCCAGACGCCACTCTTCAAAGTGGAATGCAGAATGTTTTCTTAATAGATTTTATTATGCCATTTGACTTAGATGTCCCCTGAAACATGGTCCCCAGACCCCTGCCCATGTTACGCTGGCCTTCGAAGGATTCAGTTTATTCAGGAAACTTCTTTGCTTTTGGTTTAGTCCAATTGTGCTGACCTCCCCTGTACTGTGTGCTGTCTTTCCCTTCACCTAAAGTAGTTCTTATCTACTATCTAATTAGTGAATACCCCTCTCCCATTCTCCCTCCCTCCCCCCTCTCGTAACCACAAAAGAATGTTTTCTTCTCAGTTTAAACTATTTCTCAAGTTCTTATAATAGTGGTCTTATACAATATTCGTCCTTTTGCAACTGACTAATTTCACTCAGCATAATGCCTTCCGGGTTCCTCCATGTTATGAAATGTTTCACAGATTCCTCGCTGTTCTTTATCGATGTGTAGTATTCCATTGTGTGAATATACCATAATTTATTTATCCATTCATCCGTTGATGGGCACCTTGGTTGCTTCCATGTTTTTGCTGTTGTAAACAGAGCTGCAATAAACATGGGTGTGCATATATCCATTCATGTAAGGCTCTTATTCCTCTAGGATATATTCCAAGGAGTGGGATTGCTGGATCGTATGGTATTTTTTTTTTTTTATGGTAGTTCTATTTCTAACTTTTTAAGGAAGCGCCAAATCGATTTCCAAAGTGGTTGTACCACTTGACATTCCCACCAGCAGTGTAGAAGTGTTCCAATCTCTCCGCAGCCTCTCCAACATTTATTATTTTGTGTTTTTGGATTTATGCCAGCCTTGTTGGAGTGAGATGGAATCTCATTGTAGTTTTGATCTGCATTTCTCTAATGGCTAATGATCGTGAACATTTCCTCATGTATCTGTTAGCTACCTGAATGTTTTCTTTAGTGAAGTGTCTATTCATATCTTTTGCCCATTTTTTAATAGGGTTATTTGTCTTTTTGCAGGTGAGTTTTTGCAGTATGATGTAGATTTTAGAGATTAGGTGCTGATCAGAAATGTCATAGCTAAAAACTTTTTCCTAGTCTGTAGGTAGTCTTTTTACTCTTTTGGTGAAGTCTTTGGATGAGCATAAGTGTTTGATTTTTAGGAGCTCCCAGTTATCTAGTTTTTCTTCTACGTTCTTTACGATGTTTTCTATACTGTTTATGCCATGTATTGGGGCGCCTAACGTTATCCCTATTTTTTCTTCCATGATCTTTATCGTTTTAGATTTTATATTTAGGTCTTTGATCCGTTTTGAGTTGGTTTTTGTGCATGGAGAGAGGTATGGGTCTTGTTTCATTTTTTTGCAGGTGGATATCCAATTCTGCCAGTACCATTTGTTAAAAAGACTGTCTTTTCCCCATTTAACTGATTTGGGGCCTTTGTCAAATATCAACTGCTCATATGTGAATGGATTTATGTCTGGATTCTCAATTCTGTTCCATTGGTCCATGTATCTGTTGTTGTACCAATGCCAGGCTGTTATGACTACTGTGGTGGTGTAATAGGTTCTAAAATCAGGTAAAGTAAGGCCTCCCACTTTGTTCTTCTTTTTCAGTAATGCCTTATTTATCCGGGGCCTCTTTCCCTTCCATATGAAATTGGTGATTTGCTTCTCCATCTCATTAAAGAATGTCGTTGGGATTTGGATCGGAATTGCATTAAATGTATAGATCGCTTTTGGTAGAATAGACATTTTTATAATGTTAAGTCTTCCTATCCATGAGCAAGGTATGTTATTCCACTTATGTAGGTCTGTTTTGGTTTCTTGCAGAAGTGTACTGTAGTTTCCTTTATATAAGTCTTCTACATCTCTGGTAAGATTTGTTCCTAAGTATTTTATCTTCTTGGGGGCTACTGTAAATGGCATTGATTTGGTGATTTCCTCTTCGATGTTCTTTTTGTTGGTGTAGAGGCATCCAACTGATTTTTGTATGTTTATGTTGTATCCCGATACTCTGCTGAACTCTTCTATGAGTTTCAGTAGTTTCCTGGAGGATTCCCTAGGGTTTTCCGTGTATAAAAGCATGTCATCTGCAAATAGAGATACTTTTACTTTTTTCTTGCCAATCTGGATACCCTTTATTTCTTTATCTAGCCTAATTGCTCTGGCTAGGACTTCAGCACAATGTTGAATAAGAGTGGTGATAAAGGGCATCCTTGTCTGGTTCCCGATCTCAGTGGGAATGTTTTCAGGCTCTCTCCATTTAGGGTGATGTTGGCTGTTGGCTTTGTATAAATCCCATTATTATGTTGAGAAATTTTCCTTCTATTCCTATTTTGCTGAGAGTTCTTTTTATCATGAATGAGTGTTGAACTTTGTCAAATGTCTTTTCCGCATCAATTGATAAAATCATGTGATTCTTGTCTTTTGTTTTATTTATGTGGTAAAAATTAATTGTTTTTCTAATGTTGAACCATCCCTGCATACCTGGTATGAATCCCACTTGGTCATGGTGAATTACTTTTTTGATATGTTGTTGAATTTTATTGGCTAGAATTTTGTTGAGGATTTTTGCATCTAAGTTCATGAGGGATATAGGTCTATAATTTTCTTTTCTTGTGGTGTCTTTACCTGGTTTTGGTATCAGGGATATGGTGGCTTCATAGAATGCGTTTGGGAGTATTCCATCCTTTTCTATGCTCTGAAATACCTTTAGTAGTAGTGGTGTTAACTCTTCTCTGAAAGTTTGGTAGAACTCTGCAGTGAAGCCATCCAGACCAGGGCTTTTTTTTGTTGGGAGATTTTTGATTACCTTTTCAATCTCTTCTTTTGTTATGGGTCTATTTAGTTGTTCTACCTCTGTTTGTGTTAGTTTAGGTAGGTAGTGTGTTTCTAGGAATTCACCCTTTTCTTCTAGGTTTTCAAATTTGTTTGAGTATAGTTTCTCATAGTAATCTGATATGATTCTTTTAATTTCAGTTGGGCCTGTTGTAGTATTGTCCATCTCATTTCTTATTTGGGTTATTTGCTTCCTCTTCTGTTTTTCTTTTGTCAGTTTGGCCAATGGTTTATCAATTTTGTTGAGTTTTTCAAAGAACCAGCTTTGGGTCTTGTTAATTCTTTCAATTGTTTTTCTGTTTCATTTAGTTCAGGTCTAATTTTTATTATTTGTTTTCTTCTGGTGCTTATGGGTTTCTTTTGTTGCTCTCTTTCTATTTGTTCAAGTTGTAGGGATAGTTCTTTGATTTTGGCCCTTTCTTCTTTTTGGATGTGTGCATTTATTGATATGAATTGACCTCTGAGGGCTGCTTTCACTGTTTTGGAAAGAATCTGATAGGAAGTATTTTCATTCTCATTGGATTGTATGAATTTCTTTATTCCATTCTTAATGTCTTCTATAACCCAGTCTTTTTTGAGCAGGGTATTGTTCAGTTTCCAAGTGTTTGATTTCTTTTCTCTGCTTCTCCTGTTATTGATTTCCACTTTTACAACTTTATGGTCAGAGAGATGCTTTGTAATATTTCAGTGTTTTGGATTCTGCTAAGGCTTGCTTTATGAGCTAATATGTGGTCTATTCTAGAGAATGTTCCATGTGTGCTAGAAAAGAAAGTATAGCTGGTTTCTGTTGGGTGGAGTGTTCTGTATATGTCTACGAGGTCAAGTTGGTCGGTTGTGGCATTTAGATCTTCCCGGTCTTTATTGAGCTTCTTTCTGGATGTCCTGTCCTTCACCGAAAGTGGTGTGTTGAAGTCTCCTACTGTTATTGTAAAGCTATCTCACTTTTCAGTGTTCATTGAGTATGTTCTGTGTATCTTTCAGCCCTGTCATTGGGTGCATAAATATTTAATATGGTTATATCTTCTTGGTGTATTGTCTCTTTAATCATTATATAGTGTCCTTCCTTATCCTTTCTGATGGATTTAACTTTAAAGACTATTTTGTCAGAAATTAATATTGCCACTCCTGCTCTTTTTTGATTGTTGTTTGCTTGATATATCTTTTTTCCATCCTTTGAGTTTTAGTTTGTTTGTGCCTCTAAGTCTAAGGTATGTCTCTTGTAGGCAGCACATTGGCGGATCTTGTTTTTTAATCCATTCTGCCACTCTCTGTCTCTTTATTGGTGCATTTAGTTCATTTACTTTCAGGGTAATTATGGATAGGTGTGAATTTAGTGCTATCATTTTGATGTCTTTTTTTGTGTGTTGGCAGCTTCTTTTTCCCACTCGATTTTATGTGCTGAGTAGATTTTCTTTGTATATTGTCCTTTCCTCATATTTGTTGTTGTCGATTTTGTTTCTGCTGAGTCTGTATTTTTCCCTTGTATTTTATTTTGATGGATAGGATAGTTTGTCTCCTTTGTGGTTACCTTATTATTTACCCCTGTTTTTCTAAATTTACAACTAACTTTTATTTCTTTGTATCGCTGTATCTTCCTCTCCATATGGAAGGTGTTTGATTACATTTCTTAGTCCCTCTTTATTATTTTAATGTTGTGTTCTTTTATAAAATAACATCGGCATTACTCTGTGTTGGGCTTTTTTTTTTTTTTAATCTTGCTTTATTTATTTATTTTTGGATTTCCCTGTCTGGGTTGACTTCTGGCTGCTCTGCCCAGTATTCTAGTCTTGGGTTGATACCTGATACTATTGATTTTCTAACCAAAGAATTCCCTTTAGTATTTCTTGTAGTTTTGGTTTGGTTTTTACGAATTCCCTCAACTCGTGTTTATCTGGAAATGTTTTAATTTCTCCTTCATATTTAAGGGACAGTTTTGATGGATATATGATTCTTGGCAGGCAATTTTTTCCCTTCATTTTTTTAAATATATCATCCCATTGCCTTCTTGCCTGAATGGTTTCTGCCGAGTAGTCTGAGATTATTCTTATCGGCTATGCTTTGTAGGTGACTTTTCTTTTATCCCTCGCTGCTCTTATAATTGTCTCTTTATCTTTGGTTTTGGCAAGCTTGATTATAATATGTCTTGGTGACTTTCTTTTAAGATCTACCTTATGTGGCGTTCGATGAGCATCTTGGATAGATATCTTCTCATCTTTCACAATAACAGGGAGGTTTTCTGCCCACAAATTCTCAACAATTTTCTCTGTGTTTTCTGTTATCCTTCCCTGTTCTGGTACTCCAACCACTCATAGGTTATTTCTCTTGATAGAGTCCCACATGATTCTTAAGGTTTCTTCATTGTTTTTAATTCTTTTATCTGATTTTTCTTCAAATATATTAGTGCCAAGTGATTTATCTTTGAGTTCAGAAATTCTAGCTTCTACTTGCTCAATTCTGCTCCTCTGACTTTCTACTGAGTTATCTAATTCTGTAATTTTATTGTTAATCTGCTGAATTTCTGATTGCTGTCTGTCTATGGATTTTTCCAGCGTATTAAACTTTTCATTATGTTCCTGAATAATCTTTTTGATTTCTTCAGTTGCTTTATCTGTATGTTCCTTGCTTTGTTCTGCGTATTGCTTCATTTCCTTCCTGATGTCTTGAAGGGTTTTGTATATTAAACTTTTGTATTCTGCATCTGGTAATTTCAGGAGTGCACTTTCATCTAAAAGATGCCTGTATTCTTTGTTTTGAGAGCCTGTTGAGGTGATCATGGTCTGTTTCTTTATGTGACTTGATATCGACTGTTGTCTCCGAGCCATCTATAAGTTATTGTATTAGTTTATACTTGCTTACTGTGTCGTAGCTGCTTGCTTTGTTTTGTTTTGGTATACCCCTATGGGTTGTTTGAGTGAACTAGCTTGATTATTTTCACCTTTGGAGCTCTGGTGTCCTGTCCTCAGATGGCTAGAGCTGTTATCAGGTATAACAGTCTAGGAGTCCATTCAGTTTTCTTGTATGAATTCAGCTCAGGTTTCCAGGTAGCTGATATCAAGTGTGTGGTACAGGCTCTGTCCTACAGTCTTAGAGGGGCAAGGGTGATTGGCATATATACCCATATCTGATTGTAGCAGGGGGTCAAGCTCTGAACAAGGCAGAGGGCTGAGAACCGACCCCCAAATGTCTCTGAGGAAAATGCGTCTCAGTTACCTAAAGCGTGCTGGTGGGTGGGCTCTGCAGAGGGACCATGTGTACACAAAGATTTGTTGTAAGGACTAGGAGGTACCAGTTATCCCTGGACCCCTGTCACGGGTGGCTTGGCGACCCAAGTGGAGCCACCAGTCCTTAGGTCCCTGTTGTGGGTAGGTGAGGACCTTGTTTAATAGGCAAAGCAATGTCAAATGTCAGGCACCCACCTCTCCACCGCACTGCTCAAATGGTTGGAGTTTGCCAACAAGGGCCTATTCTCCCGAAATAGGCCCACACAGGTCCGTGCAGAAGGGAAAGGTGCTCAAGGTCCACGGACAGTTTATGCCTGGACAGGAGCTGCTTCTGTCCTGAGCTCCCCCAGTTAATGGAACTAGCAAATTATCTTTCCCCCCCAGTTGCAAATTTTTTCCTTCCCAAGGCTGGTAGGACAGCTCCAGGTGCTCACCAGGGTCTATCTCAGGCCCGGGGATTCAGCTGCTGAAGCTGGCTTGGGGGTGGGGTGGGGGGCCGCGGTAAAATATACACAAGTACTTAGCTTTTGCCTAGAGCGCCCTTCTCCTCAGGTTCCGGAGGTGTGAGTGGGCTGTGTGGCTGGTTGCTTCTCCCTGAGGAAACTGCGGCCGAACGCTAGAACCAGCCTGCCGCCTCACTGCCGCCGCCGCTGGGGGAATGGTGCCTGAGGGTTCCCTACAATTCAGGTCTGGTAACTCCTCTCCACTTCTGAATGGCCTCTTCCCCTGCCCCTCAGTTGTTGTCTAAGCTTGCCTTTGATGCTCAGGGCTCCCAGCTTGTCACAAATATACTCGTTTCACTTGTTTTTTCGGGCCTTAGTTGTAAAGAGGGCTCGTTGGAAGTGTCTTTCTATTCTGCCATCTTGGCTCCTTGTCCCTATGGTTCAGTTTTAAGATGACTTCAGGGGATATTTTTGGTTTAAGGTTTAAAGATTATCTCTGGGCAATAGTTTCAGGCCTTCATCTACTCTCCATTGCTCCAGAAGGGCTGGATTCCATGAGACTTTGAATTTCTGCTCTGCATTTTCCTTCTTTTGATCAGGATTCTTCTATAGACTCTTTGATCAAAATGTTCAGTAATGATAGCCAGGCACCATCCAATTCTTCTGGTCTCGTGGCAAAGGGGGCAATTGTTTATGAAGGCAGTTAGCCACACATTCTATTTTCTGCTCCTATATAGGGTCGCCATGAGTCGTAATCAACTCTACAGCAGTGGGTTTGGTTTGGTTTTTATTCCTGACTCCCTTTCTAACTCTGTTTCTTCAGGCAGATAGAGACCAATTGTCATACCTTGGATGGCCGCTTGCAAGCTTTCAAGACCCCAGGCACTATGCAACAAACTAGGAGGTAGATCAGAAGCACTAAACACGTTATTAAGCCAGTTAACTAGGATGTCCCATAAAACCATGACCCTCAACCTTCAAACCAAGGAACCAAATCCCATGAGGTTTTTGGTTGTATATAAGCAGCTCAGCAGCTATTGTTTTTTTTTTGTCATTGTTGTAAATACGTCTGTCACACAACTTTTGCCAATTCAACTTTTGGCAGGTGTACAACTTATTGACAGCTCTTACATTTATGAACTGTACAACCCTAGCCCCAATCAATGTAATTTTTTTCATCACTGTAAATCAAAACTCAGTACTCCATAAGCTAATAACACACCCCCACCCCCCACCCGTATGCCTCCCCCCGCCCCTGGTAACCAGTAGAACTTTAGACTCCATGCATTTGCCTGTTCTTATCTTTTTATATAAATGAGGTCATACAATATTTGTCATTTTGTGGTTGATTTATTTATTCACCATAATATCTTCAAATTCTATTGATATTACAGCACTTATGAAGATTTCTTTTACTGGCTGAGTAGTATTCTATTGTGTGTATGTACTACATTTTGTTTATCCATTCATCTGTTGAAGGGCATTTAAGTTGTTTCCACCTTTTGGTGATTGTGAATAGTGCCACAATGAGCATTGGTATACAAGTATCTGAGTCATTGCTTTCAAGTCTTTAGGGTATATACCTATGAGTGGAATTGCTGGATCATATGGTAGTTCTATTTTTAGTTTTTTGAGAAACTACCACACTGTTTTTCACAATGGCTATACCATTTTGTATGTCCACCAACAATTTCCCCATATCCTTGGGAGTGAAATGGTATCTCATTGTGATTTTGATTTGCATCTTTCTGATGGCTAATGACATTGAGCATCTTTTCCTGTGTTTGGTAGCCATTTGAATATCCTCTTCGGTGAAATGTCTATTCAAGTCCTTCGCCCATTTTATGATTGGATTATTTGTCTTTTTGTTGTCAAAGTTTTATATGCATTTTGGCTATTAGATTCTTATTAGATATATGATTTCTGAAGATATTCTCCCAGTTGGTAGCTTGTTTTTCACTTTTTTTTTTTTTTAAGTCTTTAGATGAACAAAAGTGTTTAGTTTTCATGAGGTCCCATTTATTTTTTTTTTGCCGTTGTGCTTTGTTGTTGTATTAGATAATCCATTGTTGAAAGCTAGACTGACAGCCTTGCCCCTTGCATTTTCTTCTAAGATTTTTATAGTTTTGGTTTTCACATTTAGGTCATTATGTATTTTGAATTTGTGTGCATCATGTGAGGCATGTACCCTGTTTAATTTTTCTGCTTGGGGAAATCCAATTTTTCCAACACCATTTATCGAAGAGACTCTTCTTTCCCCATTGAATGGACCCTTGTTAAAAATCAGTTGACTATAGATGTGTGGGTTTATTTATGGACTTTTAATTCTATTCCACTGATCTATGTGTCTGTTGCTATACCAGTGCTAGGCTGTTTTGTTTACTGTACCCCTAGAGTATGTTTCAAAATCTGGAAGTGTGAGTTCTCCTACTTTGTTATTCTGTTTCAATATTTCTTTAACTATTTGTGGCCTCTTGCCTTTTTGTAGAAAGTTGAGGATTGATTTTTCATTTCTGTGAAGAAGGCTGTTGGAATTTTGATTGGGATTGCATTGAATCTTTGATTGCTTTGGGCAGTATTGACATCTTAACAATATTAAGCCTCCTAATCCCTTGAACACAGAACATCTTTCTATTTATTTAAATCTTCTTTAATCTCTACTGTTTTATAATTTTCATTGTATAACTCTTTCATATCCCTAGCTGAATTTATTCCTATGTATTTTATTCTCTTAGATGCTATTATAAATGGAACTGTTTCCCTAATTTCCCTTTCATATTTCTCACTGCTGGTGTATAAAACCCAACTGATTTTTGTTTGTTGACCTCATACCCTGCAACTTCTCTAAATTCTTCTATTAGCTCTGGAAGTTTTCTTGTGCATTCCTTGAGATTTTCCATATATAGGATCTTGTCAAGGCAAATAGAGATAATTTTACTTCTTCTTTTCCAATCTGGCCAGTGATTTTTTAAAGTAATTAAAAATAAACATTTTCTCTTATTTAGCCTCATTTTTACTCTCTTCATTTCCTTAAGTACATCCAAATTTCCATCTTGTAACATACTCCTTCTTGAAGAACATCTTTTATCATTTCTTTGTAGTGCATGTCTGCTGGTAATGATTTTTCTCAAATTTTGTGTCTGAAAAAGTCTTAATTTTGTCTTTATTTGGTTTGAAAATTAGTTTCCTTTAGTACATTGAAGGCATCACTCTACCCTTGTCCTTAGTTTTTTATGAAAAGCTTGCTGGAATTCTTATCTTTGTTTCTCTATGTAATGTCCCGTTCTGCCTACCTTTAAGTTTTTCTCTTTAGATTTAATCAGTTTGAATAATGTGCGCATGTGCCGTATTTATCCTAATTGAAGATCGCTGAGCATCTTGAATCTGTAGTTTGTGGTCTTTCATTAATTTTAGAAAATTCTTGGCCATTACGGCTTCAAATATTTCTTCTGCCCATTTCTCGCTCTTCTCTTTGAATCAATCACGTGTATATTAGACTATTTGATATTGTCCCACAGCTTTTGAATATTCTGTTCTATTTTTTTACTCTTTCTTTCCTCTTTGTGTTTTAGAATGAGTAATTTCTATGAACTTGTCTTCAAATTCATTGATTCCTTGCTCATTTGTATCCAGGCTGATGATAATGTCATAGAAGGAATTCATCTTTGAAATTGTATTTATCATTTTTAGCATTTTCATTTGATTCTTTTTTTTTACTTTCTGCTGAAACTTTCATACATGTTGTTCACTTTTCAAATTAAACTTTTAAAAACTTATTATTTTAAAGTCCATGTCTAATATTTCCATCATCCGAGTCATCTCTAAGTCTGGTTTTTTGGTTGTTTTATCTTGCTAAAATGGGGTTGTTATTTCTTGCTTTTTGTGGTTCAAAAATTTTGATTGAATGCCAGACACTGGAGGTAGAAAATAGTAGAGACTGAGGTAAATAGTATGTACACCCAGAAATGTGCATGCCTCTTCTGTCAGGTCATTAATATGGGGGTTGAATCAATCTAGTCAGGACTTGAGCTGGATTTGCATTTTCCTGTTGCTATCATTTCCTTCAGTGCACCACTGGCTTCAAATTCCTCTGTCAGTGGAATGTTGTAACATTGTGCCTGGTGCGGGCTTTGGAGTGCTGAAAGAGTCGTTTCAGTGCTTTGGTTCCAGCCTTCAGCTGTCAGCAGTCCCTGTATAGTCAGTTTCTCCAAATTCTTAACTCTTCCTCAGCAATATACTGCTGTTGCTTGTTATTTGGTGCTAGGCTCAAGATGGGGACTGGGGATGGGTTCTTAGATTTCCTGGCCTAGCCTCAGACTTAGGCAGGGCCTGTGCACCTTGGTCTCAGGGACGGACTTGTATCAATATTACTGATCCCCTTCCCCAAAGAAGCTAAATTCTGTTTTGCATCTATGTTGGGTCTTGGTTGAGAGAAACTTTTTTACACCCCTACTCCCTTTTTTTTTTTACTCCCTCAGCAGTGGCAAACCTCTGCTTTGTATTGGTGTAGGATTCTGGGTTCAAGAGCATTTCCTTCCTCTGCTCCAGGAGTTTGAGGTTGTTGATTCATTGAAGGAAGGGCTTGGTGATGGGTAGGGTTTTGTGCTTGTCCTCCAGTGGCAGCAGTTCAGCACCTGAGCTATCTCAGGGGACTCTATAGTCCACTCTTTTGTACCAATTTATTTCATGTGCACCTGGCGAAGGCCATGGAAAAGAACTTACAAGTGACTGTAAACTCTCCTTCCGCCTGGGGCTTCCAGTAATTCTGAATTGACTTACTGGCCCACACTTGACATTTTAGAATTCATTAAATTTTTAGCTGATTTCTTCTTACACACTTTTATGGTGGATACTTCTTCTTCTTGTGTTCTGACAAAGGTGAAATAGTTTGTGTGTCCTGTCTTCCTTCTGAGGGGCTTGTCACCTTTGGAATTTAGTTCATTTGTTTGCCTTGTGATCTCAACTCTCTGATGGACTAAAAAAAGTTATGGTTTTGTAGGTTTTCTGGCATTTTCTCATTGCTAAATGCAGAGCGTGTTCTCTTATGGTTTTTTATATCCTAAGTGGAGGTGGAACAACTATTATTTGAATGTCTGTTAAGTTCAGAAAACTGGGCCAGGCTGTGTACTCTTGGCTTTGCACTCTGATTTGTCCTTTTGGACCAGTCCCCCTCTTCGGTCATTTTTGTTTGTTTTTGTTTTATTTTTAATTTTGGGCTTTTCAGAGAACCTACCTTCTCAATTTATTACTTAATTTTAAAGTACCATAGTCTTTGGGAAAGTGAGGCCCCATTCCAGCTCTGCACCCAGCATTCTGGGATACCACTCCCTGGCCCTGGCCCAGAAACACTTGCCTGGGAAGGGATGGGGGCATATCTCTTGTGCCATCTGTGGGCACTGTGGTAGAGTAATAAGAGATCCAGGTCTGTTGCCAGTACTTCCAACTTCATGAGAGTGCGGACCAGGTCAAATGCACGCTATAGCTTGGGTTTGATTAATATTCTCTAGCTGTGTAAATTTAATCAAGTATCCTCAACCCTGCATCCCTGTTTTCTTGTCTGTAAAATTACTGAGTTAGAGTAAATATTCTTAGAATGGGTAGCCCCCAGTCCGTGGTAGGCCAGTGATTTCTGGGGTTCTGGAATGTATACGCACATATGCATTTTCTTATTTAGGAGGTAACAAGAGGGCAAATGCTACCATGTGAAGTTATAAGAAATTTTCTGTGTTAAAAGTGGTGCTCAGATTTGGAAAGGATGAAATCACTGCAAAGCTTCCATGATATTCAGCCAGGTTCCTAGCCTTGTCCACTACTATTTTATTAAGGGAAGCTCAAATTTCACATATTTTATTATTTTTAAAAAATAATATTTTGTTGTGTTTTCAGCAAAGGTTTACACAGCAGTTTAGTATCCCATTCAACAATTTCTACACAAGTTGTTCAGTGACATTGTCTGCATTCTTCACAATACATGAACATTTTCATTGTTTCCATTCTGGCTGTTCTTTTTCCTTAATCTAGTTTCCCTGCCCCCTTACATTCTTATCTTTGTTTTAAAGTAATTATGGACTGTTTGGCCTCATCTAGGGATTTTTTTTTAAAGAAGCACAGTACTTATGGGTAATATTCTTTTTTTTTTTTTTTTGGAGGCCATTTGTTATTTAATTACAAGGTGATCTCAGGGGTTCAAGGTTTGAAGAATATCTCAGGGTAGTAGTTGTGGGAAGTCTTCTAGTCTCAACTAGTCTAGTAGGTCTGTTTTTGTTTGTTTTTTAGGAATTTGAGGTTCTGTTTCACATTTTTCTCTCATTCCATCAGGGTCCATCTATTGTGGCCCTGATTAGAATGGTCAGTAGTAGTAGCTGGGAACCATCTAGTTCTTCTGGTCTCAGGGAAGATGAGGCCATGGTTCGTGTAGACTGATTTCTCATTTGAGTCTTTGGCTTCCTTCTTTCTCTTTTGCTCCCCATAAGTAGAGACCTATAGTTGCATCTCAGGTGGCTCCTCACGAGGTTTTGCAACCCCAAGCACTGCTCTTCAAACTAGGATGTAAAACATGAACTTTATGAACAGTATCATGCCAATTGACTGAGATGTCCCATGAGAGCATGGTCCTAATCCTTCAAACCCAGAAATTCAATCCTGTGAGGTGTTTGATTACATCAAAGAAGTACCTTAACTGTGGCCCTTATGTGCTTTATTTTATATATATATAAATATATGTGCATACAGTCACATAGACAGATACATATACATATGTATACATCTGTCTATACACACATATATACATACCTATATACCTGCACATATATTTTTTAGTTGTTTCTAAATTATTTATGCTATAGCAATTACCAATACTTTTTTTCTTGTGTACTTTTTAGTGACATCATTTGCCTTCATCAAGCTGTGTACAGTTCACCCTCATTTGGTGTTCATTTTTACATCACTAAATAAATAATAATAAAGTGAGTGTTGACAGTGAATCCCCCTCTTGCCCCCACCCCCCCATCCCTGGTAACCAGTAATGAACATTAGTTTTTGTATATTTACTTGTTTATGTCATTTTATGAAAGTGAGAACAAAAAAATTTTTTGTGTGTGTGACTGACTTATTTCACTGAACATAATGTCCTCCAGGCTCATTCATGTTCCCAGATGTTTTGGGAACTCATTTTTCTTTATCACTGAGTAGTATTTCACTATATGTATCTACCATATTTTACTTATCCATTTATCTGTTTAAGTAAGTGCTTCAAGTCCTCTTCACTTTCAGCAAGCACTTACTAATGAAGATCAAAGACTACAGCCTTCAGTATGGGTTTCACCTCAACATAAAGAAAACAAAAATCCTCACAACTGGACCAATGAGCAACGTCATAATAAGCGGAGAAAAGATTGAAGTTGTCAAGGATTTCATTTTACTGGGATCCACAATCAACAGCCACGGAAGTAGCAGCCAAGAAATCAAAAGATGCATTACATTGGGCAAATCTGCTGCAAAGGACCTCTTTAAAGTGTTGAAGAGCAAAGATGTCACCTTGAAGACTAAGGTGCGCCTGACCCAAGCGATGGTATCTTCAATCACATCATATGCATGTGAAAGCTGGACAATGAATAAGGAAGACTGAAGAAGAATTGACGCCTTTGAGTTGTGGTGTAGGCGAAGAATATTGAACATACCATGGACTGCCAAAAGAACAAACAAATCTGTCTTAGAAGAAGTAAAACCAGAATGCTCCTTAGAAGCAAGGATGGCGAGACTGCATCTTACATACTTTGGACATGTTGTCAGGAGGGATCAGTCCCTGAGGACATCATGCTTGGCAGAGTACAGGTTCAGCAGAAAAAAGGAAGACCCTCAACGAGGTGGATTGACACAGTGGTTGCAACAATAAGCTCAAGCATAACAACGATTGTAAGGATGGGTCAGGACGGGGCAGTGTTTCGTTCTGTTGTGCATAGGGTCACTATGAGTTGGAACCGACTTGATGGCACCTACAACATTCATCTGTTGATGGGTATTTAGATTTTTTCCATCTTTTTGCTATTGTGAATAGTGCTGTGATGAACATAGATGGGCATGTGTCTGTTGGTGTCACTTCTGGTGGAACCCTAGGGTATACATTCACATATCTTATTTCTTGGAATTCCCCTCAAGTTTCTGCTTGGAGGGAGAGTTTCATGAAAACAAACAAGCAAACAAAATAAGAACTGAAATCCACTGGGGATTCAGATAAGTGGTTGTTTGGGGGCCAAGGATGGGCTACAAAGAGGTGAAGGAGCTCTTTAGGTTGATACAGATGTTCTGTGTGTTGATTGTGGTGGTTGTTAAACATGGGTGAAACTAATTGAACTGTATATTAAAATGGGTGAATGTATTATATGTAAACATAATTTAAAGTTGATTTAAACATTGGAAGCCACTTCTTTAGATCAGTGTTTCTCAAATTTTAAAATATCCACGCTCCTTTTGATTAAACTACGAATCTCACACTGTTCTTTCTTTAGAATTTCAAAATGAATTAATTTTAGAGGGAAAGAGCAAATCAAAACAATGATAATTTTAGAATATGCTTTGTTAGTCTGGAAACAAGAATAATAAAACAGGTACCTAGCTTCCAGCTATTCAGAATGTGTTTAGACTTTATCTTTTTTTACTTGAGTGTGTGTGTGTAAGAATAAAATATTAACACGTTTGAAATTCTCTTTGACTACCACCATTTCAGAAAACCTGGTGGTGCAGTGGTTAAGCGTTTGGCTGCTACCCAAAAGGTTCACAGTTTGAATCCACAATCTGTTCCTTAGGAACCCAGTGGAGCGGTTCTACTCTGTCCAATAGGGTCACTACGAGTTGGAATCAACTCGACTGCAACGGGTACCACCATTTCATCGCTCTCTCATTTCTAACCTCTTTTTTTCTTCCTTCTCTTCTTCCCTCCCTTCTCCCTAGAGGCAATAGTATGAAAATGAAAATTTGGTGTATATTCTTTCAGTTCATTTTTAATATCTCTTCATACACATATCTAAGAATAATACACAGTATTTTGAATTTTTATTTGTAAATTTATGTAATCAGTTTCAGAGTATATAGATTATTTTTATAATTTACCTCGCTCAACATTGTATTTTTGAGATCTACTCATTGATATGTATCTAGATAATTTTTCTTATTGTGTAAATTTCTATCATACTAATATGCTACAACTGAGTTTTAAATTTCCTTTTTTTTTTTTTTTTTAATAGGAGCAATGCGGCCATGAACTTCCTCATACATACATTGGGATTTCTCCAGGTCACACCACCTTTTGGAATTGCTAGGTCATGGGGCTAGAATATGCATTTTCAGCAACACAAATGCATCCTACCTGCCACCCAAAATCCTGATATTCATACCTCCCTCTTCTACTACTTGGCCCCACTGAGAGTCATTGCTGTAGAACAACAAAAAAAAAAAGAACAGGAGCTACCAAATATTTGCTTGAAGTCTAGGAGAAAGTAGATACTTCAGGCTTTGCTGACTAAGAGGCAAATTTGAGAATATTATGTAGGTACCATTTCAGATGTAACCATCTAAAAATGTAAAAGCCATTCTTAGCTCTCAGGTTGTGAAAAAAACAGACCGGTTGTATAAAAATGGCCTGGGGGCAGTATCTGACCTCCTCCAGCCCCCACAAGGGGGAAGGAGAACCAAGATCAACAGCACAAGGCTGACTCCCACGAGGTGGAGTTCAGACAAGCCTCCCGTCTCTGCCATCTTTACTAATTGACACCAGCTGTCCCTCGCACAGTACTACCTCTCTGCTGGGTTAATTCATTGCAGTGGCCACACAAAACTCACCATACTCATGATTATGGGGTTTATTAGGGAAGTAACGGTTACAATTCAGGCTCAGGAACAATCAGGATAGAGTTCTTCCATCAGGACAGCCTCTTCCCAGCTATGCTCACAAGTCTACCTTTCCCTGGCCCTAGGCCTCTCTCCAAAACTTTTTCTGGGCCAGGAAGCCCACTGTGTTGTCTCCTGCTGCCAGGTCTCTGCTGCCAAGTCTCTCCTGCCACTGCTTCTCGCTGTCTTTAGGGATACAGCTTACTCTCTCTGTGTCTCCTGGTTCCAGGAGCTTCTCAGTATTGGGATCCTGGGTCCAAAGTATGCACTCTCCACTCCTGGCTGTTCTTTCTTGGTGGTGGTAGGATCCTCCTCTCTGTTCTGGAGTTGGCTCTCTTTTAAGGCAAAACTGACCAATTCCTTTGGTGGGCCGCAATTACCCTATCCTGCCCAATCACCTGGGTGGGAGTTAAAAGAAAAAAACATGGCTAGAAAGACCACACACAAAATAATCAATCACACTGCATGCCACACCCTGACTTTTCTAGCCATGGTTCTTTCGTGTTTGGAAGATAAGTTCTCCCTCTCAATCATTTTACCAGTCCAAAACAATCATTAACAATTAGTCTTTCAATAGGGCAAAGGTCCATAGGGCAAGGTTACTCAGGTACCAGTCATTCAGGTCTGCCACAGGTGTTCATCTGACCTGATCAGGTTCTCCAAAAGTCATCACAGCTTCACTCTTTCTGGGCTCTAATAAAATTAACTGAGAGAAGATTATTCCTTTGCTCTGGTCCTCATGAGGTATCAGCATAGCAAAACTTTTAAGGGACTTTAGATTCAGCCACTATACTTGAGTCCAGCAGTGCCTCCCCAGTCCACTGTTTCAAAGTTAAAGTTTCTACAGTTATTTTTTACAATCACAATCAGCCCTTTTAACAATCAGTGCTTACAGCTGAATCATATAATCCTATCAGCATCTTCCCCCACTGTATCTTCCCCATACCCATCAGGAAAGAGGAGTCTATTTAGTGGGGATTCTCCCTTGTCTGCCTCATTTAATGTAAGCACAGTCATGAAAGCATGTAGGCCAGCTGCTTCATGCCTTTATGTCCTCCCGTTTCAGATAACCAATGTTTAAATTGCCCATCCCTATCAAACCAGTACTGAGGATATGAGCATATTCCCTGGTCTTGAAGAATCTTCTGTTCCAGTTGGAACTTTGAGCATCTTCATCCATAAGCAAAGTTCAGTCCAGAGCAAGCCATCAAATTGCAGTGATCTACACCAGCTCACAGCGTCAAACATCTTTCTCTTCATTTGGTCAGGTTCTGGTCAGCTCATCCCTAGTCAGCCAAGCTAGGTCACAATAGTTAGCAGCATCAGGCTCGAGAGTTCACATACACCTCCTAGCACGTCAGAAAGCCACTTCATACACTCTCACTCCTAGCCCCTGTGGGCTGGATTAACAGGTGCCAATGGAACATGTCCAAACTCAGCTTGTCTCTTCATTCCTGAACTTCGCCTACTTCTACTCACTGAGTGAACCCAGGTGGTCACAAGTGAGCAGACCAAGCTGTCTACTTGCCAGTTCCTTTTAACTTCCAGTCATGGAAGGGGGCTCCTGCTGATGGACAGACTTTTCCTGCCTCCATGCATCCAACAGCAAACTGCTTGCTTGAGATTCAAAAAGCAAAACAGTCACTTTTTTTTCTTAAGTTCCTCCTTCAAATGCAAATATCCAGTTCTCTCAGCAGTTCTGGGTGATTCTACATGCCTTTTCAAATGCAAATCTGGATGGAGCTCAGGTTTTCTACCTAAGGCCCCCACTCAATACACATGGCTACTGTATTCAAGCAGCCTTTGTTTCCCTCTGGCAAATCCTAGTTCCCCTTTTAGCATATGCAATCAAGTATTAGCTGAAGACAGAGTTACATGCTCTCTATAATCTGCAATACCCAATATTTATCTCTAGCATACATTTAGGTCTGCTTTACGTTAGGTAGGAGAAACATTTAGTATCCATAATACATTCAGATAAATGTGTAATCCTAAACACATAACCCTCTTAAAACATTCCAATTTAGTCTTCTCTACACCTTAACTATCTCTCCATTCATATGCATATGGCCTTGGCCCTCTGGTTGGGCGGAACCAGAAGACCCTGACCCCCTATTGATCATCCTGCTTATCTGGCCTGGCTTTTGCCACAGGCCACTCCAGGTGCAGCTTTTCAGACATTACAGGTAACAACAACCAAAGAGACCATCCAACAATCAAAAGTTTTACTTCCCAAGGCCCTTTGTTCTTTCTCTTACAAAGTTCCATGCTTTCATGAGTCTGGAGCCATTGCAAAGGATCCCAATTCTGACACCAACTAAATGAATAACTTCTTTAATAAGGATCAGGACAAAGCTGGTTCTTATGAGGTGAAGATTAAAGGTGTCCCAAATGTCCAAATCTTCCAAGCTACTGCACCACTCCATCATCTCTAACATCAACTACTCTCTCTCCCCTCAGTACTTTCCTTCCCATTTTTGGGTTCCCTAATTTGCTGCAATGTCTCACAGAACTTATGAACCATTTAAAGGAAATGGCTCACATGATTGTGGAGGCTGGCAAGTCCCAAATTTGTGGGTCAGGTGTAGGCTTCTCCCTGGCCCTCAGTCTCTGCCCAAAGGCACTCAGCTTTCTTGCTCTGTGGGCCACGCAGCCTATTGCACAATCTCCTGCTGGTCTCACCTTCCTTGGTGGTCGTGGTCTCTTCCCTCTGTTCTGGAATTGGCTCTCTTTTAAGGCAAAACTGACCAATCCCCTTATTGAGCCACAATTATTTGCACAGCCCAGCCCAATCACCTGGGTGGGAGGTACAAGACCATGGCAAGAAAGCCCATACTAAACAATTCATCACACCACAGGCTGGATTTGCTGACCCCTGCTCTAGATATTTTTCCAGTTCCAGTACCAGTTCTAGTCTCAGTACCAGCTGAATTTACTAATAAAGAAATTAACATATATGCTGACATACACATACACAACACACAGGGTGTTTTTGGCATTGCAAAAAATTAGTTGGCACATGCACACTTTTGGTTGTGCCAAAGGAAATGGTGTCATAGGCCATGAATTTTCTACAAGACAGCTGTTGTCGTTGGTTCTCAGGAGCAGACGGGCTCAAGAGTGTCTCCATTTTCATGCCCCAAGGCGTTTCTTGCTACTCATTTCCTCAACTGGTACTGTGTTCATTTTCTGGGTGAGCGACACACACCAGTGATGTTTCTAGTCTTCCTGTGTTGCAGTTACAGAAACACAATGGCACCATCTTCCACGTCTCTGTGATGCTCTTCTCACAAGGAATATGAAGTGTGTGGTGGGTAGGGTCTCCCCAATGGCTTAGAATACAAAATGTTGTGAGAAATTTGGAGGAGCAGTGAAAGGTGAGAGCCACAAAAGTGGTCAGAATTTTGGAAAACATGGGTATCAGGGAGTGCCGAAGGGTTTGATTTCATCATTCTAAAGATAGGGTCAGTATGGGATATAGGCAAGACTGATATGGGGGGGAATATCCCATTTTGTTCCCGGAGACACCTAGAGGCAGTAGTAGAATTAATGGAAACAGGTGACAATTTTTTTTTTAAAAGGCTCAAGTTAAAGCAGTTTTTCATCAATCCCTGATCCCAGGCAGAAAGTGGCATGGCCATTTCCCATTCTTTGAACAGAATAGCATTCAGATTCACCGTAACAATTGACATTCACTCTATTCTTTACCATTTGTGGGCAAGGTTCCTCTCTAATCATCTTACTCTAGTAGCTGTGACTTCTAAAGTGCCCTTTGGGAGATGGCTGCCTTGGGGGATCATGTAAAGTTCCCCACTTGTGTGAGGCTAACTATTTTGGGAGATAGGTTAGTGGCAGGTAGGGGCAAAGTGGGAATGCACGTGTGTACGTGTGCACACACACACAATCAAGCTCTCCATTTTCACAAATGTCAAACTTGCCCAGAAAATAGTCTTCCAGATCTCAGAAGCCACTCAGATTCTATCAATCTCACCAAATATGGGGTACCCCAAGACTACCATCTACTTCTACTGTCCTCATTGCCTCTTGCTATCCACCTTTTCAGATCATGAGCTCCCCACTTGGCATTTCCCTCCAGGAAACAAGCTCCCCATTCCAGACCCAGCCCCGTAGGTTTGATGGAAAACAGAGAGGAAATGGTGATAAAAAGAGAGATGCATTTACTGAAGTTCTTCAAGCCTCCCTGTCCCGATAAAGTGGACCCACCTGAGTTTCTTCCAAACCCACACTTTGGGGATGGGGTTTATGCCTTGGTTGGGTGAGGAAACCCCATGAAGCGATCAGCTGGAATTGTTACAAGTGGACTGAGCAGGTGAGGCCTCTTGTCTTCTTTCCCTGAGGTTTCTACACATGCCATAATCTTTACAGTGATGATGGCGTGGGGCCTCTGGCAGGTTGCTGGCAGAGCTGATAATTAGGTGCAGGTTTGCTGACTTCTGGTTTTGATACTGCCTTTCCTTTTTTTTTTGCAAGTGACGCAGCAGAGAAATTCTGCAATTCCTCAGAGCTCAGATTTGCTGTCACCCACACATAGAGGGCTAAATTAAACTGTTTGCACCTTGGCTAATGTCCTTTAAATAGATCTGTGGATAATGGTGTTTATCTCCTGCAGAGATAGAGAGACTCACAGAAAGTAACTCAGAGGTAGGATTCCATGAGAAAACAAAGCTCACCAGTGAATTAGCCATGCATACGTTTTAAGATTTAAATTTTAGTTTCAGCTGAGAGGAGAACATGTCATTAAATATTGTCAGGCTCCTGTATTTACTACCATCTCTATGGAAAAAAAAAAATTTTTTTTTTTTTCCTATGGTAACTCAGGGTTCATTGCAGAGTCCCCTCCCCTTTTGGCCTTTGCATATGCCCATTCTGCTCCTGGCTAATTTGAGTCATGGGTTTGATGTCACTCTCTTGATGCTCCTGTGGCACTCTGTACTCACCCCATCTTAGAACTTGTCACACTGGGTTGTAATTGCTCATGAAGTTACCTGAATCCTCCCCTAGACCAGAAGTAGTATCTTCATTGCTGTTCTCACAACCCAGCAGAGTATGTGGGACCAGGCTGAAAGGAGCGCAAATGGCCCCAAATGACCGAAGGTCTGTAGCATCAAAGAGAAGACACCTAGAGCGCCATGGTCAGAAAAGCAAGAGTAGCTGTCAAATCAAATGACACAATGAAGATATAGTAGGAGAGGGAGGAGCTAGGAGCTGAGAATGTGAGGAAGGAGTCTTAGGATAAAGTTCCTGGTGGCTGGAGTTCCAGATACGGGCTGTGAGCTGTGAACCATCTAGGTGCCCTGGACTCACTTTTTTGGTATTGGCTGCAAGATGGGAAGGACAGGCAGGGGTTTGGAGGTGCTGGGCTAAAAACTGAATGCTGGATGTGTAGGATTCTAAGCTGTTTCTAGAGGATCATCCTGAGGTGGCCTAGCCTCCGAGGCAATAGTCCAGAGGATTTAGGAAACTCAGGAATGGTTCTAATATGGAAACTCCAATGATTCAGGCAAGTGAAGAATAGAAGGTGCTGGAGACCAGGTGAGTTCAATTCATAGCAAGATTTATGCAGGGCTTGGGGATTCAAGGTGAAGTGGTTTATTTGAGAGGTGAATGAAATACTGGTAGGAGAGTGGGGAGAGGAGCCAGGGAAGGTAAGGCAGCCTATCAGGTGTATTACCAAGAACATTATCACTGTGGACAACTGGAGCTCAGTCTTGTTGGGGACCTCTGGCAGCTGGTATAGTACATGCACCACAGAGTTTTTCCACCCAAGTGAGGGAGCTGGGGTGTCATGGATTGAATTGTATCCCCCCAAAATGTGTGTCAACTTGGCTAGTCCATTATTTCCAGTATTGTGAGATTGTCTACCGTTTTGTCATCTGATGTGATTTTTCTATGTGTTGTAAATCTGTCTCTATGATGTAATGAGATGGGATTAGTGGCACTTATGTTAATGAGGCAGGACTCAATCTATGAGATTAGGTTTTGTCTTAAGCCAATCTCTTTGGAGATTTGAAAGAGAGAAGCAAGCAAAGAGACACGGGGGCTTCATACCACCAAGAAAGCAATGCCAGGAGCAGAGTGAGCCTTCCTTCACTCCACCTTACTCCCTCAGCAAGGTCACAGCTGTGCCCACACAACATTTGGAGGAAGAGGCATTAGGAGGTGATGGTGATGAAGGATAATACACCATGTGTTCCTGGACCTGACCCTGCCACCAGATATGCCACCAGATTCTTGAGTCTTTCATCGGGTAGCTTTTGCTGCATAACAAACTGCTTTAAAACTTGTTGACTTGAAACAACAGCCATTTGTTTTGCTCAGAGTTCTACGGGTGGGGTGAGGGTTCTTTTGCTCTGGGTCTGCTAATATGATCTTGACAAGGTTCATTAATGCACCTGTGGCCAGCTGGCAGGTTGACTAAGGTATTTCCTTACCTAGGATGGCCTCCCTCACATGACTGCTGATTGGCAGGCTATTGGCTGGGGTGGCTGATGCAACTGGGCCATATGTGTCTCTCCTTCCAGCAGGCCAGCTCAGGCTCCTTTTAATGCACCTACAGGATCCAAGAACAATAAAAGGGCAGGCCCCAAAGCATAAGTGCTTTTCATGTCTCTACTTGTGTCACCTTTGCTGATGTCTCATTGTTCAAAGCAAGTCACAAGGCCAGACCCAGAGTTAGTGTGGGAGGGGGCACCCAAAGGCATTGGCTCAAAGAGGCAGGAAAAATGGGGGCCATTACTGCAATTATCTTCTCCATATTTGCTGCATCGGCCTCTGGGGGATGGTCCCAGGAATCTCTAGGTTTGACAGGTTCCCTAGGTGATTTTCACACAGCTGCCCCACAGAAAGCCCATTTGGGACCACTGGAAAATGATTGACGGGGATTCTCTCTTCTCACTGTAAAATCACCATAAATTATGAACTCAAATGTCCTCAGGAGTCAGACAAATGTGCAAAGTGGCAGGGGTGGGGCAACAGGAAGTGGTCAGTCTGAGCCAACTGGACAGTCTGTGATCTAGAAAGGAATTCAAAGTAGCTTTCTTACCAGATAACTGGGAGCTCCTAAAAATCAAACACCTATGCTCATCTAAAGACTTCACCAAAAGAGTAAAAAGACCACCTACAGACTGGGAAAGAATTTTCAGCTATGACATCTCCGACCAGCGCCTAATCTCTAAAATCTACATGATTCTGTCAAAACTCAGCCACAAAAAGACAAACAACCCAATCAAGAAGTGGGCAAAGGGTATGAACACACACTTCACTAAAGAAGATATTCAGGCAGCTAACAGATACATGAGAAAATGCTCTCGATCATTAGCCATTAGAGAAATGCAAATTAAAACCGCGATGAGATTCCATCTCACTCCAACAAGGCTGGCATTAATCCAAAAAACACAAAATAATAAATGTTGGAGAGGCTGCGGAGAGATTGGAACTCTTATACACTGCTGGTGGGAATGTAAAATGGTACAACCACTTTGGAAATCTATCTGGTGTTATCTTAAAAAGTTAGAAATAGAACTACCATACAACCCAGAAATCCCACTCCTCGGAATATACCCTAGAGAAATAAGAGCCTTCACACAAACAGATATATGCACACCCATGTTTATTGCAGCTCTGTTTACAATAGCAAAAAGCTGGAAGCAACCAAGGTGTCCATCAACGGATGAATGGTTAAATAAATTGTGGTATATTCACACAATGGAATACTACGCATCGATAAAGAACAGTGACGAATCTGTGAAACATTTCATAACATGGAGGAACCTGGAAGGCATTATGCTGAGCGAAATTAGTCAGAGGCAAAAGGACAAATATTGTATATGACCACTATTATAAGATCTTGAGAAATAGTATAAACTGAGAAGAACACATATTTTTTTGGTTATGAGGTGGGGAGGGAGGGAGGGTGGGAGAGGGTTTTTTACTGATTAGTTAGTAGATAAGAACTGCTTTAGGTGAAGGGAAGGACAATACTCAATACATGGAAGGTCAGCTCAACTGGACTGGACCAAAAGCAAAGAAGTTTCCAGGATAAACTGAATGCTTCAAAGGGCAGCGGAGCAAGGGCGGGGGTTTGGGGACCATGGTTTAAGGGGACTTCTAAGTCAATTGGCAAAATAATTCTATTATGAAAACATTCTGTATCCCACTTTGAAATGTGGCGTCTGGGGTCTTAAATGCTAACAAGTGGCCATCTAAGATGCATCAATTGGTCTCAACCCACCTGGATCAAAGGAGAATGAAGAACACCAAGGTCACATGATAACTAAGAGCCCAAGAGACAGAAGGGGCCACATGAACCAGAGACTTACATCATCCTGAGACCAGAAGAACTAGCTGGTGCCCGGCCACAACCAATGACTGCCCTGACCGGGAGCACAACAGAGAACCCCTGAGGGAGCAGGAGATCAGTGGGATGCAGACCTCAAATTCTCACAAAAAGACCATACTTAATGGTCTGACTGAGACTAGAGGAATCCTGGCTGTCATGGTCCCCAAACTTTCTGTTGGCCCAGGACAGGAACCGTTCCCGAAGACAACTCATCAAACATGGAAGGGACTGGACAGTGGGTAGGAGAGAGATGCTGATGAAGAGTGAGCTACTTGTATCAGGCAGACACTTGAGACTGTGTTGGCATCTCCTGTCTGGAGGGGGGATGGGAGGATAGAGAGAGTTGGAAGCTGACAAAATTGTCACGAAAGGAGAGACTGGAAGGGCTGACTCATTAGGGGGAGAGCAAGTAGGAGTATGGAGTAAGGTGTATATAAACTTACATGTGACAGTCTGACTTGATTTGTAAACATTCACTTGAAGCTCAATAAAAGTTAAAAAACAAAACAAAACAAAGTAGCTTTCTTTTCTGAGTAACCAGGCCAGACCACTTGCAAATGAGCTGCATGAAGTTGTGTAGGTACTGTTTGTTCTAGACTCAGTTTTGTTATTATTATTTCCCAAACTGCAAGAAAGACAAGGGGTGGCTCCTTCCACAAAGGCAACTTTTTTTCATTACAGCTGCCCCAACCATCAATGCTAGCACAAGACAGCTGGGACTCAGAGACCCTTCATTCTGGTCTTTGGCTCAGATTCACCTTCTCTGCGAGATCTTTCCTTTTCCATCCCCTCCACTGGCCCCACTTTATTTTCCCTTCTTACCTTTCATCACCATCTGAAATGTCACGTATTGTCTGTTTACTGGTTTACTGCCTCTCTGTCTCCCAGGAGAACTTTGGCCGTGGACTCACATCTGTTTTTTCTACTTCTGGTTCTCAGGGCCTGGCACACAGTGGGCGCTCAGTGACTATTTCTTAATTAAGTGAAGCTCCCTCACTATCATTTTTCATCTTATAATTCTTCTCTGCTGCCCAGTGTCTGTCCTTAGGGGTGGCAGCCCACCTGATCTCTAGCCCCCCTCACAGCTCTCTGCCTGCCCTGCAGATAGACTTCACATTGATGGAGTACAGCTCCTCCCAGGTATGCCCACCTTCCCCCAAATCCATTTTTATTGCAAGACTTTTCCCTCGGCACTCTCGGAGATGGATAGAATCTCCAGGTCCCTCAGGGACAGGCCTCATGTGGAGGTGGAGGAGGGAGGGCACAAGGGCTTCAATGTGAGAAGGTACTTGGAGACTTGACTGAATACTCGCACCCAGCATTTAGAACCTAGAACATTAGGACTAGGTCAAGAGTCGTGTCTGTGCTCAAGGACTAGAGAGGGGAGAGGTGCTCGTGTGGAAGCGTGGAGCAGGCAGCTCTGCACATCACAAAACCTTCACTGTGGCTGCCCCTTGAGGCATTTGAATTTGCCACCCCAGACTTTACAGGTGAGGAAATAGAGCTGCAGAAATGTAAGAAAGCTGCCTAAGGCTCCAGCACCAATTTGAGACCCCTCTTCTGCCTCTCAGTCCATTGAATTCCTATCACACTATCCTGTTCCCCATCATCTTAAATTGTGATGTGCAAACAGGTTTTAGTTTTAGGCCCCCATTTCTTCCTTTCCCCAGCCACTGGCAACCACTAATAAACTTTGGTCTCTACTCCTATTTCATGTAAGTCAGACCATACAATATTTGTCCTTTTTATTGTGCTTTCAGTGAAAGTTTAAAATTGAAGTCAGTTTCCCATACCAAAACTTATACACACATTGTTATGTGACCCTAATTGCTCTTCCCACGATGTTACAGCACATTCTTCCTCTCTACCCGGTATTTCCCGTGTCCATTCAACCAGCTCTTGTCCCCCTCTGCCTTCTCATCTTGCCTCCATACAGGAGCTGCCCAGTTAGTCTCATGTATCTACTTGAACCAAGAAGTCCTCACAAGTATCATTTTATGTCTTCAAGTCCAGCCTAATCTTTGTCTGAAGCGTTGGCTTCGGGAATGGTTTTAGTTTTGGGCTAACAGAGTCCAGGGGTCATGTCTTCTGGGGTCCATCCAGCCTCAGTCAGACCATTAAGTCTGGTCTTTTTTCTAGAATTTGAGTTCTGCACTCTACTTTTCTCCTGCTCCATCAGGGACTCTCTGTTGTTTTCCCTGTCAGGGTGGTCGTTGGTGGTAGCTGGGCACCATCTAGTTCTTCAGGTCTCAGGCTGATGGAGCATTTTCCTTGTGTCTTTGGTGTTCTTCATTCTCCTTTGCTCCAGGTGGGTTGGGACCAATTGATGCATCTTAGATGGCTGCCCGCTAGCTTTTAAGACCCCAGACACCACTCACCAAAGTAGGATGCAGATCATTTTCTTAATAAACTTTGTTATGCCAGCTGACTTAGATGTCCCCTGAAACCATGGTCCCCAGACCCCCACCCCTGCTACTTTGTCCCTCGAAGTGTTTTGTTGTGTTCAGTAAGTTTCTTAGCTTTTGGTTTAGTCCAGTTGTGCTGACTTCCCCTGTATTGTGTGTTGTCCTTCCCTTCACCTGATTCTTGTCTACTATCTAGTTAGTGAATACCCTCTCCCTCCCTCCCCACCCTTATAACCATCAAAGAATGTTTTCTTCTGTGTTCAAACCTTTTCTTGAGTTCTTATAGTAGTGGTCTCATACAAAACTTGTCCTTTTGTGGCTAATTTCAGTCAGCATAATGCCTTCCAGATTCATCCACATTATGTTTCATGGATTCATTGTTGTTCATTGTTGTGTAGTATTCCATTGTGTGAATACACTATAATTTGTTTATCCATTCAATCATTGATGTGCACCTAGGTTGTGTCTATGTTTTTGCTATTGTAAACATCCTGCAGTGAACATGGGCGTGCATATATCTATTTGTGTGAGGGCTCTTATTTCTCTAGGATTTATTCTAAGGGGTGGGGTTGCTAGATTGTATGGTAGTTCTATTTCTAGCTTTTTAATGAAGCACCAAATCGATTTCCGAAGTGGTTGTACCATTTTACATTCCCACCAGCAGTGTGTAAGTGTTCCAGTCTCTCCACAACCTCTCCAACATTTATTATTTTGTGTTTTTTTGATTAATGCTAGTGTTGTTGGGGTGAGATGGTATCTTATTGTAGTTTTGATTTGCATTTCTCTTATGGCGAATGATCGTGAGCATTTCCTCATGTATCTAGTAGCACCTGGATGTCGTCTTTGTTGAAGTGTCTGTTCATATCCTTTGCCCATGTTTTAATTGGGTTATTTGTCTTTTTGTAGCAGGTCACCAGGTCCTAGACGGCAGGGGGGATTGGTGTAGACACAAGTATCTGGTTGTAGTAGGAGGTCATGTGCTGAACAAGGCAGGGGGCTGACAGCCACCCCTGAGTATCTGGGAGGAAAGCATGTCCCTGTTCTATAGATCATGTTGGTAGGTTGGTTTTGTAGCCAGATTATGGGCATCCAGTGCTGTTGGCTGTAAGGACTTGGAGGCATCACTTATTCTTGGACCCTCATCGCAGGTGACTAGGTGGCATGCGTGCAGTCACTAGTCCTTGATGTGGGTAGGTGAGGACCCTGGTTAATAGGAAGAGAGGTATCAAATGTCCCAAACCTACTTCTCTACCATATAGCTGAAACAGTTGAAGTTAGACTTCAGGTATATACCCTGTTGTACTGTGCTAATGAGGGGCTACACTGTTGAAATGGGCTCACACAGGTCTGTGCAGGTGTGAAAGGCATTCAAATTCCTTGGACCCCTTATGCCTGTGCCTAGGCAAAGGAGCTATTTCTGCCCTGAGTTCTTAGCTTAGGGGTATCAGCAGATTATTTTTTCTGTTTGTTAATTTGTTCACTCTCTAAGGCTGGAAGAATGGCTTAGGGCATGTGATGGATCCTACATCCAGCCCAGGGGATGCAGCAATCTCTGAAGCCAGCCCAGGACCCAGTGCAGAACAGGAAGGGGGCAATTAAGTGGGAGGGAGATTTTTCCCAAAGGGCTGTTTTTTGATCTGCGCTGTACGTTAGACACACGTACTTACCTTTTGCCAATTGGGTGCTGCTTTTCTCTGATTCTGTAGGCGTGAGTAGACTCTCTGCCACTCCGTCTCTCCAAATATGGAAAAAGCATCCTGAATGCCATGCTTGCCTCACTGCTGGTGCCAGCTAATCCCAGCCTGCAGGGTGATGGTTCTTGTGGGGTCACTGCTGCTTCTGAACCATCTCTCCCTCCCCCTGCCACTCAGTCTGATTCCTCAACTTTTCCTTTGATGTTCAGTGCTTCTAGAGTCTCATGTATAATTCATTTACTTTTTGTTTTTTAGTCTTTGTTGTAAGAGGGACCACAGGAAGTGTTGACTACTCTGCCATTTTGGCCCCTCCCCCCCTTTTTTTAACCAAATCAAATTATAGCTTGAGTACCCCTGAAGTCAACACTAGATATGGATCCTAAACTACATTTAGAAAGGTAGAAAAAGAGGAGACAATTTTTAAATTTTATAAGGCAAGCACAAACTCCTAGGAGGCCTGGATTAAAAATTATACCAGAGGCCCCAGGTAGAACTTGGACAAGTCAGTTTACAATAGTGGCGACCAGGAAAGCAGAGTGTCAGGACTCAGCTATTCCATCAGTCAGAGAAGAAACAAGGTTCAGCATGAGGTGTCCAAGCTTGTGCCTGGAGTTGGGGACAGTTCTTCACCACACATTTGGCTTTTATTGCTTAGGCACCATTGCCTGACAGCTTGTTTTCCATCTCCCTGGCAGCAGGGAGCAGCTCAACTGTGTTAGATCACGCTTTACAGGCTAGAGATACAGAGCATTTCCAACAGCCAGACGTTGGAGACAGATGCACAATGTTCTTGTTCGGAAATTTGAACTTCTTGGATGGGAGCCTCTCACATAAAACATGAAAACTCAGCAGTTCCAAGTATTAGAGAAGTTGCAGATACAGGTCATTTCCCTCAAAACTTGTACAGAAGAAGTCCCATGGGAAAAAGGCATGCTGCTTTTCCAGCCAGGAGGTCACCTGCAGAGTCTCCTGTAGTCTGGCCAGATGAGGCTGGGGTGTCACCTCCAGGGCTGAACCTCTAGCAGGGCTTTGCTCCCGATGATGCTCGCTCACAGGAGAAGCTCTGAGCTTCATTTATGGGACAGTGAGTTCCCTGTCTCCTCCCCAGGGCCCTGGCAGGAAGTGAGGCTGATCGACTCCTGCCAGATCATTCCAGAATGTAACCCAATCTTTGGACTGAGCCCATATTGCACAAGGACGAGGTTTGCTTAACTTGCCTCCTGGGTGTCCTTGCCTTTAATACTGGAAGGCCAGTGCCTGAGGCCAGTGGGATGTTAAGCTAGGGGAAATGATTCTCCACAGGAGCAGGGGGCTTTTACAGGTGCTTCTTTGGGCAGCAAACCATTCTGAGGGCAGCTACTAAGAGACAAAGATGGAGAAGAGACCAATAAGGGCAGGGTGAGGAGAACCAGCGATATGAGGAAAAGCTCAGCCCTATGTCCTGAGAATTTGGAACTGAGCAGACGGAGTTGGAAACGTTTCCCCTACTAAAGAAGTTTTAGTAGGTTGTCTGAAGACCATGAAAGGCAACCTATGGGGTTTCCAGTAGGATCACTGGTGAATTCAACCCCCAAATTTATATGTTCAATCTAGACCTCAGCCCTGAACTACATTTTATACATTCTGCTGCCTACCTGACATCTCCATTTGGGTGTTTAATAGGCATTTTAAGTTTACACATCCAAGAACAAGCTTCTCACCCTCCCTACCCACACCTGTTCTTCCAGTCTTTCCTATCTCAGTCCATGGTAAATCTCATTCCACGAGCTCAGCAAAGCATCTTGGAGGTACCCTTGATACCTCTCTTTGGTTCACACCATACATGGCAATTCATCAGCAAATTCTAGTGGCTTGATGGTCAAAATATACAGAATCTTCCCATTTCTTATGGCCTCCATGGCCACCATCTTGGTCCCCTCTTGCTTGCATTACTGCAGTGGTCTCCTACCTAGTTGTCCATCTCTAACACACAACTGGTGCGATTCTCTTAAAAACACAAGTCAGATTACTTTGTTCTGCTCAAAACCAGGCCAGGAGTTCTCATTTTACCCAGAGTAAAATTCAAAATCCTGCCAAACCAAAACCAAACCCAAACCCGTTGCTGTTGAGTCAATTCTGACTCATAGCAACTCTATATAAGACAGATTAGAACTGCCCTATAGAGTCGGAATTGACTCGACGGCACTGGGTGGGCACTGGGTGTTTTTTTATAGGGTTTCCAAGGAGTAGCTGGTGGATTCAAACTGCCAACCTTTTGGTTAGCAGCCGAGCTCTTAACCACTGCACCACCAGGGCTCCAAAGTCTTGCCAGTGGCCTGGAAACTCCGCATGCTCTGGCCACCCCCTCTCTGACCTCATCTCCCAACCTGCTTCCCAAGTTTCTGCCTCAAGACCTTTGTGCTGCCTGCCCAGTTCTTGCTTAGCTAACCAACTTGAAGTGGTCAGGTGATGGCTTCCACCATCTCCGCTATGTTAGATATCTTGGTGTCTTTGTCCAGTCTCACAATGGCTATGGCAGACATTATTGATGTCCTGCCCCATATCCCCTCAGTACTCACCTTTCCCATATGTGTTGATGTCTTCCTCTTGGAAACATCTGGCATTCTACCTGGTATGCTTAAGGCACTGGATAGGCCAGGTGGGATTCGGAAATTTCTCCAGCTTCCTTATCTCTTGGATGGGACAATTTTGAGACTTGTTCTACATAGTCTACCAGAGATCCCCAGAAAGATTGAGCACCAAATGACCGTAGTGTTATCTGACTTGATAACACATGTTATTTGCTTCCTTCTCTTTCTCCCTTCCTACTTCCCTAACAGTATTTTCTGGGGTTACGTTAAAAATAAATTACTTGCTCTCAAATCCTCATCGCAGGGGTCTATAGGACTTTGAGAAAGGCAAAGTTAAGGGAACAAGGGTGAATACTAGGGAGACCTACAAAAAAATCCTCAACTCAGGTTCTTCTTGAAGAAGAAACCAAATTATGATAATGGCTTCAGGCCTGCGCTGGTTTAAGAGCCATTCGGGGAGGCTGTCCAGATGGCAAGTCTCTGTTGGCACCTGTGACCTGAAGCTGAAGATACAAAGCCCCATTTTCCCAGAAAGGCCAATGCTCATGGCTTCCATATGGGCAAATGGTTTTACGGCTCAACAATGTGAAAACAGTTGCCTCATGGGGCCAAGAGGAAAGTTCTGGTGTGGTCCCTGCAGTCTGTCTGTCTGTCTCTCTCTTTTTCTGCTCTTACATGCTAATGAGCCATCCTTGCTGGATTTAATGATTTAACCTCAGTTAACCTCAGAAAGTTTACCTCAGTTCTCAGGACCTTGAGATTCCAGAGCCCAGATTTTGTATATTGTTCTGGTAACAATGGCTGTGGAACGAGCTGCCTTAAAATTTAGTGGCTTAAAACAATGATGACATTTTTTGCTTGTGAATCTGCAGTTCAGGCAGGTCTTGGCTGGGGCAGCTCATCTCTGCTCCACGTGTTGTTAGCTGGGTCACCCCAGAGGCTGGGGGCTGGAATCATCACTCATCACCTGTCTAGTGCTTGATGCTGGGAAGACTTGTACAGCTTTGTACAGCAGAGGCAGGAAGAGCAGGGGCTCCTCTGGCATCTTCCTCTCCTCCATGTGGTCTCTCCATGTGCTCTCTTCAGCATGATGACTTCAGGGTCACCAGTCTTCTTACATCGTGGCCCAGGGCTCCAAGCCCACATGTACCAAGTGAGACAGCACCTGGTGGAAACTATGTTGCTTTTTATGACTTAGTCTAGGAACTTGCGTGTTGCTGTAATGCTGGAAGCTATGCCACCAGTATTCAGATACCAGCAGGGTCACCCATGGAGGACAGGTTTCAGCTGAGCTTCCAGACTAAGACAGACGAGGAACAAGGACCCGGCAGTCTACGTCTGAAAAGCATTAGCCAGTGGAAACCTTATGAATAGCAGCGGAACACTGTCTGTTATAGTGCTGGAAGATGAGTCCCCCAGGTTGGAAGGCACTCAAAAGATGACTGGGGAAGAGCTGCCTCCTCAAAGTAGAGTCAACCTTAATGACGTGGATGGAGTAAAGCTTTCGGGACCTTCATTTGCTGATGAGGCATGACTCAAAATGAGAAGAAACAGCTGCAAACATCCATTAATAATCGGAACCTGGAATGTACGAAGTATGAATCTAGGAAAATTGGAAATTGTCAAAAATGAAATGGAACACATAAACATCGATATGCTAGGCCTTAGTGAGCTGAAATGGACTGGTAGTGGCCATTATGAACCGGACAATCATATAATCTACTATGCTGGGAATGACAACTTGAAGAGGAATGGTATTGCATTCATCATCAAAAAGAACATTTCAAGATCTATCCTGAAGTACAACGCTGTCAGTGATAGGATAATATCCATACGTCTACAAGGAAGACCAGTTAATACGACTATTATTCAAATTTATGCACCAACCACTAGGGCCAAAGATGAAGAAATAGAAGATTTCTATCAGCTGCTGCAGCCTGAAATTGATCGAACATGCAGTCAAGATGCATTGATAATCACTGGTGATTGGAATGTGAAAGTTGGAAACAAAGAAGCATTAGTAGTTGGAAAATATGGCCTTGGTGAGAGAAACAATGCGGAGATCGAATGATAGAATTTTGCAAGACCAATACTTCTTCATTGCAAATACCTTCTTTTACCAACATAAACGGTGACTAATACACATGGACCTCACCAGGTGGAACATACAGAAACCAAACTGACTACGTCTGTGGAAAGAGACGATGGAAAAGCTCAATATCATCAGTCAGAACAAAGCCAGGGGGTGACTGTGGAACAGACCATCAATTGCTCCTATGCAAGTTCAAGCTGAAACTGAAGAAAATCAGAGCAAGTCCACGAGAGCCAAAATATCACCTTGAGTATATCCCACTTGAATTTAGAGACCATCTGAAGAATAGATTGGACGCATTGAACACTAGTGACCAAAGATCAGACGAGTTGTGGAATGACATCAAGGATACCATACATGAAGAAAGCAAGAGATCATTGAAAAGACAGGAAAGAAAGCAAAGACCAAGATGGACGTCAGAGGAGATTCTGAAACTTGCTCTCGAACATCGAGCAGCTAAAGCAAAAGGAAGAATTGATGAAGTAAAAGAACTGAACAGATTTCAAAGGACGTCTCGAGAAGACAAATTATTATAATAACATGTGCAAAGAGCTGGAGATGGAAAACCAAAAGGGAAGAGCACGCTCGGCGTTTCTCAAGCTGAAAGAACTGAAGAAAAAATTCAAGCCTTGAGTTGCAATAGTGAAGGATTCTATGGGGAAAAATTAAATGATGCAGGAAGCATCAAAAGAAGATGGAAGGAATACACAGAGTCGTTATACCAAAAAGAATTAGTCGATGTTCAACCATTTCAAGAGGTAGCATATGATCAGGAACTGATGGTACTGAAGGAAGAAGTCCAAGCTACTCTGAAGGCATTGGCGAAAAACAAGGCTCCAGGAAATGATGGAATATCAATTGAGATGTTTCAGCAAACAGATACATCGCTGGAGGTGCTCACTCGTCTGTGCTAAGAAATATGGAAGAGAGCTTCCTGGGCAACTGACTGGAAGAGATCCATATTTATGCCTATTCCCAAGAAAGGTGATCCAACCAAATGTGGAAATTATAGAAAAATATCATTAATATCACAGGCAAGCAAAATTCTGCTGAAAATCATTCAAAAACGGCTGTAGCAGTATATTGACAGGGAACTGCCAGAAATTCAGGCTGGTTTCAGAAGAGGACGTGGAACCAGGGATGTCATCGCTGATGTCAGATGGATTCTGGCTGAAAGCAGAGAATACCAGAAGGATGTTTACCTGTGTTTTATTGTCTATGCAAAGGCATTCAACTGTGTGGATCAGAACAAATTATGGATAACATTGTGAAGAATGGGAATTCCAGAACACTTAATTGTACTCGTGAGGGACCTTTACAGAGATCAAGAGGCAGTTGTTCAGATAGAACAAGGGGATACTGATTGGTTTAGGGTCAGGAAAGCTGTGCATCAGGGTTGTATTCTTTTACCATACCTATTTAATCTGTATGCTGAGCAAATAATACGAGAAGGTAGACTATATGAAGAACAAGGGGCATCAGGATTGGAGGAAGACTCATTAACAACCTGTGTTATGCAGATGACACAACCTTGCTTGCTGAAAATGAAGAGGACTAGGAGCACATACTAATGAAGATGAAAGACTACAGCCTTCAGTATGGATTGCAGCTCAACATAAAGAAAACAAAAATCCTCACAACTGGACCAATAAGTAACATCATGATAAACGGAGAAAAGATTGAAGTTGTCAAGGATTTCATTTTTCTTGGATCCACAATCAACAGCCATGGAAGCAGCAGTCAAGAAATCAAAAGATGCATTGCATTGGGTAAATCTGCTGCAAAGGACCTCTTTAAAGTGCTGAAGAGCAAAGATGTCACCTTGAAGACTAAGGTGTGCCTGACCCAAGCGATGGGATTTTCAATCGCATCATATGCATATGAAAGCTGGACAATGAATAAGGAAGACTGAAGAAGAATTGATGCCTTTGAACTGTGGTGTTAGTGAAGAATATTGAATATATCATGGACTGCCGAAAGAAAGAATAAATCCATCTTAGAAGAAGTACAATGAGAATGCTCCTTAGGAGCAAGGATGGCGAGACTGCATCTTAAATACTTTGGACATGTTGTCAGGAGGGATCAGTCCCTGGAGAAGGACATCAGGCTTGGCAGTGTACAGGGTGAGCGGAAAAGAGGAAGACCCTCAACGAGGTGGATTGACACAGTGGCTGCAACAATGAGCTCAAGCATAACAACGATTGTAAGGATGGCTCAGGACTGAGCATAACCACGATTGTAAGGGTGGCTCAGGACCGGGCAGTGTTTCCTTCTGTTGTGCCTAGGGTTGCTATGAGTCGGAACAGACTTGATGGCACCTAACAAGAACAACAAGCCTAGGAAATCACACAGATTTCCTTCTGCTCCATCCCCTTGAAGGCAGTTATAAAGGCCCACCTGTATTTGGCTGCCTTCGGCAAATATAATGTGCCACACAGACCTTTGTTTTTGAGTCTTTTGTTGTGGTGTTCTTCTCAGCCATGAGCTTGTAGTCTGCAGTGAAAGTACCCATGCAGACCAAGGGAGGCATTGGTCAAAGATGGCCTAACAGGGGATCTTGGCTGGAGTAGAGCTGGGCCCACATTCTTCTTTCAGAGAAGCTGGGCCACCCTGACCCAAGTGCTTGATGAATTAACACATGCCTTGTGGTTGTTGTTGGAAGAAGAGAAAGGTTTTTGGCAGTAGAAGAGAAGGAGAGAGGAGAGGATGGATGGCATGGTAGGGGGTTGGTTCCCTGTCCAGTCTCCAGGAGTGGTTGGAATCTCCAGTGGGATAACCAGAGTTAGAAGGCAAAATGCCTTGTTCTGTGAGGCACTTTGTGAGGTGCTGAGCACAAACAGCAATGGGTTATGGTCCAGGTGGTGAGGCACAGCCAAGGACTGGGGAGCCTGAAATCCTGTTCTGCTCTGGCACCTTGGGAACTGAGGTTTCAGAAGCATTTGGAGGTGGCACAGCCATGGGTAGGTCCATGGAGGGCACTGGCAGTGGAGGTGATGGCCAGGAACTGTGGCAAGGGGCTGGAGCAGAGCACTGGGAGACTGGCTCCTTTACATACAGAGAACAACATTCTGGGCACATCCCAGAATCGTGGGAGGAGACCTTGGGAGTACCTGCATTACCAGGTACAGACTTGGATCTGGTAAGACTCTGGTATCAATGTCAGCTTTTCCACATTCTGCTCACAGTCAGGGATATTTAGGGGGAGGTGGTAACATCATAGCCATATTGGTAAATTATGTTGAGAGTTGTATGTATGTAGATGTATAACTCCATGTGGCTAAGAAGTGGAAGACAAAAGCTGAGTATGTAAGACTGACAATTTTACCAAGTCCCTAAGGCATTCTAAAGCAGGTTGCTCAACACACACCATACTGTTATAACAGAGACCACTCTGTCAGAGCATGTCTGCTGCATTGAGAAGCCTGTCATATCTGAGGCTGATGGGTGAGTCTACGGAGGAGATGGTAATTGTTAGCTGGAAAGAAGCCATGGGGCTTTGATATTTCACTAAGAAGATGTGACACTTCTAGAGACATCCTGAGCCCTTGTGGCAGTCCTGGACCTATCGGGAAGGCCACTCACTCTTTCATGGCATGCAGCTTTAACAGTGCTCACAGGGGACTTTGTAATTCCTTCAGCAAAAATCATCAGACTTATAAATGCTATCGATACATAGCTGCTGTTGAGTTGACTTTGACACAAGGTGACCTTATGTACAACAGAATGAAACGTTGCCTGTACAGTGCCATTCTCATGATTTCCAGCATGTTTGAGTTCATCATTGCAATTACTGTGTCAATCCATCTCACCGAGGGTCTCCCTCACCCTCACTGGCCCCCTGCTTCACCATATATGATGTCTTCCTATAGTGCTTGCTCCCTCATGAGGAAGTGTCCAAAGCAAGTGAGTCAATGTTCTGTAGTGATTCACAAGCCTCTTGGCTAATTTTCAGGAGTAGATCACCAGGCTTTTCTTCCTAGTCTGTCTTAGTCTGGAAGCTTCACCGAAACCTGTCCATCCTGAGTGACCCTGCTGGTATTTGAAATACCGGTGGCATAGCTTCCAGCATCATAGTAACAAACTGACAGGTGTTGGCTAAATGCTATAACCCAAACCCAACCCATTGCCATTGAGTTGATTCTTACGTACAGTGATCCTATAGGAGAGAGTAAAACTGCCTCATAGGATTTCCAAGGCAGTAATCTTTACGGAAGCAGACTACCACATCTTTCTCCTACAGAGCAGCTGGTGAGTTTGAACCTCTGACCTCTCAGTTACCAGCCAAACTCTTAACTACTGTACCACCAGGCTACAAGCTATAGTGTCCAGTATATTTTATCATTTTTAAAACTTTATCTTATTTAGAAAAATACATGTTTACTTTTGAAAGCCTAAAATAAATTCAATAGTCAAATGAAATAAAATTACCCTAAATGTTAACACTCAGATATAACCAATATTAATAATACACACATGAAAGCTGTTGAAATATTAAACCATACGTGCTCACATTTCTCCCTTCCTTTTTTTTGAGAAGGAAACTTTTTATGCTGGTTGGGGAGACTGGTGGAGAAGAAAGTTGGGCAAGCTGAGAGAGGCCGAGCTGATCTGTGTAAGAAAGGGCATGGAGATAGAGTAAAGAGGAACAGATAAGGGATGGAGAGAAGTTTGGAAGAGAAGAAGAGAAAGCCAGAGAAAGAAGGAGAAGAGGGGAGGGGAGAGGAGGGAAGAGAGAAGAAAGGATAATGATGAGGAGAATGGGAGTGAGAAAGAAGGGCTGCAAAGGCTGGGGGTTTTGGCGGGATGAGAAAGATGAAAAAGAAAAAAGGGAAGGTATCCAAGCAGCTTGAGTGTGAAGTAGAATTTTGAGGCAAGGAAAGGATGGGAAAAGATATTTTTCAAAAGAAATATTTGTTAGGAGCTATGCTGCATAATACACCCTCTGCCCCCCCCCAACACACACTTACCCCACCAGGAAAATTTAGTAAAGACATACATTACTCTTCAATTCAATTCTGATGATTGAAAGTAGCTTTAAAGATGAAGATGACCTAGAAGACAATTTTTTTCCCCCAAAACCTAATACCCACAGACCCTTGACTGCAGGAGATGTATAGACAGACTACCTGGATTAGAATCCTAGTTTTGACCCACACGTAAATATAATCCCATGGAGCCCTGGTGGCACAGTGGTTAAGAGCTCGACTGCTAGCCGAAAGACCGGCAGTTCGAATCCACCAGCTGCTCCTTGGAGTTCTACTGTGTCCTACAGAGTTGCTATGAATAGGAATCAACTTGACGGCAATGAATTTTTTTTTTTAAATATAATCCCATGTTATTAAAAAGTCAAAGTAAAATCTTATTCTGTTGTTTTATGACCCACCCTTGTCAGTTAACAATATGTGTAGAGCATAAACTTTAATGGCAACATAATATTCCAGTGTGCAAATGCACCATAATTTTTGTAACTCATCCCTCATTGATCATTTGGATTATTTCCAATTTTTTAATTATTTTAAGCGATATTGCAACAAATAACATTATAAGTAAATCCTCATTCACAAACATGATTTACGTACATGATGATTTCCTTAGGATAAAATTTTTGAAGTAGACTTACTGGGTCAAAAGGAATGTGAAATGTGATGGTTTTTATGACCGATCTGTCATGGATTGAATTATGCCCCTCCCCCCCACCCCGAAAATGTGTGTATTAATTTGGCTGGGCCATGATTCCTGGTATTGTGTGATTTTCCTATGTGTTGTAATTCCTGCCTCTGTGATGTTAATGAGGGAGGATGGGCAGCAGTTGTGTTAGTGAGGCAAGACTCAATCTGCAAGATTGGATTGTATCTTGAGGCAATCTCTTGAGATATAAAAGAAGTGAGCAGAGAGGCGGGGGAACTCATACCACCAAGAAAGCAGTACTGGGAGCAGAGTGCATCCTTTGGACCTGGGGGTCTCTGTGCGGAGAAGCGCCTAATCCAGGGGAAGACTGAGGAGAAGGTCGACAGAGAAAGCCTTCCCCTGGAGCTGACATCCTGAATTTGGACTTTTAACCTAATTTACTGTGAAGAAATAAATTCCTCTTTGTTAAAGCCATCCACTTATGGTATTTCTGTTATAGTAGCACTAGATGACTAAGACACCTTTGCTGGACTGCCTTACAAAAAGATTACCTATTCTCCTACTGGGAATATAGCTCCCAATCCATTGGTTCTAAACTATTTTCCCTTGTTCTATAACTATATCCTGAGGATAAGTCTACCAGAATATAAGCTCCAGGAGGCAGCTGGCCTCTCTGACTCTTTCTTTCTTGTATTTCTAGACAAAGCATAGAACTTGACACATAGTAGGAGCTCAATAAATATATTTGAATGAATGGTTGGATAGATAGGTGGATTGGATGGATTTAAACTAAAATTTTCTACATAATATTGAGTACAGGGAAGATGCCCAATGCTAAATACCCTGAGGAATTTGGTCTCTGTCCAACCATATTGCCATCTGGGAGTCAGTAATTCTTTCCAAATTTAAGAAAGTGAATTGTTTACTTGAAAGTAACTGGCTCCGGAATAAGTCTCCTGCCCCCGGAATGGGTAATACCCTCTGAAGGATTGGGTTCCAGTACTCACCACAACATCCACTCTAATGGTCTCTGTTAGTAAGTTTCTCTTGGAATGGACCCAAACTAAGTAAATTCTACCTTCTTCAAATAATGAATCAAGCAACCTTTTGGACTTTCCTTTAAAATTCTATGTTGTGAAGAGTGAAGGATAAGATGTACGGGAAGCATCTAGCACAGCACCTGACACAGAGTTGTTCCCTAAAAAATGGTGGCTGTTACTGTAATCAAGTCCATCACTTCTCAATGTTACCCCTTGTCTCATTCATGAAAGAAAAAAAATAAATGATTATCATTCAAGGGCCATATTCTATAAATCCTCACTATGTTGCTATGAGTTAGGGATGTTATTTCCATTTTACAGTTCAGGAAACAAGTTTGGAGAGATTAGGGAGTGACATTTCTGCCATCTCACAGTTGTTAGTGGTCTGTTTGACCAAAGGAGAGAGTGTGTGCAGCATCAGTTCTAGTGATTGGGCAAAACCCACCTTGAGCATAGCCGCTCTTTTGACAAATCAGCAGAGAGAAAACACAAGCTGCCTCTGTCTCATGGATATATAGATTGTCTGAGCACTTTTAAGAAACAGTGGTGGCACAGTGGTTAAGAGCTACGGCTGCTAACCAAAAGGTCGGCAATTTGAATCCACCAGGCGCTCCTTGGAAACAGTATGGGGCAGTTCTACTCTGTCCTATAGGGTCGCTATGAGTCAGAATCGGCTTAATGGTGTTTTTTTTTTTTTTTTTTTTGGTGGGGGGGTCACTTTTAACATCCCTGATGAAAGTGAGCACCATTTTCCTCACTGCCTCTCTGACATCTAGGTAGGCAGAGGCCAGCTACCTTTAAGAAACTTCATGGAGGTCAGCCAGACACTGTCTATAAAAGGGAAGCCAACTCCTGAAAATTCTCTCCCTAACGTAACAAGAGTTTCCTGTGAGAAAATGACAGGATCCTAGGTTTGTTACATTCAGCTGAAAGTAATAGGAACATTGCTCATGTTGAAAATGAAACTAAACTGATGAGGCCAAGTGTTTTACTTTGGCTGATTCAAGGTATAGGTCTTGCACTTTATTTGATCTAGATTTATGTACTGTTTTTTTTTTTTTTTTTGGTCAACTCCTGGGCTGAAGCAAACAGTGAGAGCCCCTAGCAGGGTACAGACATTTTTTTCTATCCTTTCAAACCCCATCACTTTGATCCTCTTTCCATATTTTCCCAGCAATGCCAGTGGCAATGGAAAAATGAATTAGCTCAAGTTGATTGGTTTTTCCTTTGAAAGCAAGAGATTTGCTCTTGGGATCTGTGCTGTGAACAAGACCTCAAAGTCTACACAGCAGCTGTACCCTGGCCTAAGGGATAGAGGTTGGTGTATGGGAGGAAGGGAGGTTTTTGGTTTTTTTTCTTCAGCACTCAAACCTTTACTGTTCTGGGGGGAAACTGGCTGGCATCACTGACTTATCTAGAAGGCTGTTACATAGACTGCAGAGCAAAGCCAGGATGAGAGTTGGACATGCATGCCTGTGCAGGTGCGCACACCCACGTGTGGACAGAGAGTGGTTTCCTTTTCACAACACTTCAGACTTGATTTGTGTGTGTGTGTGTGTAAATAGATGCCTGAAAGATGGCATCTGTATTGCAGATACCATGTTTGCGGTCTTCCTAAGAGCATGACAAAAAGTCTAATTCTTGACCAGCTGTGTGACTTGGAGTTAGTCATTTAACCGTAGAACTTCATTTTTCTTAAGTATAAAGTGGGAGGTCAATGATATTGAATATAATGTGGGCTGTCAGATGAACGAATAAATCAGTCTTACAAGTAATATAACAAGAATGTTACTTAGGCGTGAGGATGGTGAGACTTCAGCTTATTTACTTTGCACAAGTCATCAGGAAAGACCAATTGTAGAAAAGGAACATTGTGGATGGTAAAATGGAGGGTCAGTGAAGGTGAGGGAGGCCCTCAGTGAGATGGATTGACACAGTCTGAAACAATGGACTCAAACATAGCAGCAATCATGCAGGACTGGGCAACATTTGGTTCTGCTATAGATAAGGTTGCCATGAATCAGAATGGAGTCACAGCAACCAACAATAACAATAATATCTGCATCTTAAGGTGTTATGTAGGAGCCTCGGGGGTGCAGTATTTAAGAACTAAAGCTGCTAACCAAAAAATTTGGCAGTTCAAATCCACCAACTGCTTTTTGGAAACACTTTGGGACAGTTCTACCCTGTTCTATAGGGTTGCTATGAGTTGAAAAGTGCCCAGCACATAGTAGGCACATAATACATTCTCTATTCCACTCCTATTTCTTCAACAATTGTATCACTTTGTAATGCTCTGGACTGTCTAACGTGGATGGACTCCTTTTAGGTAGCTAATTGTAAGGACAGTTATTGCATTTGTGCTGGTTTGAATTGATGCCTTTTTAAAGGAATCTTCTTAGTAACTCTAAGAGGCAAACCTCAGACTGTGTTCGTTCTTTTCCAGATGAAAAATGGAAAAATGTGGTCAAGGATTCAAATGTTTTGTCTACAAAACACTCAAAACATTTGGTGCTGGGAGGGCAAGCTGCCAGCTAAGCATGTGAGTGTCATAAAATCACAACTAGCCCTGTCATTGGAGTAATTAATTTTAACCAGGTGACACAGGAGAAAGAACCCAGGCTTTGTGATTTAACTAATTTCTTCTCTTCCTTAGAAAAATTTGAACTTTGTTCTTCCTTCAGAGGTTAAAAAGAAGGTTGCTTTGAAATTAGCCAATTTGCACTGGCGGGATGACAGTCTTAGAAATTTTATAAATATATGACTTTGTAAGGATGCAAATTTGAATACTGGTTCCTCATTTAGACCGAAGGAAATTCTGGACTTACCTTAAAGAAAATAGAAAAATAAATTACCAGCTTTCAAAATTATATAGATTTAAAAAAAAACTGGACCCTGTTGAGTTTTCATGTACATATTCACCCCCCAAAAATTGCTTTTCATCTTCCTTAGAATATAGACTTATTTTTAAACATTCACAAATGGAAGTCATTCTCTAAAAACAAACAAAAATACTATAAAAGTCTCACCTTCACAGCTAAATTTAAAAAATGAGTAAAGGACTTGAGTAAACACTTCTCCAAAGAAGATATGCAAATAGCCAATAAGCACATGAAAAGATGCAGAATATAATTAGCCATTGTTGTTAGGTATCCCGGTCCTGTACCATCCTCACAATAGTTGTTATGCTTGAGCCCAATAGCAGCCACTGTGTCAATTGCCTGTTTGAAGGTCTTCGTCTTTTTCGCTGATCCTCAAAAAAAAAATTTTTTTTTACTAGTTTTTTCTACTTTACCAAGCATGATGTCCTTCTCCAGGGACTGGTACCTCTTGATAATATGTCCAAAGTACGTGAGACGAAGTCTTGCCATTCTTGCTTCTAAAGGACATTCTGGCTGGACTTCTTCCAAGATAGATTTGTTTGTTCTTCTGGCAGTCCGTGATATATTCAATATTCTTTGCCAACACCATAATTCAAAGGCATCAAATCTTCTTTGGTCTTCCTTATTCATTGTCCAGCTTTCACATGCATATGAGATGATTGAAAATACCAAGTCTTGGGTCAGGTGCACCTTAGTCCTTAAAGTGACATCTTGGCTTTTTAACACTTTAAAGAGGTCTTTTGCAGCAGATTTGCCCAATGTGTCTTTTGATTTGCTGACTGCTGCTTCCAAGGGCGTTGATTGTGGATCTAAGTAAATGAAATTCTTAAACTCGAGTGTTTTCTCCATTTATCATGATGTGGCTTATTGGTCCAGTTGTGAGGGTTTTTGTTTTCGTTTTGTCAAGAAGTAAACCATACTGAAGGCTGTGGGCTTTGATCTTCATCAGTAAGTGCTTCAAGTCCTCTTCACTTTGAGCAAGCAAAGTCATACGTGCATATCATGGGTAGTTAATGAGTCTTTCTCTAATCCAGATGCTCCATTCTTCTTCATATAGTCCAGCTTCTTGAATTATTTGCTCAACATATAAAAATTGGATAAATACGGTGAGAGGATACAACCCTGACTCACACCTTTCCTGAGTTTAAACCATGCAGTATCTCCTTGTTCTGTTCAGATGACTACTCTTGGTCTATGTACAGGTTCTTCATGAGCACAATTAAGTGTTCGGGGGTGGGGGGAGAGGAGGGTGGAGCCAAGATGTCGAAGTAGTGAGAGGTACTAAGCTAGCCCACTGCAACAAAGACCCAAAAAATCAGTAAAACAGATACGGATGTCAATTCTGGAACTCTGAACCTTAAATGAAGGGATAAAGTATTAGATTGGAAGCCACTGAGAAGAAGAAACTGATAGAAAATGGTGAAGGAGCAGAGATATGAAGTAGAGGTTCCTGGTCAGATAGTATGATTCAGCATGACCATCTTGGAACAAAGCCAATAACCCTGCACACAGAAAGGTACCTCCATGTAATTCTCAGTAGGAGATAGACATGTGGCGCGGGCACATCTAGGGCTAAGTAAAAGCACGTTTGCTGGCTGCAACTCAGGGAGGAGCCTAGACTCTCTCACCTGGTAACCACAGGAACACCCTCCTACAACACCCACCCTTCTGGTGAACAGCAGCAAGAACTACCCCACTCCAGCAGCCCCAACTGCCAGGAACCACAGTATCAACCCACCCTATTGCCTTCCTTCATCTAGCCCCTTCTGCCCCTGCCTTTGCCACCCCCTCCTTCCTCTCTCCTCTGCCCTGCCAGCCCAGATCCCAGACTGCTCCCCACCGACTTGGCCACCCACCACACCACACCACACTCTGTGGCCCTGAAGGGGACTGGCCCAGACCCCAAACCCGTCCCTGCTGGCTCAGGACGCACCATGCCGAGCTTCATGGCCCCAAGATGGTCTGGCTCAGATCCCAGTTGTAAAAGACCTATACAAAGAAAATGACAACACACTACTGCAGGAAACCAAAAGAGATTCATAAATGGAAAAACATGCCATGCTCATGGATAAGAACACTTAACATTGTGAAAATGTCAAAGCAATGTCAAATTCTACCCCAAACAATCTACAAATAGAATGCAATTCCAATCCAAATACCAACAGTATTCTTTAACGAGATGGAAAAAATTAATCATTAACTTTATATGGAAAGGAAAAAGGCCTGGGATAAATACAACATTGTTGAAGAAGAAAAACAAAATAGGAGGCCTCTCACTACCTAACCTCAGAACCTACTATACAGCTAAGGTAGTCAAAATAGGCTGGTACTAGTACAATGACAGACACATTGACGAATAAAACAGAATCGATAACCCAGATGTAAATACATCTACCTATGGCCACCTGATCTTTGACAAAGGCCCAAAGCCCATTAAATGGGGAAAACAGTCTTTTTAACAAATAGTGCTGGCAAAACAGGATGTCCATCTGTTAAAAAAATGAAATAAGACCCATACCTCACAGTATACACAAAAATTAATTCAAAATGGATCAAAGACCTAAATATAAAACCAAAAACTACAAAGATCATGAAAGAAAAAATTGGGTCAACACTACTGGCCATAGCATATGGTATAAATTGCTTATAAACCATAACTAACAATATGCAAACACCAGAAGATAAGCAAGATAACTGGGAGCGTCTAAAAATTAAACACTTATGCTCATCAAAAGACTTCACCAGAAGAGTAAAAAGAGAACCTACAGACTGGGAAAAAATTTTTTTGCTATTACAAATCAGACAAAGGTCAAATCTCTATAATCTTTAGGAAAATCCAACACCTCTACAACAAAAAGACAAATAATCTAATTAAAAAATGGGCAAAGAATATGAACAGACACTTCACCAAAGAAGACGTTCAGGTGGCTAACAGACACATTAGGAAATGCTTGTGATCGCTAGCCATAAAATAGAGAAATGCAAATCAAAACTTCAATGAGATACCGTCTCAACTCGATATTACCGGCACTAATCAAAACAAAAACAAAAACAAATGTTGGAGAGGCTGAAGGGAGATTGGAACTCTTATGCACTGCTGGTGGGAATGTAAAATGGTACAGCCACTATGGAAAATGATATGGCACCTCTTCTAAAAGCTAGTAATAGAAATACCATATGATCCAGCAATCCCACTTCCAGGAATATATCCTAGAGAAATAACAGCTGTCATACAAATACACATGTGCACACCCATGTTCATTGCAGCATTATCCACAACAGCAAGAAGATGGAAACAACCTAAGTACCCATCAACAGCTGAATGGATAAACAAACTATGATACACACACAATGAAATATTATGCAATGATAAAGAACAATGATGTATTCGAGACACATCTCACAACATGGATAAATCCGGAGTAAAGTAAGTCAATCGTAAATCATAAAAGGACAAATACTGTGTGAGACCACTATTATAAAAATTCATGAAAAGGTTTACACACAGGGAGAAACAATTTTTGATGGTTATGAGGGAGGGGTGGGGAGGAAAAAACACTAACTAGGTAGTAGATAAATGGTAACCTTGGCGAAGGGTAAGACAGTATACAATACTGGGAAAGTAAGCACAACTTGACCAAGGCAAAGTCATAGAAGCCTCACAGACACATCCAAACTCCCTAAGGGACAGAGTTACTGGGCTGAGGGCTGGGGACCCTGGTCTCAGGAGACATCTAGCTCAATTGTCATAACAAAGTTTATAAAGAAAATGTTCTACATCCAACTGTGGTGAGTAGTGTCTTAAAAACCTGCGAGCGACCATCTAAGATACATGTATTGGTCTCATCACAGCTAGAGCAAAGGAGAATGAAGAAAATCAAAGACAAAAAGGAAAGACTAATCCAAAGTACTAATTGACCACTACTACTACAACCTCCACCAGACTGAGCCCAGAACAACTAGATGGTGCCTGGCTACTACCACTGGCTGCTCTGACAGGGATCACGATTGAAGGTCCTGGACAGAGTGGGAGAAAAAAGTAGAACTAAATTCAAATGCAGAAAAAAAAAAAAGACCAGACTTGCTGGTCTGAGAGAGACTGAAAAAACCCTGAGAGTATGGCCCCTGGACACCTTTTTAACTCAGTACTGAAGTCACTCCCAAGGTTCACCCTTCAGCCAAAAAGTAGACAGTCTATAAGGCTGTCTACTAATAGTTAATAATATTAATAGCTAATACAACTATTATTCAAATTTACTCACCAACTACTAAGGCCAAAGATGAAGAAACTTTTACCAATTTCTGCAGTCTGAAATTAATCAAACATGCAGTGAAGGTGCGTTAATAATTACTGGTGATTTGAATGTGAAAATTGGAAATGGGGAAAGATAAGTGGTTGGAAAATATGGCCTTGGTGATAGAAACAATGCCAGAAATCACACGATAGAATTTTGCAAGACCAAATGACTTATTCGTTGCAAATACCTTTTCTCAACAACATAAACAGTGATTATCTATACACATGGGCCTCCCCAGTTGGAATACACAGGAATCAAATTGACTACATGTGTAGAAAGAGACATGGAGAAGCTCAATATCCTCAGTCAGAACAAGGCTCATATGCAAGTTCAAGCTGAATCTGAAGAAAGTAATAGCAAGTCCACGAGAGCCAAAATACGACCTTGAGTATACCCAACCTGAATTTAGAGACCATCTCAAGAATAGATTTGACACGTTGACCACTAATGACTGAAGACCAGACGGGTTGCAGGATGACTTTATGGACATCATACATGAAGAAATAAGAGGTCATTAAAAAGCCAAGAAAGAAAGAATAGACCAGAATGGATGTCAGAAGAGACTCTGAAACTTGCTCTTGAACATAGAGTAGCTAAAGCAAAAGGAGGAAATGTTGAAGTAAAAGAGCTCAACAGAAGATTTCAAAGGGTGACTCAGGAAGACAAAGTATTATAACGAAAAGTGCAAAGACCTAGAGTTAGAAAATCAAAAGGGGAGAACACATTCAGCATGTCTCAAGCTGAAAGAACTGAAGAAAAAATTCAAGTTCCAATATTGAAGGATTCTACAGGGAAAATATTGAACGAAGCAGGAAAGATCAAAAGAAGATGGAAAGAATACACAGAGTAGAGTTACTGTACCAAAAAGAACTGGTCAATGTTCAAACATTTCAGCAGGTAGCATATGATCAAGAATCTATGGTACTGAAGGAAGAAGTCTAAGCTGCACTGAAGGCATTGGTGAAAAACAAGTCTTCAGGAATTGACAGAATACCAGCTGAGATGTTTCAACGAATGAGTGCAGTGCTAGAGGTGCTCACACATCCATGTCAAGAAATTTGGAGGATAGCTGCCTGGCCAACTGACTGGAAGAGATCCATATTAGCGCCCATTCCAAAGAAAGATGATCCAGCAGAAAGCGGAAATTATTGAACAATATCATTAATATCACACACAAGTAAAGTTTTGCGGAAGATCATTCAAACATGGTTGCAGCAGAGCGTAGACAGGGAACTGCCAGGAATTCAAGCAGATTCAGAAGAGGACATGGGATGAGGGATGTCATTGCTGAGGTCAAATGGATCTTGGTTGAAAGCAGAGAATACCAGAAAAATGTTTACCTGTGTCTTATTGTCTATGCAAAGGCATTCAACTGTGTGGATCATAACAAATTGTGGGTAACATTGTGAAGAACGAGAGTTCCAGACCACTTAACTGTGCTTGTGCGAAACCTGTACAGAGACAAAGAGGCAGTCATTCGAACAGAACAAGGGAACACTGCATGGGTTAAAGTCAGCAAAGGTGTGCATCAGAGTTGTATCCTTTCACCGTATTTATTCGATCTGCAATGCTGAGCAAATAATCCAAGGTGGACTATATGAAGAAGAACATGGCATCAGGATTGGAGGAAGACTCATTAACAACCTGTGATATGCAGGTGACACAACCTTGCTTGCTGAAACTGAAGAGGACTTGAAGCATTTTCTGATGAAGATCAAGACCACAGCCTTCATTATGGATTGCACCTCAACATAAAGAAAACAAAAATCCTCGTAACTGGACCAATAAAAGACATCATGATAAACAGAGGAAAGATTGAAGTTGTCAAGGATTTCATTTTACTTGGATCTGCAATCACAGCCCATGGAATCAGCAGTGAAGAAATCAAAAGATGCATTGCACTGGGCAAATCTGCTGCAAAAGACCCCTTTAAAGTGTTGGAAAACAAAGATGTTTCTTTGAGGACTAAGGTCTGCCTGGCTCAAGCCATGGTGTTTTCAATTGCTTTATATCCATGAGAAAGCTGGAGCATGAACAAGGAAGACTGAAGAAGAATCGATGCCTTTGAATTAAAGTGTTGCCAAAGTATATTGAATGTATCATGGACTTCCAGAAGAATGAAGAAATCTGTCTGGAAGAAGTATAGCCAGAGTGCTCTTTGGAAGCAAGGATGGAGAGATTTTGTTTCATGCACTTCAGACATGTTATCAGGTGGGACGAGTCCCTGGAGAAGTACATCTTGCTTGGTAAAGTAGACAATTAGTGTAAAAGAGGAGACTGTCAGTGAGATGGATTGACACAGTGGCTGCAACAATGGGCTCAAGCATAACAAGTACTGTGAGGATAGCATAGAACCAGGCAGTGTTTCATTCGGTTGTGCATAGGGTTGCTATGAGTTGGAAATGACTTGATGGCACGTAACAACAACAACATAGGAGAAACAATAACCCAGGTGAGGAACATGCTTTGTAGTACAATCATGTGTAGGACAGTAAATAGGCACACCAGCCCAAAACCAAACACAAGAATGCAGAATGGGACAGGAAAGCTAGACGAATGGAAACAGGTAAACTGGGGTGAAGAAGGGAGGAGCGTGCACACATTGCTGGGTTGGCAACCTAATGTCACAAAACAATTTTTGTATTAATTGTTGAATGAGAAACGAATTTGCTCTGTAAACATTCACCTAAAGCATAGTAAAAAGAAAGAAAATGACAAGTGTGGATGAGGGTGTAGAGAAATTGAAACACTGGTACATTGCTGGTGGGAATGTAGAATGGTGTAGCTGCTGTGGAAAACAATTTGGTGGTTCCTAAGAAAGTTAAACTTAGAATTACTATACTAAAAAACCAAACCCACTGCCGTCGAGTCAATTCCAACTCATAGCAACCCTATAGGACAGAGTAGAACCGCACCATAGAGTTTCCAAGGAGCGTCTGGTGGATTTGAACTGCTGACCTCTTAGTTAGCAGCTGTAGTACTCAACCACTATGCCACCAGCATTTCCTAGAATTGCTATAAAAAAACACCACCAGCATTTCCTAGAATTGTCATATGACTCAGTCATTCCACTCCTAGGTACATACCCAAAAGAATTGAAAGCAGACACATGTATACTGATGTTCATTGCAGCATTATTCACAATAGGCAAAAAGGAGAAACAATCCAAGTGTCCATCAACAAATGAATGGATAAACAAAATGTGGTACATACATACAATGGAATATTATTCAGTCATAAAAAAAAGAAGTTCTGATACATGCCACCACACGGATGAACCTGAAAACATTATGCTCAGTGAAATAAATCAGACACAAAAAATAAATCAGACACTTACATTAAATAGCTAGGCAAATCCACCAAGGCAAAAGAAGATTAGTGGTTACCAGGGGCTGTGGAGATTCAAGAAAAAAGAAAATTTCTATCAATGTTGCCTTTGTCAATGAAGATGGAAAGGGTGTTGAGAATGTGAGATCCACCTGTGGCAAACTGCTTGCATTGATGGCCTCAATTCTTTATTTCTCCCACGTGGGCAATGCATTCTGCCCTATTCCTCAACACTTGGCTCCTCCGTGTAACTTGCTTTGGCCAATGGGATGTTAGCACATGTAATGAGTAATGCAAGCCAAGGCTTGGAGATCAAAAGGACTTTTATCGCCAGAAAATAACCCTTAAATCTGGAGCATTATTTTGCCTTCCTTTTTCATTTTTGGTCTTCAAGAGAAGATACAGTAGGGACCAAAGAAACAGAGAAATTTCTAGACTGAGTTAGTCTCTTTAATCTTGAACTTTTGGATAACCACGCAGGACAAGCTGATTGTTTCTTAACCAATGATATTTGAGTTGGGGGTTGAGTGAGGAATTTGTTAGGTTTAGGAAGGCACGTTCTACCACCTCAATGGGTCTGCTGAAGTGGGTATAAGGTATTTAACAGCTGGGGCCCAATACTCTTTATTGATGGAGTTGTGGAACTATCCTTTCGGGTCAGGTATGCTTTTGTGTTTCCAGCTAAGAGATGAGAGAGGTGACCAGGGATAAGTAAGACCATGTTTCCACACTGATGTGAGACCTCTTTATTCCAAAACTATTGCTCAACAGAAATCCCGACACCTCAGCTTTCCGCAGATTTCACCCAGTGTTGGAGCTTGGCTCAAAGTATATGCTTAATCGCTGTTGGATTAATAAATAAATGGATGAATGAATGAATCCACACTTGCCACAAGATGGTAGTCCTCAAAACAAACAGTTGAGACCATTGATTAAGTATGGATAGAACCTTAGGACGTGTACACAGAAAGAGGCTTTGGAAACCACTTTGTTTCATTCTCTCATTGAGTATTGTCTTGCAGAGATGTGCCTTGGGTCACCCAGACAGTTATGTGCAGACTTAGGGACATGCCCAGGGCAGAAACCCACTGCTCCCTCCTGCCATGCCAGCGTTCTTTCCATTCTGGCCTGCTGGTCCCTTCAATATTCTCTTCTTATAAGCCAAGTTATGATGTGTGACCCAGGTAGTGTGCTGGGCTGGTCCCATATTCCTAGTGTTTTAACTTCAATGTATGTACTGTTTCCTTTGGAAAATTCTATAAATTATCAGAGCTTCCCAAAAGTCCTGGATATGTATATGCAGTCTCTGGAGAAGGATATTATGCTTGGTAAAGTAGAGGGTCAGCGAAAAAGAAGACGACTCTGGATGAGATGGATTGACAGAGTGGCTGTAACAATGGGCTTAAACATAACAACGATTGTGAGGATGGGCATAGAACTGGGCAGTGTTTCGTTCTGTTGTGCATAGGGTCGCTATGAGTGGCACCTAACAACAACACCATAAACATACCAACCGAAAGGTTGGTGGTTCAGATTCACCCAGAGGCACCTCAGATGAAACGTCTAGTGATCTTTCAAAAGATCTGAAAGATCACAGCCATTGAAAGCTCTATGGAACTGGTTATATATATATATATATATATGTATATATGTATATATGTATATATGTATATATGTGTATATATATACACACATACATATATACACACACACATATATATAAGGTATTATATATTATATCCAAACATTATACACAATGACTTTCTGCAGCAGTCAATTAAACTCTGTCCATCCCATTTAAGTCTCATTTTTCCCATGATAACTAATGAACTACAAAGTGGGGCAAGCAGAGAGGAACTTGATAGAGGATTAAAAAATCTGCACCACATATAAAAACCAGAAAAACCCAAACCCATTGCCGTGGAGTCGATTTCAACTCATAGCGACCCTATAGGACAGAGTAGAACTGCCCCGTAGGGTTTCCAAGGAGCACCTGGTGCATTAGAACTGCTGACCTTTTAGTTAGCAGCAGTAGCTCTTAAGCACTATGCCACAAGGGTTTCCACACCATATATAAGCATAAATAAAATGTGACATTGGGTAGGGAAGTTCATAAAGTTTTTAATTGCTGCCTGTTTACTCATTGCCTTGCCTATCATAGCAATCACAACTCTATAGCATCCCTGGGCATTGTACCCTCTCCACTGATGGTGCAGGGGCGTCAGGAAGCTTTTTGCTACCTGTTACTGGCAGAGGAGTTGAAATGGAATGTTTGGGTTTCCAGTTTTCAGTTTGCCTGGAGACTTCAAAGCAGAGCTTAGAACTTTGTTCCGATTTGCATTTCTAACAAGTCTCCAGGCAATGCTAATGCTGCCGGTTAGGGACCAATTCTGAAAACCACTCTTAGAACAGTGGTTTTCTAAATTTATTATACATAAGAATCATCTGGGGATCTTGTAAAATGTAGATTCTGATTCAGTATATGGACATGCAGATTCTTAGTTGGGGTTCAAACCAGAACAAACTGTTTCAAAGCCCTGCTTCAAAGACTGCAAGGACCCTACGCCTGGAGAGCCTAATTCAGTATGTCTGGGAGGGTCCTCACCTCCAGGTGTTTTTACATGCTCCTTAGATTTTTTGATGTGCAACCAGGCTTGGGAATCATCACCACATTAGAGCGTGTTTGTCTCATTAGTAGATCATTCCATTGTAGGAACCACTGTGGCCAGTTCTGGCATTTTGAAGGCTGTGGGATGACTGGCTGCAGTCACCCTTCATCCCCTGGGCTTGGGAGACACAGAAGCCTTCATGTTTGTAAGGCAGAGAAAAGGCCAGAGCTCTCTGACAGGAGCTTCCTGCAATGGGGACAGGGAGCTGGTTAAAGCCCAGACTGGACTGAAATAGCTGCCAATGACCTTGCCTGCAGCTCTTTCATGTCAGCTTGAAATGTTCCAAGTTCTAAAATTTCTCAGGGGAGCAATCAAGGTAACCCGTTTTCCTTTCTTCTATAAAGCCATGTATCATCCTTCTTCCCTGATGAGATGTTCAAGGACATGTCTGCACTTACTCCTATTTCATCCTGGAGAAAACGGAAACACAGGCTGAGGAAGACTTTGCTCCAAGTTGAGGTAAGGTCCAGGACACAAGAGAAAGGAGAGGGCTGTGACCAGAGGAAAGAGGGATGTAGAGAGAATGAAAGGGAGAGGGAAATGGAAAAAGGGAAGGGAGCATAAGGAATGGAGGAGTGGGAGACAGAGGCCCTCATGGCTTATTCAAGATTCTACATGAAGCTGCTGGCAGAGCAGGTGCTGGCTTCTTGTTCTAGGTGGGACAGAGGTATCTGCTATTTCTTTAAACTCAGGGGGTGGATGCCAGCTCTGATGGTTCCACCGATTGGCTGGATCATAGTGAAAAGTGCTTTGGTTCTTGCCTGCCACATATAATACCTAGATGCTGGAGGTAAGATGAAAGGAGAGACATGGGCACCAGGCTTGTTAGGAAAACTGGGATTGTGTAAAACCAAAGTCATCAGTCACTGCTGGTGCCGTTTTTAACTCCCCCTGCCCCTCCCCCCCAACAGAAGAAGCCAAACCCTTTACTATCGAGCCGCTGCTGACTCATAGTGACCCTGTATGACAGTGTAGAACTGCCCCATAGCCTTTCCAAGAAGGAGCTGGTGGATTTGAACTGCTGATCTCTTCGTTAGCAGCCTGAGCTCTTAACCACTGTGTCACCAGGGCCCCTTTTTGAACCCAGGAGATGGTAACTCTATGTGGACAAAGTGGACCTACAGCTGACCTGCAGTCAGTTATTTGTACCTCCTTTGAGAATCTGCTCCTTTCTTGTCATTTGATTCATTTCAGGCTAAATGACGTTTGGAATTAGCCTTGGTATCCACATTCATCTTCTTAGCACTACTTATTTCTATCTACCAACTCTCTACGTGTTCCCTCTGCCCTGGGGTGCTATCCATCTGGTCTATCTGATTCACCAAGGACTCTGGGTCATTGCTGTTCATTCATTCATTCTCTTGACACATATACTGACTATCTCTACACATCTCCTTTGGGCCAGAAACTGGTATTCCTGAGGGTGTAATGGCAAACACATTTCTGCTCTTTTGGGGATATGGTATAGTACACCAGTTCTCAACCCTGGCTGCACGTTACGCAGTTACTTAAAAAATGCCCCCACCCAGGCCCCATCTCTGGCTTATAGTATCAGAATTTCTGAGTTAGGGGGCCAGATTTCTGTATGGCACCACGAGTGATTTTGATGCTCACCCAGGCTTCTACCCTAGCACCTCAGTGGGGGCTAGAATAACATATGTTTTCCCATGTCTGCCCAGGGTAGCATTTGCTCTGTGTTTCTACTCCTGCTGGACAGCTCTGTCTTCTGTGGACCCAGATCCCACAGTCCAGCCATGGTTTCAGCGTTTGTAGGTGACCCAGCCCTATCAGTGGAGTAGCCACCAGCTGTCACTAATCTTTGTATGCTTCTCAGCTGTTCAGCTGTGCAGCTGAGTAACCAATCTCCTGTAATGAATTCCTTCTGTTTGAAATGCCTGGGATGGTTTTTGTTTTCCCACAGGGATCCTGACTGACACAAAGTAATATGTAACTAAAGCCATCTATAAAGTGGCCATTTCATCATTCCTTGTGAGATGATACATATGGTGTACAAACAGGCAGAGGCCAAAGGGATGGCCATATGCTGCATCTAAAGCATCCAGAACAGAACTTCTAATAGGGTGTTCCATAGCCCATTGCATCTGAATTACCTGGTAAATGATTCCCGGCTGCCACATCGTCTTAGTTAGCTAGTGCTGCTGTAACAAAAAATACCGCAAATGGGTAGTTTTAAAGAGCAGAAATTTATTTTCTCATTGTTATGGAACCTGAAAGTCCAAATCTGGGTCTCAGCCATATTGATTCCTTTTGTGAGCCTCTCTCCTAGTTTCTGATGTCTGCTGGCAATTCTTGACATTCCTTTGCTTATAGATGGGTCCTCACATGGTGCCTGTCTTCCCACTGTGTGTGTCTTTGTGTCTATTCTGCTCTTTTAGAAGACATCACTCACAAGGGATTAGGTTTATGACCCATCCTACTCTGGTATGACCTCATTAACATAACAAAAAACCTATTTCCAAACAGGGTCATATTTACAGGTAGAGGGGTCAGGGCTTCCACATTTCTTTTTAAGGGACACAATTTAGCCCATAACATATTCCAACCTGCTGATTCAAATTTTCTGACTGGGGTCAGGAATTACCAAATAAATCCCTCCAGAGTTTGATATGTACCTTAATGTTTGAGCCTTGCTGCTATAGAAGCTGCCAATGACATGAACCACTCAGAGCCCAGATGTTCTTCTTAAGCGTTTCAGTTCCACTTATAACTCATGCTCTCTTTGAGCACGGAAGTGTCCTCACCATATGAAAGAGCTCCATGAAGAACAACTGACTCATGTTGGCAAAGCATCAATTTACATGCATATCTCTCAAAGACAGGTATTTTTAGAAACTGGGAAGACATTAAGTATAATAAAGCAGTGTGACTTGTCAGAGAACAAAGGGCATAGATATTCAGCTCTTCCGGGCCTAAATCAGGATCCAAGCTCAGGAAATCTTAGCTGAATACTTAACCTCTTATGGTCATCAAAGTCTAGCAGAGGAGACCAGAGATCAAGAACTACTTAGGCCTCCATAGGCTAAGTCTTTTTTTCTTCTCTTTCCTATCATGACAACCCTGGTGGTGTAGTGTTTAGGGACTATGCCTGCTAACCAAAAGGCCAGCAGTTCAAATCCACCAGGTGCTACTTGGAAACTCTATGGGGCAGTTCTTCTCTGTCCTATAGGGTCGCTATGAGTAGGAATCTACTTGATGGCAACAGGTTTGGTTTTTTTTTTTTTTAATCATGACAAACTAGGGATCTTGTTGCTTGTTATCAATATTTCTTTTCTGTAAACTCCAATGACATGTAATATTTACTTTTTTTCTCTTTCTCTCTCTTAGGTATTTGCTTCTTTATCTAAGCTCCTTGAGGGTAGGAACTGCATTTTCCCATAGTTTTTTACAGCATATCGCTGGACACATCATAGGTGTTCAACAATATGTATTTATCAGACTGTCCCTCCGTTGATGATTGCAACCTCTCGAGTAGGTTAAATACACAAAGTATGTGTCCCCAGAAGCAGATCAATTTCTCTAAGATACTGTGCCTGCAATTAGAATAGCTGCCATAAGATGGTGGTATGGTACTGGAGTTATTTGGCCCTCATAGGCATAGTGGTTGTTAGTTGCTGTCCAGTCAGTTTCAACTCATGATGACCCCTTGTGTGCACAATAGAACTGCTCCATAGGCAGCGACCTTTCAGAAGCAGATCACTAGGCCTGTCTTCCAAGGCATCTCTGGGTGGGCTCAAATCCCCAACCTTTCAACTAGTAGTCAAGCGCTTAACCATTTGTACCACCCAGGGACTCTTCATAGGCATAAGCATAAGCATAGGCATAGGTAGGGTCCCTGATAGGCATAGGGTTATAGGCATAGGGACTACTACTTCACATGGCACTGGAAAAAAGACCCCTTTACTAGAAAGATATTGTCAAACATTTCACTAATCTTCAATTAACTGGATATCCTGTGATTTCTCTGCTTAGTTTGCTTTTTTCTCTGCCCAGCACTTGATATTTTAAATAGCACCCTTTTCCTTATTTACGTGCCACCCTATGACCCTTAATTTCTGATTAGGATGCCTGCCTGAGGTCATCTGCCTTTTACGGACAGGTGCTTTCTCTCTCTCTTTTTTTTTAATTGAACTTTAGTCAAAGGTTTATAGAACAAACTAGTTTCTCATTAAACAGTTAGTACACATATTGTTTTATGACATTGTTAACAACCCCACGACATGTCAACGTTCTCCTTCTTGACCCAGCTTTCCTATCCCTTTCTGTCCTCCAATCTTTGCCCCTGGGCTGGTGTGCCCCACTAATCTTGTTTTGTTTTATGGGCCTGTCTAATCATTGGCTGAAGGGTGAACCTTGGGAGTGACTTCATTACTGAGCTAAAAAGGAGTACAAGGGGCATACTCTTGGGGTTTCTCCAGTCTCTGTCAGGTTAGCAAGTCTGGTCTTTTTTTGTGAGTAAGAATTTTATTCTCCATTTTTCTCTGGCTCTGTCTGGGACCATCTACTGTGATCCCCGTCAGAGCAGTCAGTGGTGGTAGCCGGGCACCATCTAGTTGTGCTAGACTCAGTGTGGTGGAGGCCGTGGTAGATGTGGTCCATTAGTCCTTTGGACTCATCTTTCCCTTGTATGTTTAGTTTTCTTCATTCTTCCTTGCTCCCAAAGGGATGAGACCAGTGGAGTATCTTAGATGGCTGCTTACAGGCTTTTAAAACCCCAGGCGCTACTCACCAAAGTAGAATGCAGAACATTTTCTTGAAAAACTATGTTATGCCTGTTGAGCTAGATGTTCCCCGAGACCATGGTCCCCACAGCCCTCAACCCAGCAATTCCGTCCCTCAGGGAGTTTGGATGTGTGTTTGGAGCTTCCGTGACCTTGCCTTGTACAAGTTGTGCTGACTTCCCCAGTGCCAAAGTTACCACTTATCTATTGTGTATTTAGTGTTTTTCCATCCCCATCCCTCTCCTCCCTCATAACCATCGAAACCTGTTTCTTTTTGTGTGTAAACCTTTTCATGAGTTTTACAGTAGTGGTCTCATACAATTTTTGTCCTTTTGTGATTGACTTACTTCACTCAGCATAATGCCCTCCAGATTCATCCATGTTATGAGATGCTTCATAGACTTATCGTTGTTCTTTATTGTTGTGTAATACTCCATTGTGTGTATGTACCATAGTTTGTTTATCCATTCATCCGTTGATGGGCATCTAGGTTGTTTCCATCTTTTTGCTATTGTGAACAATGCTGCAATGAACATGGGTGTGTGTGATGTATTTGTATTGTATTTGTGTGATGACTCTTATTTCTCTAGATATATTCCTAGGAGTGGGATTGCTGGATCATGTGGTATTTCTATTTCTAGCTTTCTAAGGAGCACCATATCATTGTCCAAAATGGTTGTGTCATTTTGCTTTCCCACCAGCAGTACGTAAGAGTTCCGATCACCCCACAGCCTCTCCAACATTTGTTATTTTCTGTTTTACTGATTCAGCCAGTAATGCCTGGGTGAGGTGATATCTCATTGTGGTTTTGATTTGCATTGCTCTGATGGCTAGAGATTGTGAGCATTTCCTTATGTGTCAGTTGGCCACTTGAATGTCTTCTATGGTGAGGTGTCTGTTCATTTCCTTTGCCCATTTTTTAATTGGATTATTTGTCTTTTTGTGGTAGAGGTGTTAGATTTTCCTGTAGATTTTATAGATGAGATCTTAGTCTGATTTGTGATAGTCAAAATTTTTTCCCCAGTCTGTAGATTCTCTTTTTACTCTTTCAGTGAAGTCTTTTGATGAGCGTAAGTGTTTAATTTTTAGAAGATCCCAGTTATCTAGCTTCTCTTCTGGAGTTTGTGTGTTATTGGTTATGATTTGTATCCTGGTAATGCCATGTATTAGGCCCTCCAGCATTCATCCTATTTTTTCCTCTGTGAACTTCATAGTTTTTGGCTTTATATTTAGGTCTTTAATCCATTTTAAATTAGTTTCTGTGTATGATGTGAGATATGGGCCCTGTTTCATTTTTTCACAGATGGACATTCAGTTTTGCCAGCACCATTTGTTAATAAGAATGTCTTTTCCCCATTTGATGGACTTTGGGCCCTTGTTGAAGATCAGGTGACCATATGTGGAGGGATTTATTTCTGGGTTCTCAATTCTGTTCCATTGGTCAATGTATATGTTGCTGTATCAGTACAGGGCTGTTTTGACTACCATAGCATATAGTATGTTCTGAGGTCAGGTAACGCGAATCCTTCTACTTTATTCTTCTTCTTCAACAGTCCTTGTCTGGAGCTTCTTCCCCTTCCATATAAAGTTAATGATTAGTTTTTCTGTCTATCTAAAGAATGTTGTTGGTATTTGGATCAGGATTACATTGTATTTGTACATTGTTTTAGGTAGAATTGTCATTTTCACAATGCTGAGTCCATCTATCCATGAGCATGGTATGTTTTTCGATTTATGTAGATCTCTTTTGGTTTCTTGCAGTAGTGTTTTGTAGTTTTCTTTGTATATGTCTTTTACATCCCTGGTTAGATTTTATTCCTAAGTATTTTATTTTTTTAGGGGCTATTATAAATGGTATTGTTTTCCTGATTTCCTTTTCATTGTTCTCTTTATTGGTGTATAGGAATCCAAATGATTTTTGTATGTTTATCTTGTATTTTGCTACTCTGCTGAATCTTTCTATTCCAGTAGTTTTCTTGTGGAGTCTTTTGGGTTTTCTATGTATACTATCATGACCTCTTCAAAGTGTTGAAGAGCAAAGATGTCACCCTGAAGACTAAGGTGTGCCTGACCCAAGCCATGGTATTTTCAATCACATCATATGCATGTGAAAGCTGGACAATGAATAAGGAAGACTGAAGAAGAGTTGATGCCTTTGAATTATGGTGTTGGTGAAGAATATTGAGTATACCATGGACTGCCAAAAGAACGAACAAAGCTATCTTGGAAGAGGTGCAGCCAGAAGAGGCAAGGATGGCGAGACTGCGTCTTACATACTTTGGACATGTTGTCAGGAGGGATGAGTCCCTGGAGAAGGACATCATGCTTGGCAGAGTACAGGGTCAGTGGAAAAGAGGCAGATCCTCAACAAGGTGGATTGACACAGTGGCTGCAACAATGAGCTCAAGCATAACAACGATTGTAAGGATGGTGCAGGACCAGGCAGTGTTTCGTTCTGTTGTGCATAGGGTCGCTATGAGTCGGAACCGACTCCACGGCAACTAACAACAACAACATGTATAGCATCATATCATCTGCAAATAGGGACAGTTTAACTTCTTCATTATCAATTTGGATCCCCTTTATTTCTTTTTCTTGCCTTATTGCCTTAACTAGAACTTCCAGCACAATGTTAAATAGGAGTGGTTATAAAGGGCATCCTTGTCTTGTTCCTGTTCTCAAGGGAATGTTTTCAGCCTCTCCATTAAGAATGATGTTGGCTGTTGGTTTTGTATAGATACCCTTTATTATGTTGAAAAATTTCTCTTCTATGCCTATTTTATTGAGAGTTTTTTTTTTTTTAATCAAGAATGGGCATTGGAGTCTGTCGAATGCCTTTTCTGCATTGATTAAGATGATTATGTGATTCTCTTCTTACCTTTTATTTATGTGGTGGATTACGTTGACTGATTTTCTAATGTTGAGCCATCCTTGCATACTTGGTATGTATCCTGCTTAGTTGTGGTGTATTATTTATTTATTTATTTAGATACGATGCTGAATTCTGTTGGCTAGAATTTTGTTGAGAATTTTTGCACCTGTATTCAAAAGAGATATTGGTCTGTAATTTTCTTTTTTTGTATGTTGTCTGTGCTTGGTTTTGGTATTAGGGTTATGCTGTCTTCATAGAATAAATTTGGAAGAAACCCTTCCTTTTCTGTGTTCCAAAATAGTTTGAGTAGTACTGGTATAAGTTCTTCTCTGAATATTTGGTGGATTTCTTCAGTGAAGCCATCTGGGCCAGGGTTTTTTTTGTTGGAAGTTTTTTTTTTTTTTTAATGGGCCTGCTCAGATTTTCAACATCAGTTTGGGTTAGTTTGGGTTGGTTAGTGTGTTTCTAGAAAAGTGTCCATTTACTCTAGGTTTTCAAATTTGTTGGAGTATAGTTTTTCATAATAATTTGTTGTGATCTTTTTTTTTTTTCAGTTGGATCTCTTGTAATGTCCCCCATTTCATTTCTTATTTGGTTTATTTGCATCCTCTCTTGTTTTTCTTTTGTCAGTTTGGCTAGTGGTTTGTTGATCCATTCAAAAAACCAACTTTTGGTTTTGTTGATTCTTTCTGTTGTTTTTCTATTTTCTACTTCTTTCATTTCTGCTCTGATCTTTATTATTTCTCTTCTTCTGGTGGCTGTGGGCTTTTTTTCGCTGTTCTCTTTCTATTTGTTCAAGTTGTGTAGCTAATGCTTTGATTTAGTCACTTTCTTCTTTTTTGATGTGTGCATCAGTTGTTACAAATTGACCTGTGAGGACTGCCTTTGCTGTGTCCAAAAGGTCTTTTGTATGATGTGTTTTCATTCTTGTTTGATTCTAGGAATTTTTTAATTTCATCTTTGATTTCTTTTATTACCCAGTGGTTTTTAAGCAGTTATTCAGTTTCCATGTAGTTGATTTTTTTCCTTGCTCTTCCTGTTGTTAATTTTTGCCTTGATGGCATTTTGGTCAGAGAAGATACTTTGTGTTATCTAAGTGTTTTAGCTTTTGTTGAGGGTTGCTCTGTGGCCTAAGATGTGGTCTATTCTGGAGAACACTCTATATGCATTGGGAATGAATGTGTGCTTTGCTGCTGTTGAGTGGAGTGTTCTATATATGTCTATGAGGTCAAATTGGTTGATTGTGCCCTTTAGCCTTCTGCATCTTTGCTGAGTTTCTTTCTAGATGTTCTGTCCTTTAGGAAGTGTGGTGTGTTGAAGTCTCCTACTATTATTGTGGAACTGTCAATTTCTCTTTTCAGTGCTGTTAGAGTTTGTTTTATGTATTTTGGAGCCCTGTCATTGGGTGCATACGTGTTCATTATGGTTGTGTCTTCATGATGGATCATCCCTTTAATCATTATATAGTGCACTTCTTCATCTTTTATGGTAAATTTTGTTTTAAAGTCTATTTTATCTGAGATTAGTATTGCTACTTCTGCTCTTTTTCGGTAGCTGTTTGCTTGATATATCTTATTCCATCCTTTGATTTTTAATAAATTAACATCTTTGTTTCTAAGGTGTGTCTTTTGTAGACAGCATACTGATGGATCCTATTTTTTTATCCATCCTGTCACTCTGTGTCTCCTTATGGGTGCATTTAGGCCATTTATATTCAGTGTGATTATTGATAGGTGTGAGTTTATTCCTGTCATTTGACAGTACTTTTTGTTTAAGGTGTTCACATTTTCTTTGTTTCTTTTACTCTCTTATGCTGAATTTCTATTTTTGTGCGTGGATTTCTCTTGTTTTTACTGAGACTTTATGTTTTTCTTCTTTATTTTGGTGAATATGTTTGTTAACTTTCTTTGTGGTTACCTTGAAATTTACCCTTATCTTCCTAGGTTAGAACCAGTGTGTTATTACTTGGTATTGCCTTGCCTTCCTCTCCATTAGAAAGTTGTATACCCACACCATTTATTCCCTCTTTTATTGTTCTGATGTTGATGTCATTTACTGATTAACCTCTCTGGTTCCCTATTGCAAGTGTTTTGATTTTAGATAATCTTTAAGAGTTCATTTCTTAGATTGGTATCTGGCTGGTACAATCTTGCATCCTAGATTCCGGCTGTAGTCTGACATTTGTTCTCAAATCAAAGGACTCCCTTTAATAATTCTTCTAAGTTTGTTTTGGTTTTTATATATTCCTTCAATTCCTGTTTATATGGAAATGTCCTAATTTCACCATCATATTTGAATGAGAGTTTTGCAGGATATATTATTCTTGGTTGGCAATCTTTTTCTTTCAAGGCATTTTATATATGTCATCCCATTGCATTCCTGCTTGCATGGTTTCTATCGAATAATCAGAGCTTAGTCTTATTGTTTTTCCTCTGTGACTTTTCATTTTTTCTTGAGCTTCTCCCAGGATTCTTTCTTTGATTTTGGTTTTAGTGAGTGTTATTATGATACATCTTGGTGATTTTCTTTTGGGGTCTGTCCTATATGGGGTTCATTGTACTTCTTGGATAGTCAGCTTTTCATCTTTCATGATATTAGGGAAGTTTTCTGTCAGCATTTCCTCAGTGATCCTCTCTGTGTTTGCTGTTTTCTTCCCCTGTTCTGGAACTCCAATCACTTGCAAATTTTTGCTTTTGATTGTATCCCACATCATTCTCAGGGTTTCTTCATTTATCTTTGTTATTTTTTCTGATTTTTCCTCAAACAGAGTTGTATCCAAGTGTTTGTCTTCAATTTTGCTGATCCTGTCTTCCATTGTTTCAAGCCTGCTCCTCAGCCCGTCTATGGCACTGTCCATTTCTGAAATCTTGTTGTTATCCTTTGGACTTCTAATTGTTGTTTTTATATGATTTCTAGTTGTGATTTTATTTTGATATTTTGTCCCTGTATTATTTTCCTGAATTCTTCCATTGTTTTGTCTGTATTTTCCATGAATTTGTCTGCCTTTTCAATGAATTTGTCTATTTTTTTCCTCACATCTGTCTGCTTTTTGCTTCTACTCGTAGATAGCTCTGAATATTAAAGATTTGAATTCTCTATCAGGTAGCTCTAATGCATTTTCTTCTATTGGAAAGTAATCTGGTGTTTTATTTTGGATGCCTACTGGAACCATCCTGTCCTTTTTTTTTTTTTTTAAATATGTTTTGATACCGTCTGCTGTCTTGGGGGTGTTCAGTAGTTATTTTCTTAGTTTATTGATTGTAGATCTCTTTGTTTCATCCTCATTTTTTGTTTTATTTGGTCATGTGTGAGCAGGCAGGCTGTGCATTCTTTGTTGTTTGCTCATCTGTGGGCACAATACTTTTCACCTCTTTGTCCAATGGGCAGGACCAGTTGCTCAGCTATAGTGTAGCAGGGGAGGTCCAGCTGAAGGGGAGGGGCTGGAATGGATTGTTTGTGTACTAGAGCCAACAGTGTGGGTTCAGAATCAGCGCAGGTCAGGTTCCAGTAGGCAGTGCCTGTGCCGTTTAGGGTGTGAAGTTCAGTGCACAGTGCAGGTAGACAGGAAGGAGAGGGGAGGTTGTGATGTGTGGAGCTAAGATGGGTATAGGAAAGAAGAAAGAGGGGAGAGAGAAACATGAGCCAAAAACAAACAAAACAAAAAAAGAGTGCAAAGGGAACTCACTATTGGAGTGGAGAGACAAGAAACTGAGAAATGGAGAAAAACAAAAAGGAAAAAAAGAAAAATAATACTAAAATAAATAAAAATTAAAAAAAAAAAAGAAAAGCAAATCCCCCAGGGATCCCACTGGTGCACCTGTGGAAAGTGGGGAGGTGGCTCCCAAGCCGGGCAGTACAGCCCAACTAGAAGGGACTCCTAAGCCTTGAAAAGAAAAAGAGAACAAACAAACAAAACAAAGCAAAACCAAAATACAAACAAAAGAAAGCAAAACCAAAATACAAACAAACAAAAAAGGCCCTGGGGATCCCACCAGCTTGGTGGCACAGTCCAGGGAGGCAGTTTCTCAGTCGAACAGCGCTTCACAGCCTTGCAAGAAGAAGCAAAGCTGGCACATGGAGCCAGGTGTTCGGGGGGGGGGGTGGGGGGTGGTGAGAGGCAGGGAGGAAACCAAAAGAAGAGGAAAAAAGCAACACTAGCAACAGATGACTGGCACTGATGGAGCCAGCCAGTGTGGGCGGGGTGAATCTAAGCATCACAGGGGCAGAGCTCCTGCCTCCTGGCCAAGAGACTGCTGCCAGTGGGAAGCAGCAGAGGTAGAGCAGGGGGTAGAAAGATGGAAGGGTGGGAAAGCATATATCGCTGTTTACTGGGTACCCTGTCTCCTGCTGGAAGCTCCGTGAAGCTGCTTTCCCATACTCCTTGTCTGCCAATCTCTGATGTGGGCAGGGTGAACCCAAGGGGCATGGACCCTACTCTTCCTGGCCAGCCGAGCGACTGAAGCCAGCTAGGTAGCAGTGGAGGCCAAGCAGCAGCAGGGAGAAGAATGGGGGTGGGAAAGCGTATATCACTGGTTATCAGATGCTCTGTCTCCTGATAGGAGCTCCATAAAGCTGCTTTCCTGCACTCCCTGTCTGCTGATCTCCAACAGGAGTCCAAGATGGTGAATCCGTGCTGCATTAGCTGATGGGGACCTCCGCATGTATCTGTCTTTGCCCTCTGTTCTCTGTCAGTTTCTTATTCCGTTTGGTGCTTGGCTGAGTTCTTTATCTCTTCATTTGAAGCTTAGGGTTCGAGGGTTGATGTTTGTCGCTGATTTACTTAGTTTTTCAGGTCTTTGCTGTGGAGAGATGGCATGGTGCTTCTATCTATAGTGCCATGTTGGCTTCAAGTGCTTTCTCTCTTTTTAACCATATGAATCATTTACTAAGATTCTGCTTCCTTTGGCATACATGCTTAATTAAGCAGTACAGCAATATAATTTCATTTTCCTTAATGAAAATCCCAAACTTTGCAGCTATGTAAGCTGTAGCCATTCTCTACCAAGAGGCTGACAGTTTTCTTAATACTTGGGACTGAGCAAAGCTTGGAGAGAGGGCTTTCTGATACAAGTGATTGTGGTTTCCTCACAGTGCTGTCACAAGAGTTTTGTGTGGATTAATGAGACACAGTTATAACTGTTTTCTAAGAGTGGTATGATATAATTACCAAGAAAACTCCTCTGCTCTTCAAAGTGCAGTCTACAAAATTTTGGGGTGTGAGGAAGTGTGGGTTTGGAGGGTGAAGTTCAAGTGCAGATGACTGCCTGCCCATAATAGCATCTGGAGCCCTTCCCCATCCTGACTTCTCGTGAGTTATGGAGTCTGAGTCTCTCTACACCTGCTTGTTCCTTGGGACATCATCTAACAACAGGAGAAACAGAACCCATTCCTCGTGCACGAATGCCTAAATGCCATTTGAGTGGTGCCTAACAGAAGCCTAGACTTTGAAATGATTCCTGCCGAAACTAGGGAAGGCTCATGAAAAAATACTAGTGGTGATCATTATATGTGATGCCATTTTATGGCAGTTGGGCTAGGTGTCTTACATGCATTATACCTAAACCTCTTACCCTGTTACTCTTATCTATTGGATTACAAATGATCCCCAAAGCCATAGCTTAAAACAGAAATCATTTTATTATATCTCAGGATTTTGTATATCAGAAATTCAGGCCAGGCTCATCTGGGCAATTCTTTTGTACCACACAGCATTGATTCAGGTCATTTGGTGGTATTCAGTGGATAGACTGGTCTGGAGGGTACAAGATAGCTCCCCTCACAGGTCTGATGCTTTGGTGGGGATGGCTGGAAGTCCGGACTCAGCTGGACTGGCAACCAGAATTCTTACACATGGCCTCTACAATATGGCAACCTCACGGAAGTCAGGCTTCTTGCATTGTGGCTCAGGACTGCTCAAGAAAAAGTTCTGAGAGATTCAGATGGAAGCTTCAAGTTTTCTTATGACTTTGTCATGGAATCCCCAGAACATCATTTCTGACACATTCTATTTGATGGTTTGTTCTGCAGTTGGCCCTTGGCCTTGTTCTGACTGATGATATTGAGATTTTCCATCCTCCTTCCACAGATATAGTTGATTTGATTCCTGTATTTTCTATCTGGTGAGGTCCACGTATATAGTCACTGTTTTTGTTGTTGAAAAAAGGTATTTGCAATGAAGAAGTCATTGGTCTTGCAAAATTCTATCATGTGATTTCTGCCATCATTTCTATCACCAAGGCCATATTTTCCAACTACCATCCTTCTTCTTTGTTTCCAACTTTCACAGTGTAATCACTGGTAATTATCAATGCATCTTGATTGTATATTTGATTAATTTCAGACTGCAGAAGTGGGTAAAAATCTTCAGTTTCCTCATCCTTGACAGTGGTTGGTGCATAAATTTGAATAATAGTCATATTAACTGCTCCTCCTAGGTGTATGGATATTATCCTATCGCTGACAGCATTGTATTTCAGGAGAGATTTTGAAATATTCTTTTCGATGATGACTATGACACCATTCCTTGTCAATTTGCCATTCCTGGTATAGTGGACTGTATGAACGTCTGATTCAAAATGGCCAATACCAGTCCATTTCAGCTCGATAATGCCTAGGTTATCGATCTTTATGAGGTTCATTTGATTTTTGATAACTTTCAATTTTCTTAGAGTTATACTTCATACATTGCATGTACTGATTATTAATATATATTTGTAGCTGTTCCTTCTCATTTTGAGTCATGGCACATCAGCAAATGAAGGTCCCTAAGGCTTTACTACATTCATGTCATTAAGGTCGACTCTACTTTGAGGACACATCTCTTCCCTAGTCGTATTTTGAGTGCCTTCCAATCTGAGGGGCTTGTCTTCCAGCAGTATACCAGACAATATTCCTCTGCTATTCATAAAGTTTTCATTGGCCAATTTCTTCAGAATTAGACTGCCAGATCCTTTTTCCTAGTCTGTCTTAGTCTAGAAGCTCTGCTGAAATCTGCCCACCATGGGTGACCTTGCTGGTATGTGACATATGGGTAGTGTAGTTTTCAGCATCACAGCAACACATAAGCCACCACAGTATGACAAACCAACAGGTGCATGGTGGGGCAATTATTGAGTACTTTTATTGAATACTTATTACTGGGCACATAGTAAGTACTCAATAATTGTTGAATGCTGAATGAATTATTTTATTTAACCCTCTCACTACCATTTGAGAAACATGCTATTATTTCCCCCATTTTACAGATGAGAAATTGAAGTACAAAGAAGTAGTCACTTGTTCAAAGTCACACAGCTAGTGAGTGGCAGAGCCAGAGTTTAAACCCAGACCTGTGTGATGTACTTTTGTGGATCGGAAACTAATTCCACAACAGGGAAGAAATTCATCATACAATGGGGCAAGTAAAGAACCATAACCGTGGCCTTTCCTTGGTTCTCAACCAAATCAATGATTATTCTCCCTAGAAATGAGTTATCTTCCACAGTTGCTTTATTTTTTTTCCAGAAAGACCTATGGAGAGAAAGCAAATGTCAGACTTCTGTGGGAAATGGAGTGAGGGGCGAGCTCATCGCTTCTCTCTTGGTGCTGCTGGAACTGGTATTCAATACAGGACACTTAGAAGTGAAAAAGCTCTTTATTTGATTGTGAAATCATGCCAGGCAGAATGGTGATGAGTAGCAACCTTCTGCATTCCTGTTGAATAATTCTGTGTAATATCCTTCTGGCTATATTTAGATATGACTCGCTGTCTCTTTGTTTGTTAAGGAGATGACACAACTCAGGGGACAATGTCTTTGAAGCCACCAACTGCAGACAGAGCCCAATATCTGCAGTCATATCTCCTTCTCTCTCTCCTCTCCTCCCCTCTCAAATGTCAAGCTTCCCAATATCTCCAGAGAGAAGCCAACCTTCCTGGACACTCTTTTATTTTGTCATTTCTGGAGTCACTTTGGTGAAATGACATAAGACTTAGTCAAATCTGTTGAAATATTTCCTCTTCTAAATATAAGTATTTTGGTGCATACTGTTTAACTTCAGGGTGAAGGGTCAGGATTCTGGCAACTGGAGATGTTCTCTGTAGCTGTCATACATTTCTCCTTTTTTTCAGCTCTGGGAAATCTCTCCATCTCTGTCTTCTTCCCTGTGACTCAGACCTGTACAGGGACTGGCCTGAAAGTGACATTGCTAATTGGTGACAGTGGAGTCCTGGATGGAGAGCCTTAGCAGAGTCTGGTGATACCAGGTGGACAACGGAACTCAAGCTTACCCAGGGACCTGGTGGAGTATGTTATAGCTGGGTTAGCAGGTAGGACTTGAGGAAGGTTGCAGCAAGATTTACTGTAGGATTCAGAAAATTAATGATTGGGGGAAAAGTTAGGTTAGGAACCAGAAGTGAACCATAGTATGAGGGATTAGAGCAGAGCTGAGGTCCAAGGGCAGACTCATTGTTCATTCACAGATTCATCATTTCAGCAACTGTTTACTGAGTGTACACTGTGGGCCCAGCATGGCTTTAGGCTCTGAGACACAGGGGTGAGCCCTCAGTCCTGGTTCTTGACCTCATGGACTTTACAGTCTAGTAGGGGAGATTGTTAGTAAATAGACTAAGAAATAAACACACCTTTGTAGGTTATGATGTACTATGAGGGAAAATGATGGAAGGTGGACATACCCCTGGGGTATGTAAAGATGAAAAAAACAAAACAAAAAACTGAGCCCTGTCTTTGAAAGACAGAGTCCCGTGAGGGAGCAGGGATGTCCCACACCAAGTGGGGTGGGTCAGTGGTGCTGTGTGTGCAACATCCAGTGTGGAATCCTGAAGTGGCTAGTTCCAGGGGTGGGGTGTCTAGGGGGGCTTCCCAGAGGAGGCTTCAAGAAGTATGAAAGCTGGTTAGTGCAAAGTTTTCTCCAAAGATAACCTAGCCAGACCTGGAGGGAAGGAAGACTGAGTCAGGAGAGAGTGGAGGAACAGTGTTCTAGGCACAAGGAAGAACATTTGAGAAGGCTACCAAGATGGCAAGAGTTTGGCACATTTAAGGAACTGAGTGAAGGCTTCTGGGGGAGGTAGATATTACAGAGAATAGCAGGGGCTCCTGGTGCAGCCACTATAGCTCATACCCCAATAACTTCTTGAATGCGCTGTGCAATTTCTGACTATCTTTGGAGAAAACTCTGCACTGACTACCTTTCATACTTCTTGAAGCCTCCTCCAGGAAGCCTCCCTGGACACCCCGCCCCTGGAACTAGCCACTTCAGGATTCCACACTGGATGTTCCACACACAGCACCACTGACCCACTCCACCTTGTGTGGGACACCCCTGCTCCCTCACAGAACTCTGTCTTTTAAAGGCAGGGCTTGTTTTTTTTTTTTCCTCATCTTTGCATCTCCAGTGCTCAGAACAGGGCCAACACATTGTACGTATGCAGTAAACATTTAGCACACAGAGGGTGTTTCGGGCACTATTGCTGCATTACAAAACTTAGTAGTCTGAAATAACAATCTCCTCACGCTCACAGATTTGTGGGGTCAGGAGTTCAAACAGGGTACAGTGAGGTTGGTCTGTCTCTGTTCCATGATAGTTGAGGCCTCAGCTGGAAGAAGAATCCAAGACTGAGGGAGGCTCTATGGTGGAGGCTGGAATCATCTGAAGGGTCTTCACTTACATGTCCGGCCTCTCCATATAGCCTGGGCTTCCTTACGAGATGGTGGCCTTGGGGTAGTTGGGCTTCTTTCATGATGACTCAGAACTCCAAAAAGAAACAACAAAAAAAAACCAAACTCAGTGCCATTGAGTCGATTCTGACTCATAGTGACTCTATAGGACAGAGTAGAACTGCCCCGCAGTTTCCAAGGAGCGCCTGGTGGATTCGAACTGCTGACCTTTTAGTTAGCATACGTAGCACTTAACCACTACGCCACCAGGGTTTTCCCAAAAGGCAACAGTCCCTGCAAATAAGATGGAAGCCACATTTTTCTGACCTAACCTTGGAAGTCAGTCAGTGTCACTTCCGCCACTTATTCTTGGTTATAAGTGAGTCACAGCCCACCTGGACATAGACTCCACCTCTCAATGGAAGGAATGTCAAAGCATTCTCAGACATGTTTAAAACTGTCACAAAGAGTTTCCATTATGCTGGCATCACCAACAGGTTAATTGGAGCATATTCATGCAGTTGAATCTAAATTGTGTTCCGTGGAGTGCTAGAATGCTTACAGCGACCCCCTCAGTCCCTTCCTGGGCCTCCTCCATCAGACCAGTAGGAGGGAAGGAAGTTCAGGCTTATCTCCCACCACGGGCCAGCAGGAACTGTGGGGAGAGGGTGCCCTCAGGGCTCATCTGTCTCAAGTAGGAGAGGCAGCCTGGTGTCCAGGTCCAGCAGGGAAGAACAAAAGACTCCTAGGCTGATGAAATTCCAAGACTAAGGAGGGCAATACAGGAACATCAGTCATGTTGCTGTGATGAGTGGTGTGAAGTCAGGCTACTCAGCAGCCAGCCTCAAGGCCTTGGGGCAGATGCCTGTGTGCTTATTGTGCCACTGAACTGTGAGGGCCTGGGGAGGGCTCTGGGCTCAGGTCCAGGCCAGGTGCTCACGTCCCAGCCTTGGACAAGTACTGGGACCTCATTGTGTCTGTGTCAGTACCCATGGAGGCAGATCCAGACAAGAAGCTGGAAGAGACTGGGGACCGCTCAGGACTTCCCAGGCTCTACTTTATGCCCGCCTCCCACAGTTAAAGTTCCTGGAAGGCTATATCCACATGAGAGACAAGTTGTCCCCTGCAGGAAGGAGAGGCTGCGTTTATGAGGCTGTGTCCCTGGACCCCTCAGCAATACTCACGCCACCTTTCAGTGCACTTTTTAATGTTTTTAGTTGAGGTAAAATAACACGAGACATATCATTTTTATCAGGCTTTTAGTACACTCACAGCATCGTGCAACCATCTCCACTGTCTAATTCCAGAACATTTCATCCCCCAAAATGAAACCCGTTCCCATTAAGCTGTCACTTGCATTCCCCCCTCCTGAGCCCTTGGCAATCACTAATCTGCTTTCTGTCTCTGTGGGTTTGCCTTTTCTGGACTTTTCATATAAATGGAATCATACAACTTGTGTCCGCCCACTTTTCTGGTCCCTCCAGTCAGCTGCAGGGCAGGGGCATGCCAATTGCCTTTCCCTTGACTGTATCTGTATTTTACCGTATCTGTATCTGACCAAATCTGTATCTGATCACATCCTTATCCAATCAAATCCACCTCCCTGCCTCTGCTGTCAGGGGTGTTGGGAGTTCGCTTTGTGATTCTGGTGCTGCTCACCCTGGAAGTAAGAGAAGTTCAACCAAATCCCAGTGGCATTCCAAGGGCAAATTCAGGACCACCTCGACAGTGCTGAGCTTTGACGATGTAGAAGGTTCTGAAATTGGCTCCTGGGGCTCTGGCCTCCCCCCGCCCCACACACAGCCACGTGAGCATCAAAACAATGTGGCATTTATTTTCCACAAATGAACACTGGGCCTTGCTTCCCCAGGAATCAAACTAACTAGCATTTATCCAGAATGATTTGTTGTTGGCTTAGAAGTTCATGTTTGGAGACAAAGATATTTCCGAAAAGGGTCCAGAAGTAGCTGGGGAGACTGCATGTGGCAAGATCCCACTCGACAGCACCTCTCCAGAAGTTTATTCCAGAGGTTTTGGGTATTTGTAAAAGACTTGGAACTAGATGGGGGAAGTGAGGTGGGGAGAAGGGGCCTGGCAGGTGCTGACAGTCAGACAGATGGACACCCCAAGGCTGATGGATTGGGCATAGACCATTGAGGAAGAGGAGGAAGGAAAGCCACCCAGTGAAGCACTCCCCAGAAGCACCCTCTCACAGATGAGTCAGCCCCTGGTCTATGCGTGTCTTCCTCTCCCACTTTACAGACGCTGTGCTTGGAGCACCTACTAAGTGTCAGGTGCTGTGTGTGAAGCTAAGTATCTTTCATTTCATTGTATTTGAAAATGTTTTGAGCAGCTTTATTGAAATATAACCCACATGTCATACTATTTACCCATTTAAAGTGTACAATTCAGTGGTTTTTATTATATTCACAGATAAGTGCAACCATCATTACTATAATTTTGGAACATTTTTATCACCTCAGAAAGAAACCCCATACCCCACTGAATCTACTTTCTGTCTCTATAGGTTTCTGTATTCTGGAATTTCATATGAATGGAATCATACAGTATATGGTCTTTAAAGACTGGCTTCTTTCATTTAGCATAGTGTTTTCAAAGCTCATCCATGTTGTAAGATGTATCAGTACTTCCTTCCTTTTTTATGGCCAAATAATATTCCATTGTACAGCTATAACACATTTTGTTTATTCATTCATTTGCTGATGGACATTTGAGCTGCTCCATCTTTTGGCTAATGGGAACAATGATGCAATAAAATATTGGTGTACACATTTTGTGTGGCTATGTTTTCATTTCTTGTGGGATATGTTTTCATTTCTAGGAGTGGAATTGCTGAGTCATATGGTAACTTTAGGAGTCCCTGGATGGCACAAATCGTTAAGCACTTGACTACTAGCTGAAAGGATGGTGCTTTGAACCCACCCAGAGGGACCTTAGAAGACAGGCTTGGCAGTCTGTTTCCAAAAGGTCGCAGCCTGGAAAACCCTGTAGAGCAGTTCTCTTCCGCACACATGGGGTCACCACAAGTTGAAATTAACTAACGACAATGGCGACTATGAGTTTAATCATTTGAGGAACTCTGGAATTGTGTATATACACACATACCAGCAGTGTACGAAGGTTCTGATTTCTCCACATCCTTGCCAACACTTATCTGACTTTTTGATAATAGCCATTCTAGCAGGTGTGGAGTATTATTTCACTGTGGTTTTGATTTGTATTTTTCTGATGACTAATGAGGTTGAGCATCATTTCATGTGCTTATTGGCCATTCGTATATCTTCCTGGGAGAAATACCTGTTCAGATCATTTGCCAATTTTTTTAACTGGGTTATTTGTCTTTTTTAAGGAGGCCTGTTGGTGCAGTGGTTAAGCACTTAGCGCCTAACCAAAAGATCAGAGGTTTGAATCCACCAGCTGCTCCACGAAGAAAGATGTGGCAGTCGACTTCCATAAAGATTCCAAACAGACTCCATTGCTGTTGAGTCGATTCCAACTCATAGCAACCCTATAGGACAGAGTAGAACTGCCCCATAGGGTTTCCAAGGAGTGGCTAGTGAATTTGAACTGCCGATCCTTTGTAATCCATAAAGATTACAGCTTTGGAAACCCTATAGGGGCGGTTCAACTCTGTCCTATAGGGTCGCTATGAGGTGGAATCAACTCGATTGCGATGGGTTTTGTATTTGTCTTTTTTTATTATTGAGTTGAGAGAGTTCTTTCTACTTTCTGGATAGAGGTCCCTCATCAAATACATGCTTTGCAAATATTTTCCCCCATTCTGTGGTTTGCATTTTCACTTTCTTTTTTTTTTATTGTGCTTTAAGTGAAAGTTTACAGTTCAAGTTAGTTTCTCATGTAAAAATTTATACACACACTGTTATGGGACCCTAGTTGCTCTCCTGAAGTGTGACAGCACACCCCTCCTTTCCACCCTGTATTTCTCATGTCCATTCAACGAGACTTTGTCTTCTCATCTCTCTTCCCGACAGGAGCTGTCCATTTAGTCTCATGTATTGACTTGAGCTAAGAAGCACACTCTTCACAAGTATGATTTTATGTCTTATAGTCCAATCTAAACTTTGAAAAGTTGGCTACGTGAATGGTTTTAGTTTGGGGCTAACAGAAAGTCTAGGGCTATGTCTTCTGGGTTCCTTTCAGTGTCAGCCAGACCATTAAGTCTGATCTTTTTACTAGAATTTGAGTTCTGCACCCCACTTTCCTCCTGCTGCATCTGGGACTCTCTGTTGTGTTCCCTGTCATGGCAGTCATTGATGATAGCTAGGCACCATCTAGTTCTTCTGGTCTCAGGCTGATGGAGTCTGTAGTTTATGTGGTTCTTTCTGTCTCTTGGGCCCATATTTTCCTTGTGTCTTTGGTATTCTTCATTCCCCTTTGCTCCAGGTGGGTTGGGACCAATTGATGAATCTTAGGTGGGTACTTGTTAGCTTTTAAGATGCCAATCAGCCAAAGTGGGATGCAGAACATTTTCTCAATAAACTTTGTTATGCCAGTTGATGTAGATGTCCCCTGAAACAATGATCCCCAGATCCCCACCCCTGCTACTCTATCCCTCAAAGTGTTTGGTTCTATTCAGGAAACCTCTTACCTTTTGGTTTAGTCCAGTTGTGCTGAATTCCCCTGTATTGTGTGTTGTCCTTCCCTTCACCTAAAATAATTCTTGTCTACTATCTAGTTAGTGAATACACTTCTCCCTCTCTCCCCACCTTCGTAACCATCAAAGGATGTTTTCTTCTGTGTTTAAACCTTTTCTTGAGTTCTTATAATAGTAGTCTCATACAATATTTGTCCTTTTGTGACTGACTAATTGCACTCAGCACAATGCCTTCCAGATTCATCCGTTATGAGATGTTTCACAGATACGTTATTGTTCTTTATCATTGCGTACTATTCCGTTGTGTGAATATACCATAATTTGTTTATACATTCATATACTTATGGGCACCTTTTTGCTATTGTGAACAGTGCTGCGATGAACATGAGTGTGCATATATCTATTCGTGTGACAGTTCTTATTTCTCTAGGATATATTCCAAGGAGTGCGACTGCTGGATCATATGGTACTTCTATTTCTAGCTTTTTAAGGAAGTGCCAAATTGATTTCCAAAGTGGTTGTACCATTTTACATTCCCACCCGCAGTGTGTAAGTGCTCCAGTCTCTCCATAGCATCTCCAACATTTATTATTTTGTGTTTTTTGGATTAATGCCAGTCTTGTTAGGATGAGATGGTATCTCACTGTAGTTTTGATTTGCATTTCTCTAATGGCTAATGATTGTGAGCATTTCCTCAGGTATCTGTTAGCTGCCTGAATGTCTTCTTTGGTGAAGTGCCTGATCATGTCCTTTGCCCATTTTTTAATTGGGTTATTTGTCTTTTTGTTGTTTTTTGCGGTATCTTGTAGATTTTAGAGATTAGACGCTGATGGGATTTGTCATAACCAAAAATTTTTTCCCAGTCTGTAGGTTTTTCTTTTTACTCTTTTAATGAAGTCTTTGGATGAGCGTAAGTGTTTGATTTTTAGCAGTTCCCAGTTATCTGGTTTCCCTTCTGGTGTTTGTGCGTTGTTAGTAATGTTTTGTATACTGTTTATGCCATATATTAGGGCTCCTAGCATTGAACCTATTTTTTCTTCCATGATCTTTACCATTTTAGATTTTGTATTTAGGCCTTTGATCCATTTTTAGTTCATTTTTGTGCACGGAGTGAGGTATGGGTCTTGTTTCATTTTTTTTGCAGATGGATATCCAGTTACGCCAGCACCATTTGTTAAAGAGACTGTCTTTTCCTCATTTAACTGACTTTGGGCCTTTGTCAAATATCAGCTGCTCATATGTGGATGGATTTATGTCTGGATTCTCAATTCTGTTCCATTGGTCTGCGTATCTGTTGTGCCGGTACCAGGCTGTTTTGACTACCGTGGCAGTATAATAAGTTCTAAAATCAGGTGGTGTGAGGCCTCCCGCTTTGTTCTTCTTTTTCAGTAATGCTTTATTTATCTGGGGCCTCTTTCCCTTCCATATGAAGTTGGTGATTTCTTTCTCCATCGCATTAAAAAATGTCATTGGAATTTGGATCGGAATTGCATTGTATCTCTACATTGCTTTTGGTACAATAGACATTTTTACAATGTTCAGTCTTCCTATCCATGAGCAAGGTATGTTTTTTCACTTATGTAGGTCTCTTTTGGTTTCTTACATTAGTGTTTTGTAGTTTTCTTTGTGTAGGTCTTTTATGTCTCTGGTTAGATTTATTCCTAACTATTTTTATCTTTTTTATCTTTTGGGGGGCTGTTGTAAATGGTATTGATTTGGTGATTTCCTTTTGAAGTTCTTTTTGTTGGTATAGAGGAATCCAACTGATTTTTGTATGTTTATCTTGTATCCTGATACTCTACTGAACTCTTTATTAGTTCCAGTAGTTTTCTTGTAGATTCTTTGGGGTTTTCTGTGTATAAGATCATATCATCTGCAAATAGAGGTATTTTACTTCTTTCTTACCATTTTGGATGCCCTTTATTTCTTTATCTAGCCTAATTGCTCTGGCTAGGACCTGCAGCACAATGTTGAATAAGAGTGGTGATAAAGTGCATCCTTGACTGTTTCCTGTTCTCAAAGGGAATGCTTTCATAACCTTTCCTTTTAGGATGATGTTGGTTCTTGGCTTTGTGTAAATGCCTTTTATTATGTTGAGGAATTTTCCTTCTGTTCCTATTTTGCTGAGAGTTTTTTTTTATCATGAATTGGTGCTGGACTTTGTCAAATGCCTTCTCTGCATCAATTGATAAGACCATGTGTTTCTTGTCTTTTGTTTTATGTGACTGATTACATTGATTGTTTTTCTAATGTTGGACCATCCCTGGATACTTGGTATGAATCCCACTTGGTCATGGTGAATAATTTTTTTGATATGTTTTTGAATTCTGTTGGCTAGAATTTTGTTGAGGATTTTTGCATCTAAGTTCATGAGGGATATAAGTCTGTAGTTTTCTTTTTTTGTGATGTCTTTGCCTGATTTTGGTATCAGGGACATGCTAGCTTGAAAGAATGAGTTTGGGAGCATCCCATCCTTTTCTATGCTGTGAAATACCTTTAGTAGTAGTGGTGTTAACTCTTCTCTGAAAGTTCGATAGAATTCTCCAGTGAAGCCGTCAAGGTCAGAGATTTTTTTGTTGTTTTGGCATTTTTTTTAATTACCTTTTCAATCTCTTCTTTTGTTATGGGTTTATTTAGTCGTTCTACGTCTGTTCGTGTTGGTTTAGGTAGGTAACGTGTTTCTAGAAATTTGTCCATTTCCTCTAAGTTTTCAAATTTGTTAGAATACAATTTTCCGTAGTATTCTTTTATGATTCTTTTCATTTCAGTTGGGTCTGTTGTGTTATAGCCCATCTCATTTCTTATTTAGATTATTTTTTCCCCCTCCTGTTTTTGTTTTGTCAGTTTGACCAATACTTTATTGATTTTGTTGATCTTTTCAAAGAACCAGCTTTTAGTCTTGTTAACTCTTTCAATTGTTGTTCTGTTTCATTTACATCTGCTCTAATTTTTATTATTTGCTTTCTTCGGGTGCCTAAGGGCTTTTTTTTTGCTGCTCTCTTTCTATTTGTTTGAGTTGTAGGGTTAATGTTTTGATTTTTGCCCTTCTCTTTGGATGTATGCCTTTATTGCTATAAATTGACCTCTGAGCACTGCTTTTGCTGTGTTCCAAAGGTTCTGGTAGGATGTGTTTTCATTCTCACTTGATTCTGTAAATTTCTTTATTCTGTCCTTAATTTCTTCTAGTTTTTGAGCAAGTTGTTGTTCAGTTTCCTTATGTTTGATATTTTTTTCCTTGCTTTTTCTGTTATTGTCTTCTACTTTTATGGTTTTATGCTCAGAAAAGATGCTTTGTAATATTTCGATGCTTTGGATTCTGTTTAATGCTTGCTTTATGGCCTAATATGTGGTCTATTCTGGAGAATGTTCCATGTGCATTGAAAAAGAAAGTATACTTGGCTGCTGTTGGGTGGAATGTTTATGTATGTTTATGAGGTCAAGTTGGTTGATTGAGGCATTTAGATCTTCCGTGTCTTTATTAAGCTTCTTTCTGGATGTTCTGCCCTTCACCAAAAGTGGTATATTGAAGTCTCCTACTATTATTGTGGAGCTGTCTGTCTCTCTTTTCAAAGCTGCAGAGTTTGTTTTATGTATTTTGGAGCCCTGTCATTGGGTGTGTAAATATTTTTATGGTTATGTCTTCCTGGTGTATTGACCCTTTAATCATTATATAGTGTCCCTCCTATCCTTTGAGGTGGATTTTACTTTAAAGTCTGTTTTTTCAGAAATTAATGTTACCACTCCTGCTCTTTTTTGATTGTTGTTTGCTTAATTCTTTTTCCATCCTTTGAGTTTTAGTTTGTTTTTAAGTCTAAGGTGTGTTTCCTGTAGGCAGCATATAGACGGACCATGATTTTTAATCCATTCTGCTGCTCTCTGTCTCTTTATTGGTGTACTTAGTCCATTTACGTGCAGGGTAATTATTGATATATATGAGTTTAGTGCTGTCATTTCGATGTCTTTTTTTGTGTATGTGGTGTTGACAGTTTCTTCATTCCACTTAATTTTCTGTGCTGAGTTGTTTTTATTTTCTTTTCATATTTTTCATTGTTGATTTTTTATTTGCTGAGTCTTTATGCTTTTCTTGTTTTTTATTTTGATGAGTAGGATTGTTAGTTTCCTTTATGGTTACCTTAATATTTACCCCCTTTTTTTCTAAGTTTGAACCAATGTTTTATTTTTATTGCCTTTACTTCCTCTCCATATGAAGAATCTAGGACTACATTTTTCAGTCCCTCTTTTTTGTTTTAATGTTGTCATCCTCTATATATTGATGTCTCTGTATCCGTATTTTTAGTGTTTTAGCTTTGATTTATTTTTATGACTTCTGTATCTGGGTTGAAACCTGGTTAGATGTTCTGTGTTCTAGTCTTGGGTTGTTATCTTACGTTACTGATATTCTAACTGGAGGACTCCCTTTAGTAATTCTTGTACTTTTGGTTTGGTTTTTGCAAATTCCCTAAACTCCTGTTTATCTGGAAATGCCCTAATTTCACCATCATATTTGAGAGACAGCTTTGCTGGATATATAATTCTTGGCTGGCAATTGTTTTCCTTTAAGGCTTTATATATGTCATCCCATTGCCTTCTTGCCTGCATGGTTTATGCTGAGTAGTCTGAGCTTAGTCTTATTGACTTTCCTTTGCAGATGACTTTGTGTATCCCTAGCCGTTCTTCGTTCTATTGTGCACAGGGCTGCTATGAGTCGGAATTGACTCGGCGGCACCTATCAACAGCTGTTCTTAAAATCTCTCCTTATCTTTGGTTTTGTCGAGTTTGATTATGATATATCTTGGTGACTTTCTTTTAGCATCTACCTTGTGTTGGGTTCAATAAGCTTCTTGGATAGATATCTTCTGATCTTTCACAATATCAGGGAAGTTTTCTCCCAACAAATCTTCAAGAATTATCTCTGTATTCCCCCCACCCCACTCCATTTTGGTACTCCAGTCACTCATAGGTTATTCCTCTTGATAAAGTCCCATGTAATTCTTAGGGTTTCTTCAATTTTTAAAGTTCTTTTATCTGATTTTTCCTCAAATAAGTTGGTGTCAAGTGCTCTATCTTCAATTTCACTGATCCTGAGTCCCACTTCCTCAATTCTGCTCCTATGAGTTTCTATTGTGTTGTCTTATTCTGAAATTTTATTGTTAATCTTTGGATTTCTGTGTGCTGTCTATGGATTCTTGCAGCCTGTTAAATTTGTCATTATGCTCTTCTGTAATCTTCTTAAGTTCCTCTGTCACTTTGTCTTTGTGCTCCTGGCTTGTTCTGCATTTTGCCTGATCTCCTTCCCAATCTCTTGAAGAGTTCTGTATGTTAATCTTTTGTATTCTACCCAAAAAAAAAAAAAATTTTTTTTTTTTATTCTACCTCCAGTAATTCTAAGAAGTTCTCTTCCTCCAGAAGATTTATTGATTCTTTGTTTTGGGAGCTTGCTGAAGCCATCATGGTCTGCCTCTTTATGTTATTAGATATTGACCATTGTCTCTGAGCCACCAGTGAGTTATTATATTTATTTTATGTTTGCTTACTGTGTCCTAGCTTCCTGTTTCAAATAGGCTGCTCATGTGAACTAGTTTGATAAATGGTTCCTTTGAAGCTCTAACGTCCTGTCACCAGGTGGTTAGATCTGTTACTACGTATGTGAGCCCAGATGTCTATTTACTTTTCTTGTATGGATTCAGCTCAGGTGTCCAGGTTGTTTGTCACCAAGTGTGTGGTGCAGGCTCTCACCTACAGTCTTAGATGGGCAGGAGTGATTGGTGTTGGCACAGGTATCCGGCTACAGTAGGGGATCACACACTGAGCAAGGCAGGGGGCTGATGGCTGCCCCTGAGTGGGAGGAAAGCATGTCCCTGTTTTCTAGAGTCTGTTGGTGGGTGAGTTTTGCAGCCAGACTATGGGCACCCAATGTTGTTGGCTGTAAGGACTTGGAAGCACCGCTTATACTTAGACCCTTGTCACGGGTGGCTAGGCGGTGTGGGTGAAGCCACCAGTCCTCAGGCCCCTGCTGTGGGTTGGTGAGGACCCTGCTTAATAGGCAGAGCAGTGTCAAATGTAACAAACCTGCTGCTCCACCATATAGCTGATACAGTTGAAGTTAGGCTTCAGGTATGTACCCTGATGTACTGTGCTAATGAGGGCCTATGCTGTTGAAAGGGACACACACAGTTCTATGTGGGGGCAAAAAGCTTTCAAAGTCTGTGGACCCCTTATGCCTGTGCCTAGGCAAAGGAGCTTTGCCTGCCCTGAGTTCCTGGCTTAGGGGAGCTGGCAGATTATTTTTTCCTGTTTGTTGACTTGTTCCCTCTCCAAAGCTGGCATAATGGCTTAGGGCACATGATGGTTCCTAGTCCTGGCCCAGGGGATGAGGCAATCTCTGAAGCCCACCTAGGACCCAGTGCAGAGTGGGGAGGGGGCAGGCAAATGGGAGAGAGTTTTTTCCCAAAGAGGTGTTTTTTGATCTGTGCGGCATTTTCATTTTCTTGATGATGTTCTTTGAAGCACGATAGTTTTTAATTTTGATGAAGTTCAGTTTAACTGTTTTTTCTTTTGTTGCTCATTCATGCTTTTGGTGTCACTTCTAAGAATCCTTTGTCAAATCTTTGCTGTTCTAATGAACATGGATATTTATTTTCTTTTTTATTTCTCCTGATGACAACCCTTTGTACTGGGAGAAACTTTCCCATGGGATAAACAGAGTTGATCCATCATCTTACTTATCTCCCCTCCAGAACACCTGGGGGAAGGAGAAAGGGATATACAAAGCACAAGCCATACCTCCAACCTTTGCCAATTCTGGCTGAAATTGCCATCACTTAATGACAGTTATTGTTTTACTTACACCAATTGTACTCTCTCTGCTGAGGGGCCTGAGATTCTGCATTTCTAATAGACTTCCAAATGGTGTGTCTGCTGATGGTCCTTGAGCCACACTTTGAGTAACAAGGGGTTTGAGTGGTGGTTCTCCGCCCTGCTGCTTCTTAGAGAAGCACCTAGAGATATTATAACACCTCAGATGCCCAGGCAGCTCTGCAGACCCATGACATCAGACCCACTGGAAAGGGGATACTGGCCTCAGTCATTTTAAAGCTCTTTGGAATCCAGCCACCATGTAAAGACATCTATGTGTCCTGCTGGAGAGAGAGCCCTGAAGGATGAAACGCTTGGGGAGAGAGAGGCCATGTGGAAGAGAACCAAGGTCCAGACATGTGTGAGCCTACCAAATGCCAGAAGAAAAGAGAGGCCCAGCCATTCCTGCTGAGTGGCTTGACCATGAGTAATACCCTCTAGGTCCTCTAGCCCCAGTCCAGTTATCTCAGCTGATACCATATGCAGCTGTCCTCACTGAGCCCCGACTGCTTTCCTGACCCACAGAATCACGAATTGTTTTTAAGCCACATGGTTGCTGCTTTTAAGCCACTAAGCTTGGTGTGATTTCTTATGCAGCCATAGTGAATTTCCACAACCCATAAGACCCTAGGTGCCTCAAGAATAGGGTCTGTTTTGGGTTCACATGTGTGACCCCTGTATGCCTGGCACCTGTGGGGAATTTGGTGAATGCTGGAGAAGTGCTAAATGCCAAGGAAAGGCCAAAGTGAAAATCACAATGCCGTCCAGACCAATTACAGGCGGGAAGTAGAGATGCATTATTTAGAAACATGTTCTGTAAAAATCAAAGCAAAATAGACAAGATTCCCCTCCTACACAGGGGAGCATCTGGACCCTGTTGGTCTCAGCTAGCTTGGCCTCCTGTTTCTCTCTGCTCACTGCTATTCTCATGATTCCAGTTTCCAAACTCAGTCCAGCCTCTTGAAGCAATGGGCAGCTAGGGGGAAATGGCTTCCAGGAACTCTGCAAGGTGCTTGTCCTGGGAAGGCCACCGTGGCAATTCTGGTTTCTATTGTTCTTCAGAGCCTGTTGCTCACCTGTCTGTCATAGATGGCTAGGCCTCAGGTAGAGCCATTCTCTAAAGTGAGAGAGGCGGTAAGTGCCCCAGGTATCACAGAAGAGAGTGGTAGGAGAGGTTTGGGAGATGATTGTCCTGACTCCTAGCCAGGTGTTGTAGAGTCACAGGGGCCTTTGGACCACCAATTCCTGGCCAGGCCTGATCTTTCTTCAGGGCACAACTTGGAGGATGGATGCAATACTGCAAATTTCCTTTGTCCTTCTCCAATGATATCAACAACCTCTTTCAGAGAGCAGTCCCAGACAGGATGTTCATCACCATGTCCACCTGCATGTATGTCCACCCATATGTCAACCCACATGTCCAATGGCATTTCCAACAACATATTCACCCAGCATGTCCACCTGCATGTCCACCAACATGTCTACCAGCAGGATCACTGATGATATCCCTTGGCATTTCCAGCTGTGTGTTCTTCTTCACGTCCATCTGCATGTTCACCAACATGTTCACTGGCATGTCCACCTGGCACGTCCCTGGTGCTTGCCTCATGCCAGGTGCTGTGCTGTACTCAGGGGTGCAGGATGATCTTGTGGGGATGTGTAGGTCATTAGGTAGTGCCCCTCCCAGACTGGTCTGTATACTAGTGCCTGTTCATAAGTGGTGACCCGTTCATGACAAGATAAGAATTAAAAAACTTTTATAACAATTTAACATTGCTGCCACAGACACCCTTGTGATTTTGTAATTTACAAAACTTGAACATAGAAGACTGGAAATAAAACAAAGCTGATGGGTGGAGCAAGATGGCAAAGTGAGTGAACACTCCCATTTACTCCCCAGCAACTAACCCACTGAACAACAAATAAAAACAAGCACAGACTGAGATCTCAGAACTCCAGAGGGCAACTAAGGTGTTGGAGAGTTGTGGTGAGTTCAAAAGTGGGGGAAAGGAGGAGAAGAAATGGCACAGAAGCTGAGAGAACCTACTTGCTAATGTTGAGAGTGCTCACCCATCATACCCACTTTGAGATGGGGCTGGGTAACACCCCAAACAGGGAACACAGAAAAGGAGCTAACCTAAGGAAGCTGTAGCCAGATTTTTTTAAGGTGGTACAAATTGGCCATAGGACTTCAAGGGTCGCACAGTTGTGTGTGTGTGGGGGGGGGTCAAATGGAGACTGCAGTGCTGTGGGAGTGTTGTTGAATCTCACTAAGGCCCAAGACAGGCACTAGGACTGGGAGGAAGAGCAAGAATAGCAGGGTGAGAGTAATACTTCAGACTGACGGGGCAACAGACAGGGAAATGGCCTAGAGTGGGACACTGGTCTGCAGCAGGACACTGTGGGGGAACCCTTGCAGGGGTGCCCATGAGGGAAAGACATAGAGAGTCACCCACCTTTACTACAGAAAAGTCTAGCCCCTCCCCATTTATGTTAATATCTGTGACTAGATAACCCCCCCATGCATGTGTATTGAATTCCAGAGATCAGGCATCCAGAACTCCTGAATCAGCACTGAAAAAACCTAAGGATAAGAGTACCCTTTAGTGGTTCTCAGGATAAGATACGCGGTCCACTGCTGCTGGGTTGATTCTGACCCATAGCAACCCTGTGGGGCTGAGTGGAGCTGCCCCATGGAGTTACCAGGACTGTGAGTCTTTGTAGAGGTAGGCCGCTGCATCTTTCTCCCACATAACAGCTGGTGAGTGTGGGCCCTGGCCTTTGGTTGGCGGCTGGGTGCTTGGCTGCTGTGCCACTAGGGCATCTAATCAGAAAAATTTCCTACAAAAACCAGAATAAAAAATTTAAAATAAAAATCCAAAGTTAACAAAATGGACAAATTTCCAATAAATAGTAAAGCATGCAAAATCAAAGAGAAGAAGGACTAGTCAAAAGCAAAACATGAAGAAGAGGAAATTTCTCCTTTGGAGGCCAGTCTAATGCAAAGAATTGATAATTTTCAGACTATGGTGCTAAATATATTTTTAAAAAGCAAAAAGAACACAGAAAACAAACTAGTGGAGATCAGGAAACAAATGGAGGAACGCAATGAGAGTCTGAACAAGGAAGTTGAAAATATAAAAAAAAACTACTGGAACTGAAAAATAAAACAAATAAATTAGAGAAAGCAAGAGAAAAACTCAACAATAGAGTTGAACAGATAGAAGATAGAATAAATGAACTAGAAGATAAAATAACTGAACCTATAGTATCATGAGAAATGAGAAAAGAACAAAGAAAAGTGAAAAAATCCAAAAGGAAATATGAGATTCAATTAAGAAATTTAACATTAGAATTATTGGAACCCCAGAGCGCCAAGACAACAATAAAGGCATAGAAACTATTTTCCAAGAGATATAGAGAATTTCCAGATCAGAACAAAGAACCAAGCCTGCAAATACCCCAATTAGAAGAGACATGAAAAGATCAACTCCGTGCCGTATCTTAGCAAAATTCGTGAAAACCAAAGAAAGAGAGAATTCTGAAAGTAGCAAGAGAAAAACACAATATAACATACCAAGGGGCTTTCATAAGAATCAATGTGAATTTCTGCCCAGAAACTCTAGAAGACAGAAGACAATGAAGTGATATATATAAAATACTGAAAGAATACAATTACCAACCAAGAATTCTTTACCCGGCAAAGCTGTCATTCAAAAATGAGGGGGAAATCAGACACTCCCAAACAAACAGAAGCTCTGAGAATTTGCCACTACCAAACTAGCTCTGCAAGTATTACTCAAGGGGATACTCCAAAATGAAAAGCAAGAGCATTAAATAATTGTATCTCTATACATGGGGAAAAAAATTAAAAAAAAATAAGAGACAGCTCCAAAAAAATGCAACAACACAGGCAGTTATAAGGACAAAGTATATAATATTTTCAGGGAATAAATTGAATAATTAAATCCTGCAAATAATGCAATATCAACTCTTTAATACATACAAACTTATGAAATATAGTTTGTATGTTAATATTAATGGAGATACGCCAACAGAAATGGGGGATTGAGGGGCATATCAGGAGTAGGTTTATTATGTTAAAGTTGTGTGTTAATTGTTGTTCATATGTTAAACGTTCTTGCAATTGTAAGTTGTGTAATGTAAATATGTGGTAACCACTAAGAAATTACCAAGAAGAAACATTCAGAGGAAAAGAAGGAAGTTAGCAAAAAGGCTCATCACAAGAAAGCAGCCAAATACAAAAACAGAAAAATCAGAATAAAAAAACAAAGAGCATACAAAACACGCAAAAAACAAATAGCAAAATGAGTGAGGTAGGCATTTCATTTTCAGTAATAACCATAAATGTAAATGGTCTAAACCCCCCAAGCAAAAGGCAGAGAGTGGCTGTGGTGGATTGAATTGTGTCCCCCTAAAAAATATGTCAGCTTCATCAGGCCATGATTCCCAGTATTGTGTGGCTGTCCTCCATTTTGTGATTGATGTAATTTGCCTATGTGTTGTAAATTCTAATCTCTGCCTGTGGTTACTGAGGCAACATTAAATTATGCTAAAGAGGATGAGGGTAGGATGTAACACCCTTACTCAGGGCTCATCCCTGATCCAATGTAAAGGCAGTTTCCCTGGGGTGTGGCCTGAATCACCTTTTATCTTACAAGAGATATAAGGAAAGGGAAGCAAGCAGAGAGTTGGGGACTTCATACCACCAAAAAAGTAGCACCAGAAACAGAGTGTGTCCTTTGGACTTGGCATTACTGTGTGGAGAAGCTCCTAGTCTAGGGGAAGATTGATGACAAGGACCTTCCTCCAGAGCCAACAGAGAAAGCCTTCCCCTGGAGCTGATGCCCTGAATTTGGACTTCTGGTCTCCTAGACTGTGAGAGAATAAACTTCAGTTTGTTGAAGCTATCCACTTGTGATGTTTGTTATAGCAACGCTAGATAACCAAGACAGTGGCATAATGGATTAAAAAAAATGAACAATCTTTTTGCTGTCTATAACAAACACACTTTAGGTATAAGTACACAAACATACTGAAAATAAAAGGATAGAGAAAAATATCCCATGCAACCAGTAAACAAAAAAGAGCAGGGTAGCCATACTGATATCAGATAAAATCGACTTTAAATCAAAATCTATTACAAGAGATAAAGAAGGACATTTCGTCATAATAAAAGGGTAAATCCAGCAAGAAGACGTATCAATTATAAACATATATGCACCTAACAGCAATGCACCACATCACATGAAACAAATACTGACTAATATGAAAGGAAAAATAGACAACTCCACAATAATAGCAGGGAACTTCAACACACCACTTTCAATTCTAGCGAGAACATCTAAAAAGGAGACCACTAAGGACATTGAGAACGTAAAACCATAAGCCAGTTGGACCTAATGGACAATATAGAAAACTCCACCCAGCATCAGAACAATACACATTCTTCTCTAGTGCACATGGATCATTTTCCAGAATAGACTGTATACTAGGACACAAAACAAGCCTCAACAAATCTAAAAAGATTGAAATCGTACAAAGAATCTTCTCTGGCCATAACGATATGAAGCTAGAAATCAACAATGGGAAAAAAGAGGAAATACATAAATAAATATATGGAAACTAAATAATAAACCACTAAAAAACTATTAGGTCATAGAAGAAATCAAAAGCAAAATTAAAAATTCCTAGAATCAAACAAAAATGAAAACACAACATATCAAAACCTTTGAGACACAGCAAAAGCAGTACTTAGAGGGGAATTTATAGCAATAAATGCCTACATTAAAAGAAGAAAGATCCAAAATCATTAACTTAAACTGACAACTTGAACAAATAGAGAAGGAAGACCAAAAGAAGCCCAAAGCTACCAGAGAAAAGGAAATAATAAAGATCAAGGCAGAAATAAACTAAATAAAAAATAGAAAATAATAGAATCAACAAAATCAGAAGTTGGTTCTTTGAAAGAATAAAAAAAAAAATAGACAAACCACTGGCTAGATTGACAAGAAAAAAAAAGAAGAGGCAAATAACCAAATTAAGAAATGAAATTGGTAACATTACAACTTATCCAGCAGAGATAAAGAAGATCAAAACTGATTACTATAAAAATAATTGTATTCCAACAAATTTGAAAATCTAGACGAAATGGACAAAATCGTAGAAACACACTACCTACTCAAACTAACACAAGCAGACCCATTACAAAAGAAGAGATTGAAGATGTTATCAAAACTGCCAACAAAAACAATAACAAAGCCCGGGACCAGATAGCTATATTGGAGAATTCTACCAAACACTCAGAGAAGAGTTGACACCAATCCTACTTAATCTCTTAAATAAAATAAAAGAGGAAGGAACACTACTGAACTCTATGAAGCCAGCATACCCTGATACCTAAACCAAGCAAAGACAGCATAAAAAAAAAGAAAATTACAGTCCAATATCCATTATGAACATAGATGTAAAATTTTTCAACTTAATTCTAGCCAACAGACTTTAGCAACATATCCAAAAAATCATACACCATGATCAAGCGGGATTCATACCAGGACTATAAGGGTGGTTCAACATTAGAAAATCAATCAATATAATCCATGATATAAATAAAAGGAAAAGAACCACATGATCATATCAACTGATGCAGAAAAGGCATTTGATAAAATTCAGCACCTTTTCTGATAAAAACTCTTAGCAAAATACGAATAGAAGGGAAATTTCCCAACATAATTAAGGGCATATATGCAAAATCAGCAGACAACATTATACCTTATACTCAACAGAGAAAGGCTGAGAGCCTTCCCTTTGGGAACAAGAACAAAATGAGGGTGCCCATTGTTATCACTCTTATTCAACATTTTACCAGAAGTCGTAGCCAGAGCAGTAACACAAGAAAGAGAAATAAAAGGTATCCATCAGAGAGATGCAAATCACCAGGATGGCTGTCAGTGATAGGAAAATATCTATACACCTACAAGGAAAACCAGTTAATGATGACAATTATTCAAATTTATGTACCAACCAATAAGGCCAAAGATGAAAAAATTGAAGATTTTTACCAACTTTTGCAGTCTGAAATTGATCGAACATGCAATCAGGATGCGCTGATAATTACTGGTGATTGGAATGCAAAAGTTGAAAACAAAGAAGAAGGATCAGTAGTTGAAAAATATGGCCTTGGTGATAGAAATGATGCCAGAGATTGCATGATAGAATTTTGCAAGGATGCCCTTTATCACCGCTCCTGTTTAATATTGTATTGGAAGTCTTAGAGCAATAAGTCAAGAAAAACAAATGAAAGTCATCCAAATTGGTCATGAGGAAGTTAAATTGTTCCTATCTGCAGATGATATGATACTATACATAGAAAACCCAAAAGACTCCATGAGAAAACTACTGGAACTAATAGTAAGATTCAGCAGAGTGGCAGTATACAAGATAAACATATAAAAATCAGTTGGATTCCTATACAGCAATAAAGAGAATGATGAAAAGGAAATCAGGAACACAATATCATTTACAATAGCCCCTAAAAAATAAAATACTTATGAATAAATCTAATCAGGGATGTAAAAGATCTATACAAAGAAAACTACAAAAACACTACTCCCAGAAACTAAAAGAGACTTACATAAATGGAAAAACCTGCTAGAGCTCATGGATAGGTAGACTCAACATTGTGAAAATGTCAATTCTACCCAAAGCAATTTACAAATACAATGCAAGCCTGATCCAAATAACAACAGTATTCTTTAAAGAAATAGAAAAACGAATCCTTAACTTTATATGAAAGAGAAGAGGCCTCAGATAAGGAAAGCACTATTGAAGAAGGATAAAGTAGGAGGACTCAGACTACCTGACCTCAGAACCTACTATACAGCTACAGTAGTCAAGACAGCCTGGTACTGGTACAATGACAAGACACACTGAGAATTGACAACCCAGGTGTAAATCCACCCACCTATAGTCACCTGATCTTCGACAAGGGCCCAAAATCTATCAAATGGGGAAAAAGCAGTCTTTTTAACACAGAGTACTGGCAAAACTGAATGTCCATCTGCAAAAAAATGAAACCATACCTCACGCCACACACAAAAACTAATTCAAAATGAATCAAAGACCTAAGTATACAACCAAAAACTCTAAAGATCATAGAAGAAAAAAAAAGGATCAACTCTAGAGTCTGTCATACACATCATTAACAGGATACAAATGATAACTAGCAATACACAAACACCAGAAGACAAGCTAGATAACTAGGATCTTCTAAAAATTAAACACTATGCTCATCAAAAGACTTCACCAAAAGAGTAAAATCAGAATCTATAGACTGGGAAAATATTTTTGGCTATGACAAATCCGACAAAGGTCTAATCTCTAAAACCTATAGGAAAATCCAACACCTCTACAACAAAAAGACAAATAATCCAACTAAAAAATGGGCAAAGGAAATGAACAGACACTTCACCAAGAAGACATTCAAGCAGCTAACAGGCACATGAGGAAATGCTTGCAATCACTAGCCCTTAGAGAAATGCAATCAAAACCACAATGAGATACCATCTCACCCTGACATTACTGGCACAAATCAAAAAAACAGAAAACAACAAGTGTTGGAGAGGCTGCTGGAGATTGGAACTCTTATGCACTGCTGTTGGGAATGCCAAATGATACAAATGTTCTGGAAAATGATATGGTGCTTCCTTAAAAAGGTAGAAATAGAAATACCATATGATCCAGCAATCCCACTCCTAGAGATACATCCTGGAGAAATAGGAACCATCACAGGAATAGACATATGCACACCCATGTTCACTGCAGCATTGTTCACAATAGCAAAAAGATAGAAACAACCTAAGTGCCCATCAACAGATGAATGGGTAAACAAACTATGGTACACACACACAATGGAATACTATAAAATGGTAAAGAACAATGATGAATCTGTGAAGTATCTCACAACATGGACAAATCTGGAGGGCATTATGCTGAGTGAAATAAGTCAATCACAAAAGGACAAATATTGTATGAAACCACTAACATAAAAACTCATGAAAAGGTTTACACACACATACACAAAGATTGAAGTTGTCGAGGATTTCATTTTACTTGGATCTAGAATCAACACCTATGTAAGCAGCAGTCAAGACATCAAATGACACATTACATTGGGCAAATCTGCTGCAAAAGACTCTAAAATATTAAAAAGAAGGACGTCACTTTAAAGACTAAGGTGTGTCTGACCCAAGCCATGGTGTTTTCAACCGCCTGATACACATGTGAAAGCTGGGCAATGAATAACAAATACCAAAGAAGAACTGAGGCCTTTGAATTCTGGTGTTGGTGAAAAATACTGAGTACACCGCGGACTGCCAATAGAACGAACAAATCTTGTCTTAGAAGAAGTACAGCCAGAATGCTCCTCAGAAGCAAGGATGGTAAAGTCGAGGGTCAGTGAAAAAGAGGAAGGCCCTCATCAAGATGGATTGACTCAGTGGCTGCAACAACGGGTTCAAGCTTAACAATGTATTGAGATTGGCACAGGATCAGGCAGCGTTTTGTTCTATTGTACGTAAGGTCTCTACTAGTTGGAAGCGACTCCACGGCAGCTAACAACACACAAAGTGGAACAGTGGAGAACAGAGGACTCCCTGAGAGTATTTCTCTGAGATACCCCTCAAACCTAGAACCGAGCCTATCCCCTGAGATCACCTTTTAGCAAAATAGCAGAGTGGCACACAAAATAAAGGGTATTATCTACAAGATTAGTGCCATACTTAAAAATCGTCAGTATGAGACCAAAAGGCAACAATTGCTGCAAAGTAAAGATGAGAAGTGAGCAGAGGGACTAGAGTACTGGAAAGGGAACAAACTGAACACAATTAAAGAGAATGTTGACACATCGTGATAAATGTAACTGACGTCACTGAACGATTTTTGTGAAAACTATCAAATGGGAACCTAACTTGCTGTGTAAACTTTCAGAAAAACTTAATAAAATATTATCTATAAGACAAAACAGAACAAACAAAACAAAGCTGACCTCTGATTACAGAGAAGCAGCAGCTGCCCTGTGCTAGGCATTGTGTGGTGTGCATGGAAACAGCAAGCGAGCAACCTCAGGGACCTTACATCATCCGTATGCCACTGGTGCTGCACTCAATCAGAGCAGTGAGGGAGGACTTGGTGTTCCGTCTTATGTTCCTTCCAGCTAACTCCCTCTCTGAGCTTCCAAGAACAGTGGTTCTCAAAGTGTGGCCTGGGGACCAGCAGCATCAGCAAGACCAGGGAGCTTGTTAGAAACGTACATTCTTGGGTCTCTGCCCAGACTCAATGTTATGAATTGAACTGTGTCCCACCAAAATATGTGTTAGAATCCTTACCCCACACCTATGGATGTAATTTAATCTAATATAATGGAATAATCCCCCACGTGTGTGTCAGTTTCTCATACTGTGGGGGCTGGTGTGATGCTGGAAGCTATGCCACCAGTATTCAGATACCAGCAGGATCACCCATGGAGGACAGGTTTCAGCTAAGCTTCCAGACTAAGACAGACTAGAAAGAAGGATTTGGCAGTCTACTTCTGAAAAGCATTAGCCAGTGAAAACCTTATGAATAGCAGCGGAACACTGTCTGATATAGTACTGGAAGATGAGCCCCCCAGGTTGGAAGGCACTCAAAAGATGTCTGGAGAAGAGCTGCCTCCTCGAAGTAGAGTCGACCTTAATGACATGGATGGAGTAAAGCTTTCAGGACCTTCATTTGCTGATGTGGCACGACTCAAAATAAGAAGAAACAGCTGCAAACATCCATTAATAATCGGAACCTGAAATGTATGAAGTATGAATCTAGGAAAATTGGAAATTGTCAAAAATGAAATGGAACACATAAACATCAATATCCTAGGCATTAGTGAGCTGAAATGGACTGGTAGTGGCTTTTTTGAATTGGACAATCATGTAATCTACTGAGAATGACAACTTGAAGAGGAATGGTGTTGCATTCATCGTCAAAAAGAATGTTTCAAGATGTATCCTGAAGTACAATGCTGTCAGTGATAGGATAATATCCATACACCTACAAGGAAGACCAGTTAATACAACTATTATTGAAATATATGCACCAACCACTAGGGGCAAAGATGAAGAAATAGAAGATTTTTATCAGCTGCTGCAGTCTGAAATTCATTGAACATGCAATCAAGATGCATTGATAATTACTGGTGATTTTAATGTGAAAGTTGGAAACAAAGAAGAAGGATCAGTAGTTGGAAAATATGGCCTTGGTGACAGAAACAATGGTGGAGATCAAATGATAGGATTTTGCAAGACCCACAACTTCTTAACTGCAAATACCTTCTTTCACCAACATAAACGGAGACTCTACACATGGACCTCGCCAGATGGAACACACAGAAATCAAATTGACTACATCTCTAGAAACAGACAATGGAAAAGCTTGATATCATCAGTCAGAACAAGGCCAGGGGCTGACTGTGGAACATATCATCAATTGCTCATATGCAAGCTCCAGCTGAAACTGGAGAAAATCAGAGCAAGTCCATGAGAGCCAAAATACGACCTTGAGTATATCCCACTTGAATTTAGAGACCATCTGAAGAACAGATTTGATGCATTGAACACTAGTGACCAAAGACCAGACGAGTTGTGGAATGACATCAAGGACATCATACATGAAGAAAGCAAGAGGTCATTGAAAAGAGAGGAAAGAAAGAAAAGACCAAGATGGACGTCAGAGGAGACTCTGAAACTTGCTCTCGAACATTGAGCAGCTAAAGAAAAAGGAAGAATTGATGAAGTAAAAGAACTGAACAGATTTCAAAGGGCACCTTGAGAAGACAAAGTAAAGTATTATAATAACATGTGCAAAGAGCTGGAGATGGAAAACCAAAAGGGAAGAACACGCTCGGCGTTTCTCAAGCTGAAAGAACTGAAGAAAAAATTCAAGCCTCGAGTTGCAATAGTGAAGGATTCTATGGGGAAAATATTAAATGATTCAGGAAGCATCAAAACAAGATGGAAGGAATACACAGAGTCATTATACCAAAAAGAATTAGTCGATGTTCAGCCATTTCAAGAAGTAGCATGTGATCAGGAACCGATGGTACTGAGGGAAGAAGTCCAAGCTGCTCTGAAGGCATTGGTGAAAAACAAGGCTCCAGGAATTAATGGAATATCAATTGAGATGTTTCAACAAACAGATGCAGTGCTGGAGGTGCTCACTCGTCTATGCCAAGAAATATGGAAGATAACTTCCTGGCCAACTGACTGGAAGAGATCCATACTTAGGCCTATTCCCAAGAAAGGTGATCCAACTCAATGTGGAAATTATAGAACGGTATCATTGATATCACACGTAAGCAAAATTTTGCTGAAGATCGTTCAAAAACGGCTGTAGCAGTATATCGACAGGGAACTGCCAGAAATTCAGGCCAATTTCAGAAGAGGACATGGAACGAGGGATATCATTGCTGATGACAGATGGATCCTGGCTGAAAGCAGAGAATACCAGAAGGATGTTTACTGTGTTTTATTGACTGTGCAAAGGCATTCGACTGTGTGGATCATAACAAATTATGGATAACATTGCAAAGGATGGGAATTCCAGAACACTTAATTGTGCTTGTGAGGAACCTTTACATAGATCAAGAGGCAGTTATTCGGACAGAACAAAGGGGATACTGAACGGTTTAATGTCAGGAAAGATGTGCGTCAGGGTTGTATTCTTTCACCATACCTATTCAATCTGTATGCTCAGCAAATAATCCAAGAAGCTGGACTATATGAAGAAGAAAGGGGTATCAGAATTGGAGGAAGACTCGTTAACAACCTGTGTTGTGTAAATGACACAACCTTGCTTGCTGAAAGTGAAGAGGACTTGAAGCACTTACTAATGAAGATCAAAGACCACAGCCTTCAGTGTGGATCGCATCTCAACATAAAGAAAACAAAAATCCTCACAACTGGACCAATGAGGAACATCATGATAAACGGAGAAAAGATTGAAGTTGTCAAGGATTTCATTTTACTTGGATCCACAATCAACAGCCGTGGAAGCAGCAGTCAGGAAATCAAAAGATGCATTGCATTGGGTAAATCTGCTGCAAAGGACCTCTTCAAAGTGTTGAAGAGCAAAGATGTCACCTTGAAGACTAAGGTGCGCCTGACCCAAGCCATGGTATTTTCAATCGCATCATGTGCATGTGAAAGCTGGACAATGAATAAGAAAGACCAAAGAAGAATTGATGCCTTTGAACTGTAGTGTTGGTGAAGAATATTGAATATACCATGGACTGGCAAAAGAATGAACAAATCTGTCTTGGAGGAAGTACAACCAGAATGCTCCTTAGAAGCAAGGCTGGCGAGACTGTGTCTTACATACTTTGGACATGTTGTCAGGAGGAATCAGTCCCCGGGGAAGGACATCATGCTTGGCAGAGTACAGGGTCAGTGGAAAAGGGGAATACCCTCAACGAGGTAGATTGACACAGTGGCTACAACAATGAGCTCAAGCATAACGACAATTGTAAGGATGGTGCAGGACTGGGCAGTGTTTCATTCTGTTGTGCATAGCGTCGCTATGAGTCAGAACTGACTCGATGGCACCTAACAACAACAACTATGCAATCATCTCCCATAATGCAATCCAATGTAATATAATCAGTCATTCAATCAGTTAAGATCATACCAGTGTAGGTTTGATCATAAAACCAAACACTTCTGAGTTATATGTTGTTGTTATTGTTACTGTTATGTGCTATCTAGTTGACTCCAGCTCTTACTGACTTTATGTATAACAGAACGAAATATTGCCTGGTTCTGTGCCATACTCATGATCATTGATATGTTTGAGTCCATTTTTGCAGCCACTGCCAATCCATCTCATTGAGTATCTCTCTCTTTTTCGCTGACCCTCTATTTTACCAAGTATGATGTCTTTCTTCAGCAATTGGTCCCTCCTGATGACACATCCAAAGTAAGCCAGATGATGTTTTGCCATCCTTGCTTCTAGGAGCATTCTGATGTACTTCCTCCCAGACAGATTTATTTGTTCTTCTAGCAGTTCATGGTATATTCAATATTCTTCAGCAACACCACAATTCATATGTGTCAATTCTTCCTCAGACTTCTTTTTTCATTGTCCACTTTCACATGTATATGAGGTGATTGAAAGTACCGTGACTTGAGTCAGGCGTACCTTAGTCATCAGAGTGACATCTTTGCCTTTTAACATTTTAAAAGTCTTTTGCAGCAGACTTTACTAATACAATATGTAATTTGATTCCCTGACTGCTGTTTCCATGGGCATTGTCAATCAAGAAAAACAAAATCCTTGACAACTTCTTTGCCATTTATCATAATGTTGCTTATTGATCCAATAGTAGGATTTTAATTTTCATTCTGATGAGGTGTAATCCATACTGAAGGCTGTAGTGCTTTATCTTCACCAGTAGGTGATTCGAATCATCTTTACTTTTGGCAAGTAAGGTTGTGTCGTCTGCATATTTCAGTTGTTATTGTGTCTTCCTCCAATCCTGATTCCATGTTCTTCATATAGTCTAGCTTTTTGAACTTTTTGCTCGGCATATAGATTGAATAAGTAAGGTGAAAGAAAACAACCCTGAAGCACACTTTTTCCAATTACAACTGTTTCTTGATCCACATACATACTCCATGTGAGCACAATTAAGTGTTCTGGAATTTCCATTCACTGTAGTGTTATCCATAATTTGTTTTGACCCACACAGTCAAATGCCTTCACATAATCAATAAAACACAGGTAAACATCTTTCTGGTATTCTCTGCTTTCAGCCAAGATCCATCCGACATCAACAATAACATCCCTCATTCCATGTCCTTTTCTGAATCTGGCTTGAACTTCAGGTAGTTCCCTGTCGATGTAGTGTTACAGCACTGTTTTAATTATCTTCAGCAAAGTTTTGCCAGCATGGCGTATTAATGATAATTTCCACATTCTATTTCATTGTCTTCCTTTGGAATGGGCATGAATATGGGTCTCTTCCAGTCAGTTGGGCAGATAGTTGTCTTTCAAATTTCTTGACATGGCCAAACAAGTGCTTCCAGTGTTTGATCTGTTTGCATTGCAACTGGTATTCCATCAATTCCTGGAGCCTTTGTGTGTGTGTGTGTGTCAATGCTTTCAGTGTGGCCTATACTTCTTCCTTTAGTACCAGTGGTTCTTGATCATATGTTATGTCCGGAAGTGGTTGAATCTGACCAATTTTTTTGGTACAATGACTGTTTATTCCTTTCATCTTCTTTTGATGTGTTCTGCATTATTTATTTTTTTGCCCACACAATCCTTCAATATTGCAACTCAAGGCTTGAATTTTCTCTTCAGTTCTTTCAGCTTCAGAAATGCTGAGCATGTTCTTCCGTTTTGGTTTTCTAACTCCAGGTCTTTGCATATTTCATTATAATACTATAACTTGTCTTCTTGAACTGCCCTTTGAAATCTTCTCTTCAGCTCTTTTACTTCATCATTTCTTCCATTCACTTCAACTATTGTACATTCAAGAGCAAGTTTCAGAGTCTCTCTTGACATCCATTTTGGTCTTTCTTTCTTGTCTTTTTAATAACCTTTTACTTTCTTCATGACAACTTTTCTGGTCTTTGGTAATTAGCTTTCAGGGCATCTAATCTACTCTTGTGTTGGTCTCTAAATTCAGGCAGGATGTATTCCAAGTTGTACTTTAGCCCTCTTGGACTTGCTTTGATTTTCTTCAGCTTCATTTTGAACTTGCACATGAGCAAGTTATATAAATAGCAGCATAGACACAGAGACACAAATGCACTCACTGGGAAAGATAGTCGCATGTGAGAATTGCCAAGGAACCAGGAAATGACTATGGGTACAAGCTCCCCTAGAGCCAAAGCCCTGATTTGGACTTCTAGGCTCTAGAAATATGAGAAAATAAATTTCTGTTCTTTAAAGCCACGCACTTTTAGTTTTTGTGTTACTGCAGGGTTAGGAAGCTAAGACACCCACTGAATCAGAAACTCTGGGTGGGACTCAGCCCTCTATGCTTTAATGGGCCATCCAGGGTGTCTGATGCACGTTTAAGTCTGAGAACCATTGTGCTATTTTCTCTGAAACATCTTTGTAGACTCTTTTCTGCTTCTTTCAAGCTCCTTGAGGGCAAGAGCCCAGAATTCTACATCTTTTGTATCTTCGTTAGCTCCTAGCCCAGTGTTTAGATTGGTATTCTCTCTCCTAAGGCTTCGTTATAATTACTGTATCCATTATGCAGTTGGGCAAGTGAAGAAGTGGAAGGAATATGATAAAACTGATTTTAGGGCCAGATAGAAGTATTGGGATGAAATTCTCCTTCCATTCCTACCCCTGGACATTTCTTTCACCAGGAGTGGGGAATTCTCTTCAGACTCTCCTCTTCATTAGTTCCTCCTCAAACCTTCCCCCCGACCCAACCCCTCCAAACTCTGTAATAGCCTTTTAACAGGGCCTGGTGGGTCTATAAGGAGCCCTGGTGGCACAGTGGCTTAAGTTCTTGGCTGTTAACTGAAAGGTTAGCAGTTCAAACCCACCAGCTTCTCTGTGGGAGAGTAAAGATTTACAGCCTCGGGAATCCTGTGGGGCAGTTCTACTCTGTCCTGTAGGGCTGCTATGAGTTGGGATTGACTGACGATGGTTTTTTTTTTGTGTGTGCATGTGTGTGTGTGTGTGTGTGTGTGTGGGTGGGTGGGTCTGTAAAATTTAAAAGTAACGGACTACCAAACAGAAGTGATTAGCTCTGCTTAGTAATTTGGGCAGACAGAAATCTGACATCCATGAACGTTACTGCCACTCAGACAAACAGAAGCAGCTTTGGGGTATTTCTCACATGTAAGGGCACTCCAACCATCTGTCTTAGAATGACCTGCTTGCTCAGAGGTCATTAAGTGGCATTGTGGACACGAGTCCCTTCCAAGCTTTAAGTGGGGGTATCACACCCTTCCCAGTGGTGCAGAGATTTTTGTGAAAGGTTGTAGGGAGATTGTGCCAGGTGAGACCTTCTTTTCCTCTGGGGTTCCAAGCTGATGGAGTGATTGTGTCAGCAGTCATCTGCATTTGGGGACTCTGTACTGCTGATGGCTTGCTGAAGCGAGGGAGGGAGGGGTTTGCAGAGAACACACGTGAGCTAGCAGGTTTCCCGTTCTCACTAAACAGCAAGTGGCAATAATTTGTTAAATCTGGAGATGACATGAACAGACTTGTGGGAGTGGCTAAAAGGTGACTGCAGGATGGACCCCTGATCCTGCATTCTTCCCTTGGCTTCCTCTGTGGAAACAGTACGTGTGGCAGCCAGCTTTGGCCGTGGGCATGCCCGGCTGAGCCCACAGCAGTGCCAGGAGGAGCTGCTGCCTTGGAACCTGCAGCACTTGGGCAGCTCCATGGCGAACTCAGGTGCCCTGGGAGGTAACCTTCCTTTCCTCCACTCCGGACCCATTTACCCCTTCACCCTCTTTTCTCTATTAAAATCTGTTGTTCTGTGGCTCTGAACATATGTTTTGAAGGCGGCAGCACCTAAAAGCAAGTAGTCTCTCTTGTTCGTTTTTCTCTTCCGGTCTGTGTAATATGGGTGCTATGGATGAATTGTGTCCCCCCAGAACATGCGTTGGAATCCTAACCTTTATTCCCATGGATGTAGCTTTGTTTGGAAATAGGATTTTCTTCGTTGTGTTAATGAGGCAATAGGAGTATAGAGTGGATCCTAAACCTAATCACTTCTGAATTACTAAAAGAACAAATTAGACCAGAGGCACATACACTCAGGGGAAGACAGACACCATGTGAGGATCGCCAAGGAACCAAACACCCAGGTGATGGGATGATAAGGAAGGAATCCACATGGCTGAGGCCCTGATTCAGACTTCTAGCCCCCAGAACTATGAGACAATAAATTTCTGTTCTTGGAAGCCACCCACTTGTGGTATTTGTGTTATAGCAGCATGAGCTAAGACAGTGGGGAATTGAATTACACATTGCAGGGCACTTCCATCTGGAAGATCACAACACCACCTTGCTTTAACAGGGTACCCTTAGAACAACAGACAACTCCTTACCTTGGCCCTGGCTTCCCTCCTCTCCCCTCCCCTACTCTCCCTCAGCCTCTCCCCCCCACTCTTCCCTACTCCGCAGACCCCAGTCACCAAGGGTATCCTGCCTGCTCTCTACTTCTCCAAGCTCATCCCTCCTCAGGGCTCCACATTGCTATTCCCTCTGCCTGGGATGTTCTGTGCTCATCGTTCTACACCTGTGTTCTTTTCACCATCCAGTCTGAGCTCAGGTGTCCTCTTCTGTAAAGGAGTCTTGTGACTTATATGAACATCCTTTGCCTTCCTTTGCTGGGCCCTCCCCTTCCCCTGCCAGACCTCTCTATTACATCTCTGGCTTTATGTTCTTTATAGCATTTGTCTCTGAAATCATGCACACATCTCTGAGCATGTTTATTGCCTGTCTTCCTCCCTGGGATTAACGCTCCACCAGAAGAGGGACCATGTCTTATTTACCCCTCCTGAGTCCTCGGTGACCTTGCCAACAATTGGCTTGCTGTGAACCCTTGTGGAATGAGTGACAGATTTACAGACAAGAGATTTGGGAGACTCAGCCCAGACAATGCATACACAATACCATATATATATATATATGTATCCAAAAAAAAATAGATTCAGTTTCTTCGAGAAGCTTTAGGTTTTTTAAAAATCGCACAGGAAGTACAGAGAGTTCCCTTATACTACCTCTTCCCTGGCACACTGTTTCTATTATTAACATCTTGCATTATAACTGATATACTAATACTGATGCATTATTATTAACTAGGGTTCATAGTTTAGAGTTCACACTTTGTGTTGTACAGTCCTATGGGTTTTGACGAATGCATACTGTCATGTGTCCACCATTATAGTGTCACACAGAAGAGCGTCACTCCTTAAAAATGCCTTGTGCTTCACCTGCTTTCCCTCCCCCTGGCAACCACTCATCTTTTTACTGTCTCTATAGGTTTGCCTTTTCCAGAATGTCTTATAGTTGGAATCATACTGTATGCAGCCTTTTCAGAATGGCTTCACTCACTTAGTACTGTCCATTTAAGGTTCTCCATGTCTTCATGTAGCATGATAGCTCTTATCTTTTCAGTGCTGAATAATACACCATTGCACTATATATATATATATATATATATATATATATATATATATATATATATATATATTTTATCCCACTATCCTTTTTGCCCTGTGATCACACCACATGTGCTCTCTGGAGGCAGGTGATTTTCATTCCTGAGGGAGGTGCCTCCAAGCTTGAGTGGGTGTTCTCCTGCCTCCACCTCAGACTGCTCCCACACAATCAGCACGTCCTCCACCCTCAAACTGCTCCCACACAATCAGCACGTCCTCCACCCTCAGACTGCTCCCACACAATGAGCACGTCCTCCATCTTCAGACTGCTTCCACACAATCAGCACGTCCTCCACCCTCAGACTGGTTCCACACAATCAGCAAGTCATCCTTCTGCTGAATTCCTCCGGACCGCAGCAAACTCAAAACCGGGGAAAGGAAGCCTAAACTTAATTTTGCCATGAGGTCTGTGATCCTAGGAAAGACAATGTCTGAGCCTCATCTTCATGTTTTGTAAAATGGTGTTTTAGTTTCCTGTGGCTGCTGTGACGAAGTACCACAAAATCATGGGCTTAAAAAGGAAAAAAAAAGGAAATGTATTCTCTCACAGCTCTGGAGGCCAGACATCTGAAATCAGTGTCACTGGGTCCAAATCAAGGTGTTGGCAGGACTGCACTCCCTCTGAGGGCTGAGGGCAGCACCCATTCCTTGCCTCTTCCAGCTTCTGGTGGCTGCATCAAGGCATTTCTTGTCTTGCAGCCACATCACTCCAGTCCCTGCCTCAGTCCTTACATTGCTTTCTCTTCCATGTGTGTCTGTCTCAAGCCTCCTCTGCCTCGCTCTCATAAAGACACATGTGGTTGCATTTAAGGGCCACCCAGATAATTAAGAATAAGCTCCTCCTATTTTTTTTTTTATCAATATAGGTGGAGCAGTAGTTAAGTGATATGGCTGCCAACCAAAAGGTCGGCAGTTTGAATTCACCAGCACTCCCTTGGAAACCCTGTGGGACAGTTCTACTCTGTCCTATAGGGTCGCTATGAGTCAGAATCACTATGAGTTGGCAAAAGGTTTTTTTTTTTTTTTTTTTTGGTTTCCCAATATCCTTAGATTAATCACATCATACAAGGTAATATTCTCAGGTTCCAGGGATTAGGATGGGGCCACCATTCAGCCACTACAGATGGGAATCACAACACCCACCTAGCTCACTGCACAAGATTGCTGACAAGTTCCGAGGAGATTTGCAGTAGGATACTGCACTAAATTGAACAATTCCTTTCCAATCTTTGTTCTTACTGGCTTCGAAAGCAATGCAAGAGGCAACTTAAAAGTGGGTTCTTGCGCTGACAGCCAGGCTGCTGGTGTGCATGGCACCACTGAAGTACGAGATGGTGTAAGGGAGTTTGCTCTGGCCTTGGTCCTCTGGTGTGGCTGTTTATGTCACAGCCAGGCTCTGGCAGCAGCTGCTTGAATTGATCGGTGTTTTGCTGAGAAATCAGACAGGCAAAACCGAAACAAGCAGAGGGCTGTAGCCGCTTGCAGTTCCGCAAACTCAGCAAAGATAACCAAGTTTGCCTTGTGTGCAGAATAGAGTTCCTTCTCTCTGAGGAGGCTCACCGTATCTTTCAGTCAGTAGAAACTAGTGTCCAGGTTAATGTTGTACAGGTGCAGAGGTGAAGGAGAAGCAGGCAGTAAGTGCTGCAGGCTGTGCGAGAGAGGTCAGCGGAAGACTTGTAGGCTGCTGTCGGGTTTTTCCTGGGCAGGGCAGATTATCCAATAAGCCAGGTGTCATGGATTGAATTGTGTCCCCCCGAAATATCTGTCAACATGGCTAGGTCATGATTTGCAGTATTATATGATTGCTTACCATTTCGTCATCTGATGTGATTTCTCTACATGTTGTAAATCCTATCACTATGACGTAATGAGATGCATTAATGGCAGTTATACTGATGAGATCTACAAGACTGGGTTGTGTCTTGAGCCAATCTCTCTTGAGATATAAAAGAGAGAAGCCAGCAGAGAGACACGGGGACCTTATACCACCATGAAAGCAGCACGGGGAGTAGGGTGTGTCCTTTCGACCCAGGGTTCCTGTGCAGAGAAGCTCCCAAACCAAGGGAAGATTGATGACAAGGACCTTTCTCCAGAGCCGACAGAGAGAGAAAGCCTTCCTCTGGAGCTGGTACCCTGAATTTGGACTTCTAGCCTACTGAACTGTGAGAGAATAAACTTATTGTTAAATCCATCCACTTGTGGTATTTCTGTTATAGCAGCACTAGATGACTAAGACACAAGGTAAGCATGGAGTTACCTTGCTTACCAGATTATCTGTAGTGAACAATTTCAAATTTTTCTTCACATCAGAGATTCTGTTTCTAGGTATTACTGGCATCTGTCTCTCTCTCAATTCCATCCACAGCCCCTTCCAACAGAATCAAAGCCTCTTCTCAAATTTACACTTTGTGACAAGGACAGATTACCCAGTAAGCAAGGTAAGCACAGGCTTACTTGTGTTTACTTCCTAATCTATAGTGAACAGTTTCACATGGGTTTCACCACATGAATAACATGTGGAATTGTTCATTACAGATTAGGAAGTAAGCACAAGTAAGCCCGTGCTTACCGTACTTACTGGATAATCCACCCCTGTTCCTGGCGCATGGTTTTTGTTTGGAATTACCTAGGGAGCTGTAAAATTCTGAGGCCTGGGTCCCACCCCCAGAGGTTCTGATGAGATTGGACTGGGGTGTGGTCTGGGCACTCCAGAGCTTCTAAAACTCTCCTGAGGCTTCTAATGTGTATGCTTAGTTCAGGGTCACCGGGCTAGGCTCTGGTTAGGACTAGCTTATAAATCCATCCCCATGAGGCTGACACGACGGTCTCTGGTTTGAGAATTCAGCCAGGTCATCAGAATGGGGAGAGGGCCTGATGGAATCCCAGTCTTGGCAAAGTCTTGGGGGATTTCTTTCTGAGTTCTGAAGTGTCTATGTTTAAACAGGGGCACTTCAGTTTTCCAGAAGCTTCCTGGATTTGGGGCACTTATGCTACGGCCCTTCGGGACAACTTTGGATTTGAGCAGGTTTTGGTTCAACCCCTACTCAAGTCCAGGCCACATCTCACCTACCTGCTAGATCAGTGCTTCTCTGCCTCTAACAGGCACGTGATTCCCCTGGAGATGGTATTCAAGGGCAGGTTTGACTTGCCAGCCCTGGGATAGGCCTGGGGGTCTGCATTTCTAACAAGCTCCCTGCTGCTAGTCCATGCGGGGGCCACCTTTTCAGAGTCAGGATCACACGTGCGGGCCACTTTGGTCAGCCTGTGGCCATCAGGCTTTGCTCTAGAGCCTTCTGGTGCTTAAGGAGCTTTAAAAAGTACTAATGCCTGATTTCCACCCGGTAGATTCTGATTTAATTAATCTGGGGTGTGGCTTGGATACTGGCATTTTTTAAGCTTCCCAGGTGATTCGAGCATCCAGCCAAGGTTGCGAGTCATTACCTAGATGCACGGCTTTGAACCAGTTCCTTCTGGTTCAAACCCCTGCTGAGAGTTTGCATATGCTGAATCAGAATCTACAGTGTATCAAGACTCCCAGGTGATTCTTACATATAATAAATTTTGAGAACTACTGCTCTACTAGTGGTTCTCAAAATTGGTCCCTAACCAGCAACATTAGCATCCAGCCCTGGTGACACAGCGGTTAAAGTGATTACAGCTAACCAAAAGGTCAGTGGTTCAAAACCACTAGTGGCTCCATGGGAGAAAGACATGGCAGTCTCCTTCCATAGAGAGTTACAGCCTCAGAAACCCTATGGGGTAGCTGTGAGTCTTATTCTACTTGACAGCAGTGGGCAGTGGGGTTTGGGAACTGGTTAGAAATGAAAATTCTCAGCAGGGACTCCAACCTGAATGAACCAGTTTGAAGCCTTGAGCAGAAGTTCTCACAGTGTGGTCCCCAGGTCAGCAGCATCAGCATCACCAGGGTATTTGTTAGAAATGCAAATTTTCAGCCTACCCCAGGCCCACTGCATCACAAGCTCTGGGAGGAGCCCAGCAATCTGTGCTCTAGCTCACCTTCCAGGCGGTTCTGATGCACCGTAAGTTTGAGGACCACTTTCTTAGAAGGTTGAGACAGCACTAAGCCTCTTTGTTATCATGGCTGCTGGTGCGTGAGAGGAGGTGTAACCAAATGAGGGTTCTTGATCCGTCTTATTAGCCCATTGAAATAAGATGGACACCATACTACCAGTTGCAAGGGAAACAGAAAATGGATACCTCTCGCACAAACAAGGAGTAACATGGGGCTTAGTAGCTGAAAGACCACGTGCTCCCTGTCTGAGGGGGATGGGAAGCTTTTTATTTCCATTGGCATCTGGGAGTTGAGTTTGGTGCCCAGAACTCTCTGCCCCTAGCCCTCCCATGTGGGTGATGTTGAGGTCCAAGGACAGATTGAGGACACAGCTCTTCAGGTCCTGCGCATGTTCCAAAATCCTGGTTCGCGCATACGTGGGATTCTGGCACCAAATTCCAACTGCGGTTAGGGAGGGCCACAGTGTGGTTGGGCCAAACCGCAGTTAGAAGCCATGGCTTGGCAAGCTGCTGGCAGGGGGGGGGGTGGGCAGAGCTGGAGGGAAGTCTCGATGGAGGCTTCAATCCCACCTCTAACTGGTTTCTTTTAATCTTAAAAGGGGTTTAGGGCTAAAGGTCTTATCTTCTGTAGCTTCTTCTTGCTGGCTAGGGGTGCTGGCATAGAACTGGGCTCTAACTGGAACCTGCTTGAGGGAGATGGAGTGACATTCCCATGACAGCATCATCTGCAGGTAGAACTTCTGAAGCCTGGAAGACACAAACTTTACTAAAAGGTTAAACAAACAAGGCCCGAATACAGGCAACAGGATGACCATAGCCAAGGATCTTAGAAGGGGAAGATACCATGTTAAGTTCAGGATTGCTGCCTTTACTATACCTTAGATATCCTGTGAAGTTGGGCCTTGGTTGAACTTGTGTGTAGCCATTTACTATGGAGAGGCTCGAACCCTCCCCAAGGGGCCAGGAGCCCTATTACTGTACCCGCCCCAGTTAAGACTAAACCCATCGTCCTCTTTAGTCTATAACCTGAAGCTTGGCTGGAGGCCCAGTACATGAGGAACAAAAATCTTAGAGAACATTGATGGGTGGTTGTGACAGGGCTGATGTAAGGAGCTGTCCATCCACAGCCAGGACAACAACAAACCTGGCTGGGGTCATCTGGGCACAAGCCAGACCCACACGCTCAGATACGTTTACTGGGAGAGCACGAGGAATCGGTGATGGCACAGCCGCTGAGGGTGGCGCCAGCTTGCTGGAGCCAAGTGCTGCTTCACAAATTCAGGGTCAGGGGACCACAAAGCCCAGGTCAGCACACAGGGTTTTGGTATTTTATTTATTTTTGTGGCATCATAAATGTGTTTCAGAGGTAAATGAGTGTAGGGGTATAGGCCCCATGTGGTTGGGCAAGCAGTAGTCAAGGAGCAAATAAAATGTTCTTGGGAAATCCCTGGATATCTTCTCTCAGTAGGTGTCCCTGTGCAACAGACTTGGTTCGTTGGATTAGTCTGGAGATAAGTTGTCTCATTCCAGTTGTCTGGGATTTTAGCAGTGGAGTCAGTGAGACCCTGGGTCTGTTGGACAAAGTCTCTACTGTAATTAATGAAAGATGGCCCCGGGGGAGACCCATCACATGGGGAATCTAGTGGTGTTTTTAGTAGGTGGGGGCACCTGGGTATAATTGGCGACTGGGACTGCCTCTACATTGTCTTTAGTTCTGGTGGCGGGGGGCGGGGGGAGGTGAAGGAGACTCGGTGATCTTTTAATGGAGAGCATTTGAGGTGTTTATGAGATAATTATCCTGTGATTCTGGGGGCCCTGTTTTTCCTCCAGAGAGGCATAGGAAATAAGCAAGCAGGATATAAGGCCACATATAGGTGGTAAACTTGAACAGAGTCGTGAATAACAACCTGCACAATTTCCAGGGGATGACAGTCAACTGGCACAATTGTCTATCACTTTAAATCCTTAATTATTACTGTCCTGCCAATTCTTACTGTTCTGCAGGACTCATTGGTTGGTATCATGAGTAGGAGCCAGCTAGATGCGAGAGTGGTGGATCCACACTCCCTTTTTGGCGACCTTGATTGCAGTGCCAGGGGTTTGTTCTCCTGCCGGGTCTCTAGTGCTCCAGGTCTTGACACGGAGGGAGAGACTTCAGGTTGTGGAAGAGTCTGTCACGTCTTGTACCTGTAAAGAGAGTCAGGCACCTTTGCCACAGAATATAAATATTGTTTAATAGCGAGCTAGCTTTGTGCATGTCTCTAGTCTCTAAGGTATTTTCAGGACCCAGAGTAATCAAGCCCTCCCTCAAGTTATGGAGGAGTGGACGCCCATACATAAGCTTAAAAAGGCTTACCTTAAGTTTGGTTTGAGGTGCAACCCTAGTCCTGAACAGAGCCAAGGGAAAGGTCTTAGCCCATGTTAATTACGTCTTTTTGCAAGGTTTGGCCTGGTGGGCTTCAATAGTCCAATTTATCTTTTTCCTGAAATCTCCTTCTGGAACATATTCCTGGTGCTTAGTGTCCTCTTATGCTGCCAAGAAGATCTTGTTGCCTCTTTTTTGTGTGTGTGTAAAGTGGCCTTCAATACTGAGAGGGACCATACAGAATGACAAGTAGTGAAGAGTCAGCTGCTCACAGACTCTTAAAACCTGATCCAGTAGCAGAATAAATCAGTATATTTACATTTAGATTTTTCTGGGAAACCCAGGACAGTCCAGTCTGGAGCCATCCCTCCCTTTTTTCCTATCTTTCTACTTCCTTCTCACCTTTCTTTTACTTCCTTATTTTTTCTTTTTTTCTTTCTTTTTCTAGCTATTCTACTTTTCTTTCTTTTCTTCTCTGCCTTTTCCTTTTCTCCCTTTCTGTTTTCTCTTCATTCTTCTTGCTCTCTACACTTTTACTCCTCATCAGTTGTTTCTTCCCTGTCTGGCCCCTATTTTTGCAACTATAAAGGTCTTCTGTAGCTTGTGGCAAGCTAGAATCAGTCACTACTACAGAGGTCACAGTTTTCGCTGCCCACTTGGCCTCTAAGTTGTCCCTTTGGCAGCCTTGGGCCACTACTGTATCTACCTGTTGATGTCCTTTACAGTGTACCACAGCCAGAGAGGTGGGGAGTGACACCACCTCAAGGAGTTGTAAAATCTGTTGGCTGTGTTTGATTTCTTTACTGACCCAATTTAAAAGCTCTCTGCTTCCACAAATTCCCATAAACATGTAAAACTGACAACACGTACTTCGGATCTATATAAATGGTTACTCGCTTGGACTTGGCCGGCCACAAGGCCTGGATCACTGCAACCAGCTTGGCTTTTTGGGCTGAGGTTCCATTTGGAAGAGCGTTTGCCTCAACGACCTTGGTGTGGCTGACAACTGTGTAGCCTGCTCTCCTTTGGCCACCCTCGATGAAGCTACTCCCACCTCTGAAGATCTCTAAATTGGCGTCTGCTAGAGGTTAATTTTGTGGGTCTGGACAGGTGGCATGGACCACGCCCACCATCTGGACACAGTCACAGTGGATGGAGCCTCTCAGGGTCAGAGTGGGAAGAGGGGTGGCTGGATCTGGAGCAGCAACAGATTGGACCAGTGCGCTGGGATTACCGACTAGAGAGGTCTGGTGTTGAGTTACTTGGTACTCACTCTCTCTTGGGACACTCTCTTTGCCAGTGGCTCTCTTCCTCACAATATGCACACTGGTTCTCTCCCATTGGCAGTCAGGGCCAGGCCTTGCTAGGGTCCGCAGGTCTTTTCCTCTTAGGGGGCCTATACCATTTCTGTACTGTTGCTGCTGTTGCCAGTAGGGCAACCTGGCACTTCTTGGCTTTGTCTTCTCTGTTGCTATAGACCTTGAATGCCAACTTGACTAGGTGTTCATTTCTCATAGTTACTCCTCCCTCTATTTTGTGAAGTTTGTTCCCAGTATCTGGGGCACACTGTCTTATAAAAATACTGTTGACCATGTGAGCATTTGTTGGGTCCTCTAGATCTTGATCAGTGTATTGTCTAAAGGCTCTATAACTCTTTCGAGGAAGGCTGCAGGGTCCTCATCTTTACGTTGGTTAACTTCATATACTTTGTTCCAATCTAAGAGCTTAGGCACTCCACATCTAAGGCTCACTAAAAGACCGTCCTGATATCAGGTTAGCCTACCATATTCCACTGTGCGATTGTGGTCCCAGTGGGGTCTTGAAGGGGGAGGATGTCATCAACAGCATCTCTGGTCTGTCAAGCATCATGTCGCCTCTGGCCTTGTCTAGGACCATCTTCCTCTCTTTTGGGTGGAAGGAAGGTGCTTAAGAGAGCTTGACAACCTGGCCAGGTGGGATCAAAAGAGTTAAAGATGGCAGTAAACAGTTCATGCAATTTCTTTGGTTTCTCTTGACATCCTGAGGTGTTATTCTTCCAGTTAATCAGGTCTGCTATACTAAAGGGAACCTGGCCCCTATTCGCCATTGGAGTTGTTTTGTGGGGAGGATACTGGCTTGGGCTAGCCCTGCCTATTGGCTCTGTTCTGGCTTTGTAGCACCCAGGGCCACGTTTGTCCCTTGATGGATGTCCCCCTCCCCATATGGGGCTATGTCAAGGGAAAATTCCCAGGATATTTGAACTATCTTCCCTAGTTAATTCTCCACCCACCACCACCCACCCCCCCAACACACAGATCCAGGAGGCAAGGCCTGCATACTGCTAGAGTTGTAAGGGCTGTTCATCACTAACCCTGGCGGCAGCAGGGGGGAACTTTGTCTTTCTCCTACAATCACAACTGAATTTATCCCAATTCTCTGAAGTACACCTTAAGGGTGAATGCTTTGGAATGTTTTTAGGATTATCCCTGTTCTTACACCTACACACTCACACGAAGACAAAGAACACCAGTTTTAAATGTGTTCAGACAGAAGGATGCCCCCCTAACTTAGGGAAGCACCCACCAAAGAGACAGACAAACAATACCAATGCAAAAAGAACATCCTCTAAACCAAAACCAGGACTTAACCAAAATCAATGACCATAAACTAAATTACCCATCTTCTACTGTCGGAGAGCAGAGATAAAGACCCTCTATCAACTATTGATTAAGCTTGGGTGATCACAGATGGACAAAGATCATTGCTGATGGCGGGGTGACCTGATACCCTTGGTTTCAGATGGGGTGAGGGACCCCAGCTAGGCTGAGGATGGGTCCTGGGGGCCATGACCCCCACTTCCCTCATTTTACAACCCTTGGGGTCGGGTTTTAGGACTGCGCTGTTGCCTCCCTCTTCTTTGCCCCCTCGGATGACCAGTGGAACAACCTGGTCCTGTGCGCTTACCTTAATTCAGAGGCCTTCCCATCCAGTTTCCAGTTTCCAGTTTCTGTTTCTGAGCTGAGGTGGGGACCCGGTGGACCTCCTCCCAAGGCGGGGACCACAGTGGCCACCTGAAACTCCTTACCGACCAGATGGGGTCCTGGTGCACCTTAAGGGGTTGTGGGGGTCTGGATACCCACTGTCCAGGTTTTGGAGTTTGCAGGTCCCACCAGAGTCACCAAAATCTGTAACCAAATGAGGGTTCTTGTCCTGTCATATTAGTCCATCAAAATAAGATGGACGCCATGCCACCAGTTGCAAGGGAAACAGAAAATGGAAATTTATTGCTTGTGCAGACAAGGAGCAACATGGGGCCTAGCAGCTGAAAGACCACGTGCTCACTGTCTGAGGGGGTTGGGGAGCTTTTTATTTCCAATGGCAGCTAAACCTCCACAGGTCTCTCTGAGCATAGGTAACCTTCACACCCCTTCATTTTACATGTGAAGTGGTGGCTACCAGGGAGGGTGAGCCATTGCCAAATTTCACACAGCCTGTCTGGGACAGCCCCAGATCTGAAACATCACTCTTCAGTCCTGTGGCGCTGCATTTGAGGGGCAGCCTCTTGACACCCCCTCCTCATTCCTTCCTCACAGACTGTACCCTCAGGGGTTTATGCCAGATTCAAGGTTGGAGAGATATACACTGTGGGGTGGGGGAGAGTGACTGGAGTCTCCCTGCCTGCTACCTAAAGGCTTCCGGAGTGGAATTCGCAAAACACATCCCGAGAGACCCAGGGCAGGGCACCTCTCCTGAGCTGTGCAAGGGACAAGTCCTTTTATCAGGCTCCCAGCAGAAGGTCCTGCCCCCTTGCCCAGATTCAGGGTGAAAGCAGCCCTTGCCATGAGTTCTCTGCTCTGCTTAGACACCGGGGAGCTTGCCTGCATTCTAGCCACCCACGGAAAGGGACCATCAGCTTGGCATGACAGTTTTCTTACCTGGGAGACTGACTCTAAGCTGGCAATATGCTCCCAGGAGCAATAGCTGTGGGGGTGAGGCTGAGCAGAAGAAGAAGGCAAGGACCCCATTGGAAACTCTGGGGCTGCCCTGGATGGAAGCTGTGGCTGGACTCGTATATTCCCACAGCGACCTGATGGGGGTTCCCCTCGGGTGGCGCATGACCTGGCGCAAGAGGGACTCAGGTGAGAGCTGTTAGCCAACTCTCCCGGCAGGCAGGAGTGCCTTGGCCTGAGGTAGGGGTCTGCACAGGCACCTAGCACCTGCTACATCAGTCACACTTGTGAAGTTAGCAAAGCCTGATCCGGGCAGTGTGAGCATGGGGTTGGCTGGGTGGCTGTGTCAGGACGAGGCAGTGATGCCAGCATGGGGGCTAAAAGCAAGGTGTGAAAGACCCAGGTCCAAACCCCACTCACCATTTACTAGCTGTGTGAATTTGGGAAAATTATACAATCTCTCTGTGACTCATTTCTCTCCACTGTAAAATAGAAATACTAATAGTACATGTATTGTTGTGGGTTGGTGTCACCCAGTGCTATAACTCATGGTGTCAACATTCCCCTACCCTGGTCCTGGCAGCCAGTGAACCGCCCACCATGGGTACAGCTGCCTGCCTGACCCCGCCCACCCATAGGGCCTAGTGCCTGGCTCAGTGGCCCCACCCATCCTGGCCCCTGCCTGCCCCTGTGGTTCCCTGCAGGTCCTCCCCTCTCCCATGGGCCAAGGCAAGACCCTCTTCTCTGCCTTCCAGTACCCTGACTGCCAGTTACTGCACCAGGTCACTGATGATACCAACCCTAATGATGCTGCTGCCTTGGCAGCCCCTCCCCCTGTGGCCTGGGGGTCATTTTCGTATCATCTGCTTTGACAGTGTCAGGGGTACATTCCACACCTCCCGACCTCCCAGTGAAGCCACTGCCTGCTACCTTTTGATTAAGGGGCCCTGGTGGCATAGTGGTTAAAGAAAGGTTAGCAGTTCAAACCCACTAGCCACTCCATGAAGAAAGGTGTGGCAGTCCACATCATTGACGATTACAGTCTTGGAAACCCTATGGGACAGTTATACCCTGTCCTGTAGAGTCACTATGAGTCGCAACTGATTCCATTTTTATCTTTTGTCAGTTATGAGTCAGAATCGACTCGACCGCCGTGGGTTTGGTTTTGGTTTGGTATCAGTTGCCTTCAAGTCAGTTGCAACTTGAATTGTGTTCCAAAACGTTTTCAATGGCCAATTTTTTTGGAAGTAGATGGCCAGGCCTTTCTTCTAAGGCACCTCTGGGTGGACTCGAACCTCCAACGTTTTGGTTAGCAGTTGAGTGCATTAACCGCTTGCACCCTCCAGGGACTTCCTTAACAAATCAGGGTGTACCTGCTACCTCTTGATCTCTTTAGGCTTCCTGACACTTCTCCCCGCTTGGCATTCCCACTCCCCAGGGCTTCTGCACACTCTGCTCAAAGGACAAGCAGCGGCCAAAGCGAGAGATCACAGATGGAGGGGCAATTTATGAATGTTAACACATCTGCAAATGTAAGGGATGGGGTTAATAATAAGGGGAAGAATGAGTCCAGGAAGAGAAAAATATTAAACGTAGAGGGCTCTAAGGGAGGATTACCCTGAAAGGACGTATCCAGTGCTATTTCCAGTAATAGTGGTTCAGTTACTCCACCATACAAAGTCCTGAAAACCCTATCACTATTACATGTTGCATAATAAAGGCGATTAAACAGCTCTAGAGCAACTCATTGGCTAATTCCCCTCGTCACTCAGCTTCTTTTTTAAGCCCTTGGAAAACTTCCAGCAGGTGATCGGCTTGCCATCAAACATAGCATGTCAATGTTAAAATATTGAGTTTTCAAACGCAACTTAGCTTTTACAGAGGAGTAAGCTGGCTGTGTTTCTGGGCTGGGTTTGGCCACTGTAGGATAATGCATCACAGCCTGTGGGTGAGATCTAGGGCCTGAGCACTAGAGACAGCCCCTGCTTCCTCCAGCTTCTCCATCTGCCCGCTTGGCTCTGGGTCTACTTTCATGGTCGCCTCTTCCCTAGATCAGTAGCTTACCCCTTGCAGTGCCCTGAGAAAGTTCTTCTGGAGGCCTTGCTTTGTCTCATGATTTGGGAGAGGTTTGGAAAGTTTAGGCCAATTTAAGAGCTTTGTTTTTTTGTTTTGAGAGCTTTGGTTTTAAGGTCAAAGAAAACCCAATGCCATTGAGTTGATTCTGACTCATAGCAACCCCATAGGACAGAGTAGACCTGCCCCGTAGGGTTTCCAAGGAGCAACTGGTGGATTTGAAGTGCCTACCTTTTGTTTAGCAGCTGTCAGTCTGGGTTCAACTCCCTGAACACCACCATATATATGACTGGGGCAAGCTACTCAAATGAACTTGGTTCCCTCCTGTGTGAAATGGGGGTGTCCCTAGCTCCTAACTTGACAGTCTGTTTGCACAGTGGTGCCCTGTGGCACAGTTCCATTCACAATGTCTTCTGTGCAATTAGTTTGTCCTGGAGTACAATGAGGAGCCCTGGTGGCGCAGCGGTTAAGAATTACTTCTGCTAACCAAAAGGTAGGCAGTTCATATCTACCATCCACTCCTTGGAAACCCCGGGGGGCAGTTCTACTCTGTCCTATAGGGTTGCTAAGAATTGGAATTGACTCGATGGCAACAGGTTTGGTTTTTGGTTTTTTGGAGTACAATGAGAATGGTGGCCCCTGTTGTTGTGCTTCATGGTTGGTTGTGACGATGAAGTGAGAGAATGTATGCAAAGCTCCTAGCAAAGAGCTTGAAGACTCTGAGCTCCAAGCTGTCCACGGGCAGCTTTGATGCTGGTTCTGTGGCACCTGGGGCCCTAACTCTTCATCAGCAGCACTTTTGGCTGGTGGGAGGACAGGACTGCATCATCTCAACGACTCTGAATCCCCATGTTGTCTTCCAGGGAAGGTTGTGATCTCAAGGGGCAGAAGAAATTTTCTTGACCACAGAATTGAGTCTCAGAGTTAGTGCCCCACGTAAGACCCTCAGGCATTTCATAAATGAGGGTTTCATTCTCATTTCCAACAGAAATGGTGAAGGAAAGCTTGCCTCTTACAAGAGACACAAGGTATAGGGAGGTAATACCACCCTTCTCAATGTTCAAGAGATTGATAGTCTATGATGGTCCCAGGTCCCCAGCTTGTTCCTTGTTTATTAGTAAGGTGTCTTGGATTGAATTATCTTCCCCCAAAAATGTGTGTGTCAATTTGGCTGCGCCATGATTCCTGGTATCCTGTGATTTTTCTATATGTTTTTTATCCTGCCTTTATGATGTTAGTGAGGGAGGATGGGTGGCAGTTGTATTAGTGAGGCAGGACTCAGTCTATAAGATTGGATTGTATCTTGAGGCGATCTCTTGAGACATAAAAGAAAGAAGGGAGCAGAGAGACAGGGGACCTCTAAGAAGCAGTGCCAGGAGTAGAGTGTGTCCTTGGGGCCCGGGGTCCCTGTGCAGAGAAGCTCCTAGTCTGGGGGAAAATTGATGAGAAGGCTGACAGAAAGAGAAAGTCTTCCCTGGAGCTGACACCCTGAATTTGGACTTTAACCTACTTAACTGTGAGAAAATGAACTTTTCTTTGTTAAAGCCATTCACTTGTGATATTTTTGCTATAGCAGCACTAGATAACTAAGACCTAAGGTTTAATGTGGCTCCTTTGTGTGGCAAATACACCATGCTAGTCATGGTGTGGAAGAGTCTGAACCTGCTTTGGTCCTGCCTCTAGGGGAATGTGCCTCAGATAGTATGGGAATTCCAGGGGGTGATGAAAGAGAGAAACTGGGGGTTAGGGCAGAGGTCTGGGCTGCAGTAGGATGGGCCCTGATCACTTCTGACTGGTGTCTTATAAAATGAGCAGAATAGACATGGACACACACAGAGAAGGAAGACAGATGCCATGTGAGGAACCATCTACAAGCAAAGGAATACCAAGGATTGCTGGCAGACACCAAGAACTTGGAGAGAGAACCACAGAAGGAATCAACACAGTCAAGATCCTGATTTGGGCTTTAAGTCTCCAGAATTGTGATAAAATAAATTCCTGTTCTTTAAAGCCACCCACTCATGGTATTTTTTCTTATGGAAGCCCTAGTAACTAAGACAGAGGACTTGTTGACCACTGGGCGTTACCATCTCTCCATCTTTTCATAAATAATGGAGCCCTGGCGGTGCCTTGATTAAGAGCTACAGCTGCTAACCAAAAGGTCAGCAATTCTGATCCACCAGGTGCTCCTTGGAAACCCTATGGGGCAGTTCTACTCTGTCCTATAGAGTTGCTATGAGTCAGAATTGACTCAATGGCAGCAGGTTCATAGATAATAGGAGCAAGACAAAGATGATGATAAGATACAGTTGTAATAATCTGCCCAGTCAGAATGGTAGGAGAGAAATATTCCAATATTTGTTAAATTAACAGGAGTACAAATTGGTACAGCTCTCTTAGAAAGGAATTTAGAAAAAAAACCCAAGAAATATTAAACCATTCATACATACTTGGGATGTATCCCAAGGAAATAACTCTAAATTCAAAAGGTACTTATCAAAGAGGTATCTTTAATAGGAGCCCTGGTGGTGCAGTGGTTAAGAGTTCAGGTTGCTAACCAGAAGTTTGCAGTTCAATTCCACCATTCCTTCCTGGGAAACTCTGTGGAGTGGTTCTACTCTGCCCTATAGGGTCGCCATGAGTCAGAATCAACTTGAGAGCGATTTTTTTTTTTTTTAATCTTTAAAAGGCAAGGCATTGGAAATAACATGAATATATCCAAACTAAGAAACATTTCTTTACATTATAGTACATAAATATTATGTTATGGGACATAGGAATTTAAAAATGAATATTTTAAACATTATGTAGCAGCATACAAAAATGTTTATAATATGATGATGGATCAGTTATCTACTGCTGTGTAATTTCAAAACTTAACTAGACAGGATTGGACTTTTTGTTTCTGAAAGAGACTAGAATGCTATGGAAGCTACGCAAAAGAAAAGGGATACGAAAGGAAGATTTAACAGAATATTGTTGAAGATCATAATTACAAAAAATAAAAATGGTTCGTGTTTGTACTCCACCCTGTACTTCACTCAAGAGGTTAAAAAAAATCCTCCACGAATAACATATAATTGTCTTTTATATTGCCAAATTACCAAGTCCTCTTATTATTTTTATTGGGTTGTTTTTGCAAGGTTTTTGTGTGTGTGTGTTTTCTAGGTATGCAAGCATATAATTTTCAAGTGAAATTAATTTTGTCTCTTTATTGCTAATACTCCCATTGCCACTGAGTCGATTCTGACTCATAGCGACCTCGTAGGACAGAGTAGAACTGCCCCATAGGGTTTCCAAGGAGTGCCAGTGGATTCAAACTGCCGACCTTTTGGTTAGCAGCCGAGTTCTTAACTACTAATGTTTGTCTATAGTTTCTTTTAAGAATTTTATAGTTTTATATTTAGAATGATGATCCATCTTGAATTAATTTGGTATGAGGTTTAGGCCAGGGTTTTTTTTTTTTTTTTGTACATATGGGTATCCAATTATTCCAACACTATTTATTGGAAAGACTGTCTCTTCTCCACTGAATTGCTCTTGCACCTTTCTCAAAAATACTTGGTTGTTATTTGGTGGGTCACATTTTTTGACTCTCGTTCTTTTCTACTCTCTTGACTGCCGTATCTTTTTACCGAACAAACGAACAAACAACCAGTTGTTGTCGAGTCGATTCTGACCCATAGCGACCCTACAGGACAGAGTAGAACTGCCCCATAGGATTTCCAAAGAGCGGCTGGTGAATTTGAACTGCTGACCTTTTCGTTAGCAGCCGTGCTCTTAACCACTATGATAGTAAGTCTTAAAATTAGCTAGAGTGATTTCTTCTAACTGCATTTTCTTATTTCAAAACTATTTTTGGCTATTCTAGTTCTTTTCCCTTTCCATTTGTATTTTAGAATCAGCTTATCTATAACTACAAAAAATTCTGTTGGGATTTTTATTTAACTTGACCAAATTCTATAAGATATGAACTTATCCATCAAAAAATATATACTCATCTGGGAATCAAACCATCTTTACATTCCTGGAATAAATCCTTCCTGGTCATAGTCTATTGTCCTTTTAATGAACTGTTGAATTCAATTTGCCAGTGTTCATTTAGAATTTGCATTTATATTAATAAATAAAATGGGCCTAGAGTAGTGGTGGTAATTTTTTTCCTATATATATCCTATATAAGGTTTTCTAGTAAAATTAAGCTAGTTTTATTGAATGGATTCAAGAAGTTTTAAATCTTTTTACATCTGGAATAGTTTAATATAGGAATTATCTATTTAAAAAAAATATATATATATATATATAGACTTTCTGAGTCTCCGCATTGATATTGTGGCTGGGTGTAGGATTCTTGGCATGCTGTCCTCAGTGATCTTTAAACATTTTTCCAGTCTTTTACTTCCAGTATTTCAGACAAGGACCCTGATGCTAGCCTATCCTTTTTCAATTATAAGTAATCTGTCCTTTCTTTCTGTATTGCTTGTAAGGTTTTCTTTTCCATAATTAGAATTCAGGAATTTTACCAGAAAATGCTACTGAGGGTCTAGATTATTATTATTTAAATTAGCATTAATTTTACTCAGGGCTCTGTCACTCTTTTTTGGTTGAAGACTCAAAACTTTTTTGCCCAGAGAAATTTTCTTTCATAATTTCCTTATTTTTTTACTTCTTCGTTTGTTTAGATTTCAGATCTCCTGGATCTTTAAGTCTCTTTCCTTACTTCCTTATGAATGCCACATATTTCATAAACTACTTCTTACACTTGAACTTCCAAAATAGTAATTTGGCTTTCTGCAGAGAATAGTCTCTTCTGAGTTCACCTATTAAACCTGCAATTTTAGAAATGAGTATTCTAGTTCTAGAAAGTCTTCTGTTCTGTATTAATTTGAATGACCTTGGGAGTTCTCATTACCTTTTTAGGTTCATCTGTTTCTCTCATTATCTCTATTTTAATAGTAGTCATCAGCTCTCCTTGTTAAACTTAGTCTTCTCCCTTGGGTTAGCTGAATTTTGTTAATTCAGTGCTCCTTGACCCTGGCCACACATGAGAATCACCCTAGGGAAATTTTTAAAATCCCAACTCCCAGACCACAATGCAAACCAATTAACGGAATCTCTGGGGTGGAACTCGGATTCCAGTATCTTTCAAAGCTCCTCAGTTGATTCCAATGTATCAGCCAACAGTAAGTCACTGCCTTAAATGGTGCTAACTTTATTTACCTAGTCATGGGTGTATATTCCCTTAGAATTTGTCATGGTGGAAGGGACAGCAGCTTTTGTTCTTATGAGGTGGTGGGGAAAAACCTAGCAAACTGTGTTTACTATGCAGGGGTGTGGGAGGAAATTCTCAGTCTCTAGGTGTCTTTGGGGGCAGGTGATAGCCCTTTCCCATTCACCGGAACTGGTGTCAGGACAGTTCAATATGCAGCACCCCTTCAGGTCCACAATGGCTCATGGACTGGGCGGGCCGTCTAAGAACCGATGCGGAAAAGTCACCAGGCTTTCTCTTTAAAGGTGATTCTTGGTTGTGCCTTGTTAGTTGTGATATTCCAGGGGGAGAATAGAGAAGGGGAGGTGAACGGCCATAGAAGTGAGCAGCCATCTTTCCAGAATCCCCTCTGAGATTCCTCTTGGTAATTAAAATTTTATCACAATTTTTGTTTTTAGGGTCATATAATTGGTGTAAATGTCAAAATGTCCATAGCCTCAAAATGGTGCATCGAAAATCTTGTGTACATACACAGAACAACGTGGATGAATCTCAAATGCATTGTGCTAAGTGAAAGAAGCCAGACTCACAGGGCACATGCTCTGTGAGTCCATTAATATAACACTTTGGAAAGGACACATGACAGGGACAGAAAGCAGATCAGTGGTTGCCAGGGCCTGAGAACCAGGGAAGGGACTGACCACAAAGGCTCGCTGGAGAAAATTGGGGGCCATTGGAACTGTTCTATATGTTGATTGTGGTGGCGGTTATACCATTATGTGCGTCTGCCAAAACTCATAGACTTGTACACTAAGAAAGATACATTTTACTGTATGTAAATTGTACATCAACAAACCCTCTGGGAAATAAATCTCATGTACCGCCCTCACTGTACTGAACGTATTTGCAGATCCCCCAAAGCCTCTTAGCCCTGTAGGTCTTTGTCCATTCTATTTGCTCTGCCAAGAAATTCTCATTTAACCTTTATGATTTGGATTAGATGCCACTTTCTCCAGGAAGGCTTCCATATCCCCTGGGTGCCTTTCTAACATGGTTACTGCTATCCCAGCCCTCCATATCTGGTGTTGCAATGGCTTGTTTATGTGTTAGTATTTCTTGCTAGACTATAAGCTCAATAAGCAAGAGTTTAATTATATTTATCATTGTGTCCCCATCTCATAACTCAGTTTTCTCTAAGTGTTGAGTAATCTGTAACTTGGCAAAGATAAGTTGGTTACTACTATCCAGCACATTCATGAGTTCACCAGGAAATTTTTTCTTTTTCCAGAATCCTTCCAGAAAGCCCCCCAAAATCAGGGAGTGTCCTGGGAATCAGTGCAAAATCCTTGCCCTAGAGCATGTGTGCTCTGCTGTGGAGTTCACAAAGTAAATGGACATGCCAATGAGTTTTCAAACCCAAAAGATGGGTACCTAGAGGAAGATATTTTGAGAAGACAGAGGTGAGTTCCCTGAAAATCCATGATCCATAACACCTCATCCATTTTTATAGCTGCAATCAACAGGAAAGCTTGTTCTATTTGCTTTCCTTGCTTGACAATATAATTTCAGAGGCTGATGAAAAATGTTTTCAGCACCAGAATCAATACTTCTGATTACAGCTGCTTTTGTGCTCGTCTCTTCCCTGTCGAAGCACTGCCAGGAAGATGGGGAGATATATGGAGGCCCCACTTCTTCTGATTTTTTAGCTCTCAAATAACTGCCTCTTCTAATCAAATGCTGTATTAATTTTCAAGATTTTGAAGGCAGGAGTGTGGGGGGGGTAAAATAAAAGAAATAATATCTCTGAGGCACTAGCTCTAAAGCTGCTGTACCTGAACAAACAGGGATCCATCCACACACATCTGCTTCAGAATCACATTTCTTTTCCTTTAGATCCGAAGCCCAGGGTATCTTGTAAAGGCTCTTACCACATTTGGCAGAAACCCCATTCTCCTCTAAATCTGTGCTCCCAATGAAGTCTTGTTCAAGATGGAAGATAGCCCACATACCTCCACCTACCCTGATAGCCAAAGCCCATTGAAATGTTGCAATTTTAAGCTACATCCTCAGGTTAGCAAGAAATGTAATTTTCCCTACTTGTTTTTAATTTAATTTTCTCTTTTGCGTTTAGCTGGGTGATAGAAACTTTATTTCTGTCATTTCAGGGTTTCTCTTCTTTTTACTTCAGAGTTGCGTCTAAGTTCTGGAAAGTTGCAGAAGACCAAAGTGTCCCAGAGAGGGGAATGAGGGAGAGCATATTTCCTTCTCATTTGTTTTCATTTTTCCACCATGTGACCTCAACGCACTGGGTTTTCTTTACCTCAACCCATGTGGTCCTCACCATTGATCCATTCAGGCCGCTGCCTCCCAGACCTCCAATTCCATTGCTGTATCCTTTAACCCAATTGCAGGGTACCTTCTCTCCCCTTTGACCACTGGGTGTCATCTCTCTGTCTCTGTCACACAGAAACATTTTTGTTATTGTTCTGCAAGGGGTCTGTCTTAGTCATCTAGCACTGCTCTAACAGAAATACCACAAGTGGATGGCTTTAACAAAGAGAAGTTTATTCTCTCACAGTCCAGTAGGCTAGAAGTCCGAATTCAGGGCACCAGCTCCAGGGGAAGGCTTTCTCTCTCTGACAGCTCTGGAGGAAGGTCCTAGTCATCAGTCTTCCCTTGGTCTGGGAGCATCTCAGTGCAGGACCTTCAGGTCCAAAGGATGCGCTTTGCTCCCGGCACTGCTTTCTTGGTGGTATGAGGTCCCCATGTCTTTCTGCTCACATCTCTCTGAGATTGACTTAAGACACGATCCCATGAGATTGGCTTAAGACACTATCTAATCTTGTAGATCTTATCAATATAACTGCCACTAATCCATCTCATTACATCACAGTGATAGGATTTACAACACATAGGGAAATCACATCAGATGACAAAATGGTAAGCAATCATGCAATACTGGGAATCATGACCTAACCAAGTTGACAGATATTTTGGGGGGATACAATTCAATTCAGGACAGGGTCTCTAAGGTTGCCTTGGACCCACCATATTAGACACCCCCTTCTCAACCATCTCTTCTGCTCTCAGGCCCCAGGAGGTGTGGGGGCAGTCTATACAGCTACCATGTTCCCAGGTTCACCTAAGAAAGAAGGCACAGAGTTCTTAGCTCCTTGGAGTTTCAGTTACTACTCCAAATTCCAAATTTAATCTGTGGAGATGAGTGAGTTGTGGGGCACAAGTCTTTTTCTCAGGGCGGCCATGAGAATCTAGTTACTAGATCCCACACAAAGATACCTATTAGGTCGAGCCATATGAAATTGCCATTTTTCTAGGTCAACACTAGTAGAATAGAAGAAATTTCATAGTTAACTGAAAGAAGCAGAATAAACAAAGGGTTGACTATACCTACTAACGTACAAGGCACATCTTTCAATCTGTCCACCAGCTTTGCAAAGGTTTTTGTTGACAATTTTCTAGCAAATTTTATCCTTCCCTGATGACCACCATTTGTTCTTGCAAATCAATCAGAAGGTGTTTTGCTTGTGTGTTTTGAACAAATTGTTTTGAAATCACTGATGCTCTTTATTTGAAACAGTGTTTAACAGGTTAGGAAATGTTGTTTCTAAGCTTTTAAAGTATGGAGGTAGCTGAGCTTTTATAAGTAGCAGACTGATTTACAGGGAAAATGAATCACAACACTGGAATATTTCCAAATATCTCTTGAAAATGCTGTCTTCATAGCACACGTTTCTTTCAAAAAGCAGTTTCCTCCTACTCTTGGTGTAAATGTCATCTTTACCTTTAATGGACAGGTGAGGCACTTCTTTAAAGAAATTGTTAGATGGCGCAGCGGTGACAGCCACTTGTCATCACAGGGGTCAGCAAATTTGAAACACTTGTCTTTACCTCTGAGGCACCTTTTAAGTAGTTTGCTGTGAGAGAACAGATGAATCTTTAGAGGGCATGGAAGTTTCAAGGTCAGTCCCCATCTATCATGAAGTATTGTAAAATTCCTACGAGGTCTTCAAGGTCTTAATTTTATTAATTTGCCAACATCATTGACATCCTGTAGTTCTTGGCATGATTCTTTGGTGCAAGAATTTGCCTGTGAATGATGCAATTAACGCATTTCATGTGATTTTGACAGCCTTCCTCCAGAACTTTTTTTAAATCTCATAAAACCTTGTATTTAATAAATCAGTTGTTGAGATTATATCTTTCATTGTACATCTTTGTATAGTGACTCACTGTAAGTGCTTCTGTGTGGATTTTATTATTGACAAATCCCATAAGCTGAAACTTGCTAGAAACATCTGAACTCGATCTGCTTGTTTACAACCTCCTGCAGTGTAAGCTTGTTCAAATGCCTGTTTCTTTAGTGGTGTTTTCAGGGAGTGTTCTAGTGGTGTTTCTGACAAAGCGATGGATTTTAGTTTGTTGCCACATGATTTCTGCACGTTATTTTAATTATTTTTATTGTCGGAGGAAGGAAAGTGCTGTTCCAAAACTAAGTGGCTTTTTGTCTACCACTAATAAATAATAAAAAAAAAACCTTGAAATGTTCTGAAGTACTAGATCAAAAGACTTTAAACATCATTGAAAAAAAGTCAATATTTGTCTTCTTGTTTTCGATACTTTAAAAAAAATTGTCTTGCTAACTGGATGGCTTCATCCAGTCACTTTCAACTGAATTAAGCCCTACGGAAAATGATTTGAGTCATTTTTTCTCACTTTCCCCGGGGGAAGTACATAGCTAGTGCCATTCTAGATGCATTCCAGTATCAGTACCACTGGCTGTGGAGTTGAGTCTGACTCAGGGTGACCCCATTTGTGTTAGAGTAGAACTGCACTCCACAGTGTTTTCAATGGCTGATTTTTTTTCAGAAGTAGATTGCCAGGCTTTTCTTCCAAGGTGCCTCTGGGTGGACTTGAATTTCCAGTCTCTCAGTTAGCAGCAGAACACATTAACTCTTTGTACCACCCAGTGACTCCCCTGGATGTGTGGGAGAAGTCAGTTCATTACATTCAGTTACTAGGACTTAACTTTCTGGAACACCAGTTGAAAAGGACTGCGAAAACTTCAACCAAACGCATGCACACACACACAAAAACACTCAAGAAAACAATTGCCACAGAGTTGATTCTGACTTATGGTTATCTCATGTGTTTCAGAGTAAAACTGTGCTTCACAGGGTTTTCAATGGCTATGATATTTTGAAAGTAAATCACCAGGCCTTTTTTCCGCGGCACCTCTATGTGAATTTGAACCACCAACCTTTCAGTTAGTAGCTGAAAACTTAACTGTGCTACCCAGGGACTCCTCAAAAATCTTAAGACAAATATAATTTAGGGTTAGGTTCATCATTAACAATAGCAGGCATATTTATTTAAATACAATCATTTAAGATAAAGGAAAATCATTGTCAATCCCTGTGAATTATAGAATTCCCAAACTTTCTTTAGGATCCCAGGGGACACAACCAGTGTATGGATCCTTTGGGGACCCTGTGTCATTCTATATATTAACTTTTAGGAGGCTTAATGTATTCTGTATGTTTCTGATAAAAATAATACAAAATGGGTTTAAATATTTAAGAATTTTCTTTCCACATCCCAAAGTGGTACCTGCCACATCCCCTGGGGAGTGGACATACCATTTTGTGGATCATTGGCTTAGGAGCAAAAAATATCACTGTTCCTTGTCACTTTTGAGTTCTCATGCCAGTGAAACTTTTTCATTGAGGTGAAAAATTGTGGAGAGCAGTGATTACAAAGCCCAGCTTATATAATAGCAAAAGGATGGACGTGGAACCCTGAAGCCTGTGGTAGACTGTTCTGCTGGTTATGAAGAACAATTGTAGCAGCACCTGCCGAATCCAGAACGTAGCTGTAGCTCCTTCATCCTGGATTACAGAATAGAAGTCACATAGAGCAGAACCAACTCAACCTTCAACCTGAAGCCCAGCCCTGATGGACCCAACGGAGCCATTGCTGAGCTGCAGATCCCTTAGAAGCTTCACAGCATAACCTGACTGGTAGAGAATCTGTGATAGCAAATGAGAAATTGTGCACGCACGGGCGTGCTCAGCATTGAAGCAAGCCCCCAGGACTTGTGCCCTGTCCTACCCTAAACTCTATGGAGAATTACTGACACGTAGACACTCAGGCGCACATACACATTCTTTGGAATTTGCTTTCACTCTGAATCTCATCCAGTCTGTCTCTCCCAGATTTTAAAAATATAATCTCATTTCTGCTCTTCTTTCAACTTGAAATGGACATAGAATACAGGCATTGCATACCATTGACACTCAGAAAGCTGTCAGAGGGCCCCTCAAGGAGAGGGTGTGTTTTATCTTGAGAAGGATATAGAATGTATACACACACGGAAAATGGAAATGTTTTACGCTGGCTGCTGTTCTTACCGTTCCCACTTCTGGGAGCAGCTGCCAAGACGTAGACATGAGTCTTCATCATCGTCATAGAGTCTTGTTGACGAGAATGATTGCTAAGGTTTTCTTGCTCTGTAGACTCTGGACCCAGCCAAGACACCAAGGGCTTATAGCCTGGGTTGCTTGTTTATCCCAGTTTGCTGATCTGCCATCATTTCGCCACTAGGAGCAACTATTTCTTGACAAGCTTATAGGGGAAAGAAATCAAAAGTACACCTTATTCTCTGTTTGTCTCTTCCATCCTTTGCTAGCCTTACTTGGCCTTGGTGAGCATGGGATAGTCATCACCAGCTCCTGTTGGTCCCTGGGGTGATTTGACTGTAGTATATCAGATAAATCATTGGCAAAGTCACCCATTTTTAAGCTATAAACCCTATCCTGGGGGCATCTGGGCTTCTACCTAGAGTGTGTGTCAGTAGAAATCATTAGCAACACTGGGCTCCAGAGGTGGTGTCACTTGCCGGGGTGGAATGTCACCAGCAGAGTCAGACAATTCACTTCCGAATCATCTAAATCACATATGAGTGAGACAGGCATATTCCATTGTGGGGGAAAATTTGTCTTCGTCTAAGAACCTATGAAATCTAGTATACAGGTTATCTGCTTCCAAAATACAATGGTGGAAGAGGGACAAGGTATACATTTCCATTACCAATGGAAGAAACTGAAGGGAAAGAAGGGAAAACAGGCACCAAGCAAGTCCAAAACCCAGCAGAACAATTTACATTAGCTCTCAAGCCTCAAAAATAAACCTCTGTTTTCTGAGACCACCACCCTGAGTGTTTTCCATGCTTTCTGGATTCTAGGTGGAGGGCCCTTGGCCTTGGGCTTCAGCTATGCCTTCCAGGTCCACTGGGAGGGCAACTCTACTCACTCAGCTTTGGGTGGCCCCATTCTCCTAGCCCATCTGAGTGACAACCCTACCACCTCAGGCCCAGCAAGACCCATTCTTTTGCCCATTGGGCATGATAGCTCTGCCCCCTCAGCTTTGGCTGGCAGCCCCATCCCCCAGCACAACTTAGTGGTAGCCCCAAACTCTGGAACCCAGTTGGCAAAGATCCAACTCTTTGAAACCTAGGAGGCCGTGGCCCCACCTTTTGAGATCCAGGAGATGGTGGCTCCACCATTTGAAACTGAGAAGGTCCTGCTTCCTATGTTCCTTCCAACGGTTCTGTGGATGTCTGATCTGCTCCAGGAATGGTCCTATTCTTTCTTTGGAGGGCAACAGATCTAGCTTCTTTGGCTGTTTCGTGCCTGCAGAATTCCAAGAGGCAGACAGTGTTCTTTCCTTTCATTCTTTCTCTGTCTCCTTCAGTCTAAACTGATGAGTTTTCTGCTGTGGTAGTTGTTTATATTCATCACTCACAGGCTTAATCTCTTTAACAAAACATTGTGTAGCTATATCCTTGGTGAACAGTCTAGGACACATGTCCTTAGTTTGTACAACAGAATTTTCCAAATATTTAAGTTCTGTTTTAATTTTGCACAGTTCATTTTGAAATCCATTTCTTTCCTCTCACATTTCACTATAAGCAGTAAGGAGAAACCACACGACCCCTTTAAGATCTTGCTTAGAAATCTCATCAGCCAGGTATTCAAGTTCATCACTTATAAGTTCTACCTTCCACCAAACGTTTGAACATCTTCAGACAATTTATCTGCCACTGCATAAAAAGCACCACTCATCCTCTGTTGTCTAAGTACACATTCATCATTTTCTTTAAAGCCTCACCAGAAGCACATTTAACGTTCATATTTCTAGCAACATTCTGTTGCTGGTGCCATATGTATTCTCTAATATGATAGAGACTTTGTACCTCTTCTCATTCCTTCTGAGCCCTCACCAGAATTGCCTTTGATGTCTGTAATTCTACCAACATTCTCTTCAAAGCAATCTAGGCTTTTACCATTAAAACAAAAAAACCCAAACCCACTGCCCTCAAGTCTATTCTGACTCATAGCGACCATATAGGGCAGAGTAGAACTGTCCCATAGGGTTTCCAAGACTGTAAATCCTTACGGGATCATACTGCCACATCTTCCTCCCCTGAAGGGGCAGGTGGGTTCAAACTGTTGACCTTTCGGTTAGCAGCCAAGCACTTTAATTATTGCACCACCAGGCCTCTTTGCTTTTACTATTAGGCACCTTAAAACTCTTCCAGCCCTCTACCCATTAACCAATTCCAAAACCGCTTCCACATTTTAGGTATCTGTTAGAGCAGCACCTTACTCTCCCAGTACCAAATTCTGTCTTAGTTATCTTGTTGCTGTTGTTAGGTGCCGTTGAGTCGGTTCCGACTCATAGCAACCCTATGTACAACAGAACGAAACACTACCTGGTCCTGCGCCATCCTCATAATCATTGTTATGCTTAAGCCCATCAGTTGCAGCCACTGTGTCAATCTGTCACTTTCAGGGTCTTCCTCTTTTTTGCTGACCCTGTACTTTACCAAGGATGATGTCCTTCTCCAGGGACTGATCACTCCTGATAACATGTTCAAAATATGTGAGACGTAGTCTTGCCATCCTTGCTTCCAAGGAGCAGTCTGGTTATACTTCTTCCAAGACAGATTTATTTGTTCTTCTGGCAGTCCATGGTATATTCAATATTCTTCGCCAACACCACAATTCAAAGGCATCAATTCTTCTTCAGTCTTCCTTATTCTTTGTCCAGCTTTCACATGCATACGATGTGATTGAAAATACCAAGGCTTGGGTCAGGAGCACCTTAGTGACATCTTCGCTCTTCAACACTTTGAAGAGGTCCTTTGCAGCAGATTTACCCAATGCAATGCATCTTTTGATTTCTTGACTGCTGCTTCCATGGCTGTTGATTGTGGATCCAAGTAAGATGAAATCCTTGACAACTTCAATCTTTTCTCCATTTATCATGATGTTGCTCATTGGTCCAGTTGTGAGGATTCTTGTTTTCTTTTTGTTGAGGTGCAATCCGTACTGAAGGCTATGGTCTTTGATCTTCATTAGTAAGTGCTTCAAGTCCTCTTCACTTTCAGCAAGCAAGGTTGTGTCATCTGCATAACACAGGTTGTTAATGAGTCTTCCTCCAATCCTGATTCCCCATTCTTCTTCATATAGTCCAGCTTCTCGGATTATTTGCTGAGCATACAGATTGAATAGGTATGGTGAAAGGATATAACCCTGACACACACCTTTCCTGACTTTAGACCAATCAGTATCCCCTTGTTCTGTCTGAGCAACTGCCTCTTGATCTGTGTAAAGGTTCCTCATGAGCACAATTAAATGTTCTGGAATTCCCTTTCTTCGCAACATTATCCATAATTTGTTATGATCCACACAGCCGAATGCCTTTGCATAGTCAATAAAACACAGGTAAACATCCTTCTGGTATTCTCTGCTTTCAGCCAGGATCCATCTGACATCAGCAATGATATCCCTGGTTCCACATCCTCTTCTGGAACCGGCCTGAATTTCTGGCAGTTCCCTGTCGGTATTCTGCTGCCCCAGTTTTGAATGATCTTCAGCTAAATTTTGCTTGCGTGTGATATTAATGATATTGTTCTATAATTTCCACATTCAGTTGGATCCCTTTCTTGGGAATAGGCATAAATATGGATCTCTTCCAGTCAGTTGTCCAGGAAGCTGTCTTCCATATTTCTTGGCATAGGCAAGTGAGCACTTCCAGCACTGCATCTGTTTGTTGAAACACCTCAATTGATATTCCATCAATTCCTGGAGCCTTGTTTTTTGCCAATGCCTTCAGAGCAGCTTGGGCTTCTTCCTTCAGTACCATCGGTTCCTGATCATATGCTACTTCTTGAAATGGTTGAACATTGACTAATTCTTTTTGATATAATGACTCTGTGTTTTCCTTCCATCTTCTTTTGAGGCTTCCTGTGTCGTTTAATATTTTCCCCATGGAATCCTTCACTATTGCAACTCAAGGCTTGCAGGATCACTGTGAGTCAGAATTGGCTCAGACTTGATAGCAACAGGTTTTGTTGGTGCCATCTCTGCAGAGATTGCTGGGGAGTCTGAGAGAGTACTCTGAAAACCACCCAAGATCTAAAGGAAGACAGATACGGGAATATTGCTCCTTGTGATTATTTCTGAGTAGTGTGCTTGCGGTAGGGCTTTGTGTTTTCTTTCTTCCCAAGCCATTCTGCAAATTGGAAGATCACTCAGTGGTGCTAAATGTGACTGTGTGAGACCTCTGTCAATTACTGTAGTGCCTTTAAGCTGTAAACTGTCTCTTTTATAACAATGAACATCCTTTACCACCATCAGAATGCTACCATGGAGCTTCCAAGACAATGGAATAAGCATGGGTAGTTTTCTTTTCCCCCTTCCTCATTATTCTAGAGTTATTATGAAATGACTGGCTTTTGCCTAGATAATGATGATGATGGAGGAAATGTACTCGATATATGAGCCAGAGCTTCAGATTGTACCAGTTTCTCAATCTTTGGGAAATTGTGGCTGAAGAGCTAATTAAATGGCTTTGGGTATTACAGAAATAGTCATATCCCTCTCATTCTGAATTTTCTTGTCCTTTTACATTTAATAACCTCTAAGCAAAAAAAATTTTTTTTTTTTTAAGCAAGGAAGACCCTCAAAGAGATGAATTGATACAGTGGCTGCAACAACGAGCTCAAACATAGCAACAATTGTGAGGACGATGCAGCACCGGGCAGTGTTGCACCTATTGTACATAGGGTGGCTCTGTGTTGGAACTGACTCGGTGGCACCTAACAAGAAGAAGAAGAAGCACAGTTGCTTGAAAGTGAATAGAAAAATCTTGAGTCTTTTTTTTCTCTCATGTATTTTTGAAGTTGTTTCCATTTGCTGTAGAGTGGGACCAAGGTTGCTACCAGGGACTGGCAGAGATTTCTGGAGCACATGTAAGATGTAGGGATCCTCTGGGAGTGGAGTCAAGAGGAAATGGAGCTCTTTTCTAAGGCTTGTCAGTTTGAGCTCCAAAAAGTTAGTGAAAAAGTTAAAGATCCTGTGGTTTATTTATGTGAGGTCATTCAACTCCCCATGGAATTGCCTGCTATGAATGACTTGGCATATTATTTTGGAATTATATTCTAAATGTTTTAGGAAAATGGCCAAGGCAATAAATATTGAAAACTGCTTATCTCAAACATTAACTGTTCAGTTAACAAGTCTTTATTGAACATTTACTAAGCACTAGGCATTGTCTACATCCTGGGAGAAGTGGAATATAGATTGGCCAAGAGTATGGGGCCAAGAAGTTAGACCACTTGGTAGATCCAGCTAGGGACCAATTTACTTAACCTGTTTTCTCTTACTTCAGGGACTGCCAAGGAACATGTTTAGAGATATTATCACCACAAAGATTGGAGATCTTGAATCCTGAGTCATCACATAGAGGTGCTATTACCTGAGGAGAACCAATGATTTGTGTGAACAAAACTTTGTTATGCCAAACCATTGAGATTTCAAGCTTTGTTAACAACAGGACCTTACCTGAAATGGACTCATGTATAATGTCTATCTTCTGCTCCCCTGTCCTATGCCTTTTTCCTGAGCACTCCTACTCCAGGTCTCCCTATTGTGTGGACCACTGCCCAGTTATTATCTTCATCCCATCTCCTGATTCTTCCTTCTCTTCATTGTTACTGTTAGCTGCCAGCCCTAACTCATGGTGACCTCATGCACAATGGAAAGACACACTGGCCAGTGCTATGCCATCTCCATGTGGGGTTTTCATTGGCTGATGTTATGAAGTAGATGGCCAGGCCTTTGTTCCTAGTCCATCTTAGTCTGGAAGCTCTACTGAAACCTCTTCAGCATCATAGCAACAGGCAACCTCTACTAACAGGTTGGTGGTAGCCACGCGTGAGGTACATTGGCCAAGGATCAAACCCTGACCTCCTAAAGCGAAGGCAAGAACTTTACCACTGAACCACAACTGCCTCATATTTTCTCCATACTCTCCACCATTTCTCACTGCTGCAAGCATCCTGAATCTCTGTCTTACTCTAGGGAGTTGCTGTGGCCTGTCAGAAATGCTCAAATCACAGAGGTCAGAGACAGAAGACAGAGGTCAGAGTTAGGTAATGTCATAGAAAACACAGTGGACATAACGGTTCTGAAATGAAGAATTCTGAAGTGAAAACAGGTTTTCTCAGAAAAGACAGCTATATGCACTCTTCTCTATGATATCAAGAAGCAGGGTTGGCTTTTCAGGGCAGAGATGGCCCAAGATGTAAGGGCATCCATTTTACAGCAACTCATCTCTCCTGACATGTTCAAACACCGAAGTGTCTCTCAAAGTGTGTTTTAACAGACTGCTAGTCCTTCGAGATGCTCTGTGAAAAAAGAGTTTAGGGAATGAGTTAGCTTGGGAAATACTGTGTAAGGCATTCTGCTCTTGAAAGCTACCATACACATTAGCATACTAAGACCCTGTGAAGTCCCACAATAAAATAACCTATTTAACTTGATATGATAGTTAAGATTGTGTGTCAGCTTGGCTGGGCCATGATTATCAGTGGTTTGGCAGTTATGTAATGTTGTAGTTTGACAGTTAGGTAATGATGTAGTTTGACAGTTACATAATGTATAGTTTGGGAGTTATGTAATGATATAATTTGGCAGTTATGTAATGATGCAATTATCTTCCATTTTGTGATGTAATGAAATCACCTCCATGATAAGATCTGATGTGATCAGCCAATCAGTTGTAAGGGGAGTTTCCTTGGGGATATGGCCTCCATCCAATATATATGGACGTTCTGATGATGCTCACTGGCTTTTACTCACTCTGGATCCTGCATTTGCCTCATCATCATCTGACCTCAGGTTCTTGGGACTTGACCCTGCGACCTGTTGTATTGCCTGCCGATCTTGGATTCATCTGCTTCCACAGCCTTGAGCCAGCAGCCTCTGTCTGACAAGCCTATCTTGGGTTCATCAGCCCCCACAGCTACGTGAGTCAGGAGAAGCCTTCATCCTTCAGCTTGACCCATGGACTGGACTTGCCAACCTCTACAACTGCATGAGGAATTTCCTTGAGATAAATCTCTCTCTCTCTCTCTCTCTCTCTATATATATACACACACATATATATGATATATAATATATATATATGTACATACATATATATGATATATGTATATATAAATATATATATATACTTCACTGGTTTTGCTCTAGAGATCCCAGCCATTTTGTACTGATGGGAGTGGTTCTAAAGAAACAAAATTGTTAAGGATGAGTTTTCTAAATTGATTCTCAAATCCGATAAGTTTTAAAGATATTGATGTCTCTGCTTCCAGTAATAAAGAGGGCACTGCTAATCCAAGGTGTGAGGTGGCAATAGAAATATGCAAAATATCACCACCAGTAGATCAAGTATCGGTGAGAGATGAGGCTCTGGGTGATCGCATATTTGATACTTTTCTACAAATTTGTCAGAATGAGAAGAATAAGGAACATGGTTGATTTGTTCTATTTTTGGTAGACAAAGTGGTTAAAGAAATGGATGAGCTCAGGTCTTCAGAGTCACAGTTTAAGTGCCACATAAATGACCTCAAAGTTGCCAATTAAGCCTTGAAAGAATGTCTTATTTCTAATATCAGAGCCGATATTGCCAAAAACAAAACCAAGCATTTTATTGTAAGAGTGGCTAAGTTATAATGCCAATGAATTCCCAAATTCAAAAGGTGTCTGCAGTTAAAGTAAGGGCAATGATTGGGAAGAAACTGGATCCTGAAACTTGGGATAGGGAAATATGGGCAGTTAATCAGGAAACTGGAGACACCAAGCCCCTAAATTCAATTGACTCACTCCTGCCAACAGTGAACCTTCTCACTCCCATCTGAAGAGATTACTTCATCTTTGTCTGCTAAGCAACCCTCCCCATTAAAACCATTAGCTCCTCCACCCGCATCGGATGAGATTAACCAGCTGTGTCTGAAGAGCCTTTGTCTGAGTCATCACATGGGAAGGCATCTGACTCATTGCCTGGGCAGAAGCCTTACAAGACATTGCTTAATGTTCTTAGAACACAACTCCACCACCTATTTTTGTTTCTAGACCTATGACTAGACTTAAGTCCTAGCAAGCTCCAAAAGATGAAGTACAAAGTGTGACACAGGAGGAGGTGTGCTACACTCAGAAAGAACTGCTTGGCTTTTCTATGTGTACAGACAGAAACCTGGGGAGTATGTGTGATAATGGTTATTAAGGGTGTGGAATAATGGTGGGAGGAACATAAAGTTGGATCGGTCTGAGTTTATTGATATGGGCCAACTAAGCACAGAGTCTTCATTCAATGTTTAAGCTCCAGAGGTTAAGAAAGGAGCCAATAGTTTATTGGTTGGCTTGATGAAGCATGAATTACCCCGTGACCTATACTAAATCAAGTGGAAGTACCAGACCTGCCTTGGTATACTGTAGAAGAAGATATCCGAAGGCTTAGGAAAATTGGCATACTAGAGTGGATTTATCAGGTTAGACCCACAGACCCACACATGGAGTGCCCAGAGGACACACTTTTACCACAATGGCGAGGAACAAATTTGTGAAGAGAGCTCCAGAATCCTTGAAGACTGCTGTGATTATTTTATGTAAGTCAGGTTTGACAGTGGGAACTGCCCTAACTGGATAAAGACACCTAACTACAATGGGGCTGATTGGACCCTGTGTTGATAGGGGCCAAGCTGTGGCACTCAATTGACAAAGAGGAGGTGGGCGTGGTTACTATGACTTGTATGGACTTATGACACTGGATATTTAGTCATGCTGTCCCTAGGAGTGAAATAGATCACAAATCTACTAAATACTTACTTGATCTGTACAAGCAGAAGCATTCTAGGTCAAGTGAACAATAGCCTAATTCAAATCACCAGAATAGGGTCATGGCCCCTCAATCAATTCCCAGACATGAGCCAGTTTACAGACCCAAAACCCCCTGAATGAAAGGAAGGCTGGGTCCCCTTGAGGAAGGACCCCACTACACTGCCAAAAAATGTATACTATTAATTTTTTTTCCCAGCCTTCCCCAAAGGGACCTACAACCTTTTACGAGAGCGACTGTTCATTTGGGAAAAGGAAATAATGAGACTTTTCAGGGATTACTGGATACTGCCTCTGAGCTGACACTAATTCCAGGAGACCCAAAAGGTCACTGTAGCCCACCAGTCAGAGTGGGGCCATATGGAGGTCAGGTTATTAATAGAGTCTTGGCTCAGATTCACCTCACACTGGGTCCAGTGTGTCCTGAACCCATCCGGTAGTGATTGTCCCAGTTCCAGAATGCATAATTGGAATAGATATACTCAACAACTGGCAGAACCCCCACACTGGATCCCTGACAAACAGAGTAAGGGCTATTATGGTAGGAAAAGCCATGTGGAAGCCATTAGAACTGCCTTTACCTAGGAAAATAGTAAGCCAAAAGCACTACCGCATTCCTAGAGGGATTGCAGAGATTACTACCACCATCAAGGACTTGAAGCATGCAGGAGTGGTGACTTTCACCACACCCCCATTCATCTCATCTATTTGGCCTGTGCAAAAACAGATGGATTTTGGAGAATAACAGTGGATTATTTTAAACTTAACCAGGTGGTGACTTAATTGCAGCTGCTGTTCCAGGTATGGTTTCATTACTTGAGCAAATTAATACATCTCCTGGTACCTGATATGCAGCTACTGAACTGGCAAATACCTTTTTCTCAATCCTAGTTTCAAAGGAACACCAGAAGCAGTTTGTCTTCAGCTGGCAAGGCTAGCTCTATACCTATACTGTCCTGCCTCAGAAGTGTAACAACTCTCTAGACCTATGTCATAATTTAGTTCACGGGGACTTCGAGTGCTGCAACTTGTCTGCTATCACCACAGGGTCCAAAAAACCCCATTGTAGTTAGGTGTCTTTATCCAGGTAGGGCAGTTCCCACTGTCAAATCTAACTTACATAAAATAACGATCAGAGCAGTCTTTAAGGATTCTGGTGTGGTGACCCAAATCTTTCTTCCTAAAGGGTCTGGGCCATTAATACTCATGTTGGAATTGGGCTGCTGTATATTTTCATTAACTTTAATCACAGGGCATAGTAGTACTAAGAGATGTCCTAAGGGATCTCCTTTAATCCAAGCATGTTCTTCTTTATCTCCATTATGTAATATCAATTCTTAGTAATTAGGATCCATCACACAAGCCAAAACAGTAACTCCCTTCTTTGCCTGTTGGCCCAGAGTCATGAAGAGCACAAAGTGGCCAGGTAAAAAAAAAAAAAAAAAAAAAAAAATTTTTTTTTTTTTCCAGCATTCTTCAATTCCAGCTGAGGTGCTTGCTGAGAGCAAAGGGAATACTGAATGAGTGGTGGAAGAAGGTAGTTCTAAATACCGGTTATGACCATGTGACCAGTTGCAGATACAAGAGCTATAATTGTTATGAGTATTCCTTCCTTGATTATGTGCATCAAATATTTGTTTTTTTCACTTATAACATATAAGATGTAAATGGGGCTAGTGTGTTTTTGTTGTATATGTGTTAGTTGTATCATGTTAGCTGCAAGTATGACTTTGTAATTGTCTTTGTTTAGAAATTGTGTAAGGTTTAAGGAGATGTGTACAGATTCATCTAGGAGGTTCTCAGTGCAGGAATCCCAGGTCCAAAGGGCGTGCTCTACTCCTAGCTCGTCTTCTTGGTGGTAGTCAGGTTCCCCCTCTGCTCTCAAATTGGCTCTCTTTTAAGCCTAGCGGGATGGCAAAGCTGACTAATCTGCTCATTAGGGTTCCATATACCTTATTTGCATGGCCCCACCCCCACAGGGTTCTATGCACCTTATTTGTATAGTCCTACCCCCACAAGAATGCCATGTACCTTATTTGCATTATTAGCAAGGTGTCCAATCACCCTGGTGGGCCACAACCATCTAATTTACATAGTCCCACCAAGCCATTTGGTGGGAGTTATAAGACCATGGTGAGAAAGGCCATATAAAATCGATTCATTGCACCACAACTAGAATCTCATTAGTCCATGATTTCACGTGAAAGTAATTTATTAGGAAGTATTCCCGCAGAATCTGGGAGGGGAATGGGAAGGGGAGACCTGGATGCCATTGTGCAGTATCAAGCAAAGTCCCATGGAGGGACTTTGGCTCAATCCCACAGGGGAGATCAGGTCATGCATCAGAGTTGTCCAAACTGGGGTGGGTGGGGGCAAGGAAAAGAGCTAGAGTATCTCTACTTCCACACCATCAGTCATTGGTCAAGAACTGCCCCTGGAGGAATTGTCATTCCCAACGTAGTAGACTATATGGTTGTCCAATTCAAAATGGCATATCATTGTAGACACATTTTATTTAATCACATAATTGTAACACAAATAAATATAGTATTGTTTTATTTCAATTTAAATAAGTGGCGTACTGCAGAAATTTTTACTCTCTATATAGTCAAGTCTATCAATCCTTTTCTTCATAGATTTGGAGATTTGTGTCTTCCATAATATATTTATAACTCCTTGATTCTCATTTTTTAATGGATTTTTTTTCCCTTGAAAACTTGTAGGATTTTTCTCTTTATCCTTTCAGCTTAGAAATTTTACCACTGTAGGTATATATTTTAAGTTATCATGCTTGGTAGTTTTTCATTCTGAAGGTGCTTCCCTTTCTCAGTGCAGACAAATGTTCTATTCATATGTCTGTGGTTATTTCTTCCTTTCTGTTTCCTCTGATCCTTCCTTCTGGAACTCGTATGAGACCAATGTTATATTTCTTAGATTTTTCCTACAAGTCTCTAACTGTTTCTCCCATATTTTCCATCTCATTGTCTTCCACCTCTTTGTTTCAGCTAGAAAGATAGACAGTATCTGAAGAAATAAAAACATTTACTGGTCTGCAACATGGATTATCTGATCATGTAAAATGTCTTTTCTGGGGAGAGTGTGCCAGTATTCAAGAAAACAGTAATCTCTTTATTACAGATAATCCTATGTTAGCTGGTGCCTCCTAGCCTTTGTAACTGATGTAAAATTGCTTTGCATCCTGAAACTCATGGCTTGTTAAAGTTTCAATACCATCCCAAGACGTCTTTGAACTGTAGAGAGTGCTCAGTTCTTTGGTCTTGGGTCACTATTTTTCTTCCATGTGTTTGTCCAGTTGAGAAACTCAATCCCTACTTCAGTTTGTAAATTATCCTTACACAGAATATTATGTGTAAGATATTACTAAAGAGCTGGAGAGAGATCACCTAACGAATCACATAACTAACAATTTAATCCTTCATGATGTAATCCCTTTTCTCCAAAATTCTTTCCAGCTACTCAGTCACCTAGGCTTCCTCTATAGCCCTACCTTATCCTGCTCCTTCACCAGCTCCTCTCTCCTCCCTGCGCCTCTCTCTCTGACCTTAATTGTATCTTTCTGGATTGCTCTTGAACTCCAAATTCTTCCTCTCTATTAAGCCAGGCCATTCAGCTGCCTCAGCCTCTGCTCTTACAAAAGCATAACAGAATATTTCCATGTCCTGGGCAGACAAAGAGCCTCCCCTAATAGAATCCATTCTCTTTATAATGTCATGTAGGTTATAAATAACAACATTTTGTTCTGTTTTGCATGGCCAGAAGTCATGCCTTGTGCTTTGTGATTTGATCTGAATTACTTTAGCATTTCAAAGGTGGAAGGAACCTTAGTAATTATCTAGCAATCCTAATGTAACTAATTACCCTTCTAAGATTTGACTTCGTTGTTTTCTAACCTCTCACTAAGGACATTTTTGGCCTATTACAGAACATCACCATGCATAGCTGACATGTCTATACAGTTTTGATGACTTATATTCAGCCTACAGAGCCCCGGTGGCACAGTGATTAAGTGCTTGACTGCTGACCAAAAGGTCGGTGGTTTGAACCCCCCATGTACTCTGCGGGATAAAGGTGTAGCAGCCTGCTTCAGTAAAGATTACAGACTAGGAAACCCCATGGGGCGGCTCTACTCTGTCCTATATGGTCGCTATGAGTCAGAATTGACTCGACAGCAATGAATGGTGGTGTATATTCAGCCTAAACTCTGGCTCCTGTTCATTCTGATTTTTCAGCCAAATGTTATTCAGGAAAAAAAGTAAAATCAATAGAGCTTGGTGATTGATCACTGGTAAGGAGTAACACTGTGTGGATTGATGAAGAAACCCAGGTTTTCTAGTTGACTGGGAAGATAGTGTGTATTCATTACAAATTACATTTGGCTACAAGTAACAGTGACTTTAAAAAGTAGGGATTCATTCACCTCATGTAACAGGAAGTCTAGAGGTGGGTGGCCCAGGACTGGTTCAGCAGATTGTGACATCACCACTGACCCAATGGCCTTCTGTATTTATGCTTGTCCCTCATTAATGTGTGACTGTGGTCCTTATGATCATAAGATGGCTGTAGCACCATGAGCCATCACCTACTTATAGCTCGTTGTCTAGAACTGGTCATATTACCAACCCTCTAGAAGATTAAGTTTTTAGCTTTCATAGGTTGCATTGTACAGGCGAGCAAGGGAAAGGGGAAATGTAAGTGGAATCAGAGTAAGTTAAGCCACAGGACCTGCCACACTTGGTAATGCCTTACAAGCAGATAGGGACACAGAAGGAAGCACATGCTTTGGTGAAGAAGGTAGATCTGGTTTTTGGCACATTGAATTTGAGATGCTGACAGCGTTATCCCAAAGACTGGTAGTTGGATTTGCTCTAGCCTGACTCACGTTACTACTCCTTAATACACGTGAATTATGAACTTTGTTCAGTTGGATTGTGTTCACGCAGAACCTGTACATAGAAAAAGATGTCCTTAGAACAGAACAAAGGGATAGTGCGTAGTTTAAAGTTAGGAAAGGTGTGCGTCAGGGTTGTATCCTTTCACCATACCTATTCAATCTGTATGCTGAACAATTAATTCAAGAAGCCGGACTGTATGAAGAATGTGGCATCAGGATTGGAGAAAGACTCATTAACAACCTGCAATATGCAGACAACACAATCTTGCATGCTGAAAGGGAAGAGGGCTTGAAGCACTTACTGATGAAGAGCAAAGACCACAGCCTACAGTTCTGTAGACTAAGGTGCACCTGACCCAAGCTATGGTATTTTCAGTTGTCTTATATGCATGCGAAAGCTGGGCAATGAGTAAGGGAGACCAAAGAAGAATTGATACCTTTGAACTAGGGTGTTGGTGAAGAACATTGGATATACCATGAACTGCCAGAAGAACAAACAAATCTGTCTTGGAAGAAGTGCAGCCAGAATGCTTCTTGGAAGCAAGGATGGCAAGACTTCATCTCACGTACTTAGGGTAAGTTATCAGGAGCTATCAGTCCCTAGAGAAGGACATCATGCTTGGTAAAGTAAAGGGTCAGTGAAAAAGAGGAAGACACTCAATGAGATGGATTGACACAGTGGCTGCAACAATGGGCTCAGACATAACAACGATTCTGAGGGTAACGTAGGACCAGGAAATTTTTTGTTCTGTTGTATGTGGGGTCAGTATGAGTCATAATCAACTTGATGGCACCCAATAACGATACAAGTAGCATAGCTAGAAACCCTTGAGTTAGGACTGTCTATTTGCAAATGGTGTGCAGGACAAAACCAAGAAGTGAAGAAAGAAGTCAAGACACAGGCCTGGCCAACTTGCATGTTTCACCTCTTTGGCTTTCATAACTGGTTGAGGAATAGACACATGATCCAATAGAAGCAGACTGATTAAGCTCATTTCTAGGGCTCTTGTTGGGACTGTTGGCAAGGGGAGACTTATATTACACTTAGATTATTGATAGATGGAATACAACGGAGCTACTGGTGGCCACTTTCCTATTATATGGAAAGATGGTGCTGAAAAGTTTGTATGGGGATGGCCCTGAATCCAGTAGAGCGCCAGAGAGACCAGAAAGATGCTGCAGGGAACGAGGAGGCAGCTTCTCCTGAGCACAGGTGGTAGCTGCAAGACTGGACTTGAGGCCACTGTCCAGCAAACTGGCCTCTCCTAAAGCAACAAAGCTAAATTAGAAATTTGTAATTCCTTACAAATGCTTAACAATTTTCATAGAAAGCAAATTCAGCACAAGACTTGAGATAAATAATATGCAATAATAAATAATATGCAATGATAAATATTGTAGCATTTGTTTTTAAATAACAAAACCTGGCAAAATGTAAATATCCACCAACAGTGAAACAGTTGGGTGCACTCTGGCATGTCCATGGGTGAGCATGTTATGTGGCCTTTTGGAATTATATTCCAATTTTTAGCGACATAGGAAATGCTCATGATATGTTGATATAAATTATATAAATGCTTAATTTTTCTAAAAAAAACTTTTTTTGTAGGCAGATGAGGAGGCTGGAATGAAATGCATCAAAGTATAATAATGTTTTTCTCTGGATGATGAGATTATGGATAATTTAATTTTCTTCTTTATACTTCTCTGTATTTTCCAGATTTTCTGCAATGAGTTTTACTTTCCTGATCAGAAAATAAGATACATTGATTGCTGTTTTGTGCTTTTGTCCTTAAAATCCAACTGTCCTTCCCTCATCACGGTACACGTGTTATCCACTGAGAATGAGCGCTGGCATATACTCAAATTCATCTCTGTTGCTGGATAATAAGCTCCTTAGAGGTAGAGCCCAGCCCTCGTCGTTCATGATGTCCTGCTGTCCAGTCTTCTGCACACTGGAATCTGATGGGTACTTGTTGAGCTGAGTTCCAGTGTAGGATGTGAAGTGTCATGGCAGGAAGAGAAGTGAAGAGACGAAACAGAGCTGAGAAGTCATCCCAAGGAAGGTGATCTCCAGGCAGGACATGAGGGCATTTGATTTACCTCTCTACCTGACTTTACTCCTCAGTCAAGTGGTAATAACAGCTGCACGCTCCTCATAGCATTGTGAGGAGTACAGGAGTTAATAGAGGTAATAAGGCCCTTATAATGGTGCAGGGCACAGAGAAAATTCCCTGGAAGAGCCTGTTCCTTCTATGGCGTGCCCTTGCTCGCCTATTGCCTCCGTGTGAACGCATGAGCTCCTTGCCACTCCCAGGCTGGGTGTGCTTGCCCCGGGCCCTGTAACTTCCTGTGCTGTGTCGGCCCTTTCCCACAGGCTGCATTTTCTCTGCTTACTTGCAAACTTCTTTCCCTCGCAGATCACAAAACCCTGAAATCAAGATTTATTAAATTTTGTATTCCCTACACTACATTGTACCTGGCAGGTACTAAATAAAATATATTTAATTAAACTTTAAAACAATGTGTTAATTTCTCCTCCCAGGTGCCCTGACTAATTTTTATTTTTAAATCATAGTATTACTTAAACACAAACATTCTTCCCTTTTTATGGAGCCTATGCCCAAGGAAAGGCGTCTTTGGCTTCATTCCCAACAGCAGGACTGAGAATTGAACAAGAAGTCATCTGTCCATGGCGCAGAACCTGGACAGCGGTAAAGGCACAATTTGAACCCAGATCTCTGACTGTATCTTGCCTCACTGCTATCCCTTCAAAAGCCAATATTTTGTGTTGAGAAGAAGGGGTACGCTTCTTGTTTCCCATTTCCAGTTACCTGTGGGTGGGTCAGAGTCCCTGGGTGGTACAAATGGTAACATGCTCAGCTACTAACTGAAAGGTTGGAGGTTCAAGCCTACCCAGAGACACTTCAGGAGAAAGGCCTGGTAATCCACTTCTGAAAAATCAGCCATTGAAAACCCTATGAAGCACAGTTCTGTCCTGACACACACGGGACCATCACGTGTCAGTATCGACTGGACAGCAACTGGTTTTGGTGGGTGGATTGCCCACGTGTGTGCACAGTCTCTGGGTGTTCAGTACACGTTCTAGTGAATGAATATTTATTTATCATAAAATTCTCCCGTGGTCCCAGGCCACTCAGGTACCCTTGCCCCAATGCCTTGGTAGGTATGTAAGGAACAGGAGCCACCTTTTGTGTTATTCATAGGTCTATGATTTTATTCGGGTTACTGTTGTTTAATAGGGAAAGAATCACATGTCACATTCCAAAGCCAGAGAGAATTAGGACCCATTCTTGTGGTGTCCAACCTCGACCTACTTAGTAGAGATAATCACTCCTGGAGCCCACAGGAAAGCAGAACGGCCTGCTGCTTGAGGTTCATGACGCACAGGGCCAGCCCGGGATTCTAAATGTGCCTTTCAGGGGCATTTGCCGTGATATGTGAGGCAACTCCATTAACTTTCAGGGTCTGAATGTGGTCCTCTAGCAGAGGGAGAAGTCGGTGGGCTGTGACTTGCCTGCTCCCCTCCTGGAGGAAGGCGAGAATTCTCAGGTAAATGATAATCTAGCGTTTTTCAAGCATAAAAGCTAATTGACAATAACCAGTTGCTCTGCTGATTTAGGAGCCTCTGGAGAAAGCTCCCCGTTTAATCTGTGAATAGTGTCCATGTTGGATCGTGAGGCCGCGCATCGTTGTGTGATGGTCTTGGAGCATATGTCTTGCTGGTGTATGACTCACAGGCTGCCTTTGCCTACCGCCAGAAGCCACAAATAATGCAGCTATTCAAAAGAGGAGGGATGCTACCAGCGTGGCTCAGAAATTATTTTTTTAATTAAAAACCTTATTTATGTGTTTCCAGAACATTCCAAGCCCCTCTTGGAGGAGATACAATGCTCTCTGTTTAGCTAGTGATGCAGAGGAAAACAAAAACCACATTATATGAAATATCCCTGAAGCCAAATTACAATATTTACCTCCACATGTTAACTTGACACGCATAATTATCTGTGCTCAGAACAGAAAGTGGAAGAAAAGGTTCAATGAACGCCCACCTGTGTGTGGTGAATAATGTCGTTCAACAGAAACAAGAGTTGAGGGGGAGGATGTAGGGAGGAGGAAGGAAGTGTGGCACTTGAACATCCTCAGGAGCAGAATAATAGGGTGTTGCTTGGTATGTACTCGAGACTCCAGGGCCCTGGACTGGATCGTGAGGGTCTGTCCTGTCCTGTCCATCCCATCAGTGAGGGGACATCCTTGAGCAATTTCCTCCTCTGAATCACCAGTGGTGTCCTGAGTGCCCCTCTATTAAGGATCAGGATAGAACAGCTTCAACACAGTGAGGCAAGTTCAGGAGCATCCAGGGCTTTTGGTGAAGAATGAAGGCTAATTCTGCAGGAGGCCCCACTGTGGCCTCTCTGATGGGCCCAAGTTCATTTGGCTGGGCTGGACCATGGTAGTAGATGCCATCCGTGCTTGACCCCACCCTCTGGCACCCTACTGGCCTTTCACTCCCCACAGCTGGCACCTGCACCTCTCTTTTTGCATATGGCTCTCAGGCTGTCAGACCTGAGACCCAGAAGTATCCGGGAATCTAATTCCTCCAGGGGCAGTTCTTGACCAATGACTGATGGTGTGGAAGTAGAGATACTCTAGCTCTTTTCCTTGCCCCCACCCACCCCAGTTTGGACAACTCTGATGCATGACCTGATCTCCCCTGTGGGATTGAGCCAAAGTCCCTCCATGGGACTTTGCTTGATACTGCACAATGGCATCCAGGTCTCCCCTTCCCATTCCCCTCCCAGATTCTGCGGGAATACTTCCTAATAAATTACTTTCACGTGAATTCATGGACTAATGAGATTCTAGCTGTGGTGCAATGAATCGATTTTATATGGTTCAATGAACGCCCACCTGTGTGTGGTGAATAATGTCGTTGAACAGAAACAAGAGTTGAGGGGGAGGATGTAGGGTCTTATAACTCCCACCAAATGGCTTGGTGGGACTATATAAATTAGATGGTTGTGGCCCACCAGGGTGATTGGACACCTTGCTAATAATGCAAATAAGGTACATGGCATTCTTGTGGGGGTAAAAAAAAAGAAATCTTCCTGACTATACAAATAAGGTGCATAGAACCCTGTGGGGGTGGGACCATGCAAATAAGGTATACGGAACCCTAATGAGCAGATTAGTCAGTTTTGCCATCCTGCTAGGCTTAAAAGAGAGCCAATTCGAGAGCAGAGGGGGAACCTGACTACTACCAAGAAGACGAGCTAGGAGTGGAGCATGACCTTTGGACCTGGGATTCCTGCACTGAGAACCTCCTAGATGCAGGAGGCAGAGAGAGCAGTGACCATAGCTAGTGAGAGACAACGAGAAGAAGTGACAGAGAAATGGTGGCAGCAGAGACGGCAGAATCAGGAGACCAGCAGGAGATGATGTGGTAGATTTCCTGGCCCACAGAGCAAGGTGGTTACAGTGGGTGTGCTGACCCATGAAGTGACAGAGCTGAACGCATCTGGACTGGAGGCTTCCTGGTGGAATAAGGTACCTCTTGGCACTTGGTGACAGAGCTAAGCTCACTGACCCGTGGAGAGAGAAAGCTGAGCACCTTCGGCTCAAGGTTTACTGGTGGAGTGGGGTGCCTCCGGGCACTTATTGGCAGAGCTAAAAGAGCTTTGTAACACTTACCCAAGCAAGGCAGAGCCCAAGGCTGGCCCAAGAGGCCTGAGAGGCCAAGGGGCCAAGGGCCAGAGGGAGACCTGCCTTTGGCACAGCTGAGAAAAGGCTGTTTTGACCAAAGTGTCTTATCCCGAGGGTCCCTGAACCTGAATTGTAACCTGTTACTTCCCTAATAGACTCCATAATTCTGAGTATGATCTGTGGATTCTGTGTGGCCTTTGCAGTGAATTATCAAACCCAGCAGAGAAGTAGAGTTCTGTGGTTGGTGTCAGAATTGGTAAAGATAACAGAGAGAAGAGGCATGTCTGACTTCTGCCTCATTTGAATCAGTCTTGGGCTGCTGATCTTGATTCTCCTTCCCCCTTGTGAAGTTAGAGGATGTCAGATGCCTCCGCCACACCATTCTTAACTGCTCTGGCCACTACTGATTGGAGCAAGGATCTGACTCAAAGCAGCTAGGCAATAGGGTGGCTGGTCTGACAGCACTGGTCCCACATGTTATCTGGCCAGCCCATCAGATCTCCTTTGGCCAGTTCAAACTGGAGACACACAATTAGTTGGTTACCCCAGGAAAAGCAGAAGCACTGATAAAGAATGGTTGTCTCATCAAAATGGTGAAGCATTAGACGTGTGAGCTAATGGTCAATGGGCAACAGGTCAAACTTTACATTCTTTGAGCTTGTTTTACCCTGAATGGCCTTGTTCCTGCACTGCCTTCCAGTCTTCAGAGGCCTGGCCGCGGGGAAGCTGAGATTATTCCTGCCCTCTTTCCCTCCTTGTGCATCTTTACATAAGCCCCCACCACTGACCAACACGGCCATGGTCTGAACTACCTGAACCAGCTTAACGAGTACGGAGAAGAATATAAAAAAAAAAATCCCCAGGTAATTCTATTGTTGTTGGTAGTTGCTGTATATCAGCTCCGACTCATGGCGACCCCATGTATAACAGAATGAAATGTCGCCTGCTCCTGTGCCATCTTCACATGTGCCTGACTGAACTGTTGCAACCACCGTGTATTCTGATTGCCTTCCAACGTAAGGGGCTTATCTTCTGGCACCGTATCAGGCAATATTCTATCACGACCCACAGGATTTCATCGGCTAATTTTTGGAAGTAGAAGTATGTCACCAGGTCTTTCTTCTTAGTACGTCTTAGTTTGGAAGCTCTGCTGAAACCTGTTAACTATGGGTGACCATACTGGTATCTGAAATGCCAGTGGCGTAGCTTCCAGCATCATAGCAATATGCATGTCACCATGGTATGATACTCTGACAGAGAGGCGGTGGTCATGTAATTGTTGTTGTTGTTAGGTGCCGTCGAGTTGGTTCCGACTCGTAGCGGCCCTATGCACAACAGAACGAAACACTGCCCAGTCCTGCGCCATCCTTACAATCATAATTGTAGGACCCAGAAATAGTCTTATTGTCCCTGTTAACATTTTGAAAAAAATTCGTATGTTGTTGTTGGTTGCTGTTGAGTTGATTCTGATTCATGGAAACCCATGTGTACCTATATGTATATATTTTACAGAGGTTATATATTACATATCATGAGCATTTTTCCATGCTCTGAAATACTCTTTAAGTATATGATTGACATGCTATATAATATTTCAAAATAGGAGGAACCATAATTTATTAAATTCATCCCTATTGGACAAATATGGTGAAGACAATTTACTCCTGCACTCCCTGCCCCTCCATTCTATGTCAACGGTAAGTGGGTGGAAGCACCCACCTTGAAATCCTTGACAATTGCAAGCTTTCAGTTCACCAAGACAGAAAGATACCACTTCACCCCTGTATATACCTAACTTGAAGTATCTCTCCCCAGTCACCAGCCCTGCACCATGATTTGATTCTTAACTGGTTCTGCTTACAAGTGGGTGACTGGCTGTATGTTTAGAGAAGGAGCCCTTCAAAAATAGCTGATTGTTCTATTTATCTTCCGCAGAGACACTGGGTCTGCTATGAGTCGGAATCACCTTGGCAGAAACAAGTTTTTTTTGGTTTAATTACCCCAAGAACTCATCATTAAACCTAGAAAGTTGATACAGATCAGAGATGCTATGCCTTCATCTTATTGTAGCTAGGTGTAGGTGTGGATGCAGATGTAGAAATAGATGTAGATGTAGAAGTAGCTATAGATGTAGAAATAAATGTAGAAGTAGATATAGATGTAGAAATAAATGTAGAAGTAGATGTAGATGTAGATATAGATGTAGAAGTAGATGTAGATATAGATGTAGTTGTAGAAGTAGATGTAGATGTAGACATAGACGTAGACGTAGACGTAGATGTAGATGTAGAAGTAGATGTAGGTGTAGGTATAGACGTAGATACATATATAGATGGAGCCCTGAAGGCATAGCGGTTAAGAGCTCAGCTGCCAACCAAACGGTTGGCAGTTCAAATCCGCCAGCTGCTCCTTGGAAACTCTATGGGGGTAGTTCTACTCTGTCCTACAGGTTTGCTATCAGTCAGTATCAGCTCTATGGCAATAGATTTTTGTTTCTGTTTTTGTTTTTTGGGGGGAGGGTAGAGGTACAGATATAGATGTAGATATAGATGTATACCAGCTGCTGTCAAGTCAACGCTGACTCATGGTGACCCTATTTCAGAGTAAAATTGTGCTCCATAGGGCTCTCAATGGCTGATTTTTGAGAAGTAGATTACCAGGCCTTTCATCTAAGGTGTTTTTGGGTGGACTCAAACCTCCAACCTTTTGGTTAGCAGCTGAGCACTTTAACTGTTTGTACTGCCCAGGGGCTCTGACTCTCTCTACATACACACACACACACGAACACATTTTTAAATTGGAAGCACAAGTGAAAAACAGTGTGTCTCAGAGGATGTTGCTAGGTAGATTGTGATTCCTCCCTGGGAGTCCTCCTCAGTCAGCCCAGCTCCACCGCATCAAAATCCAAGTTGAGTTGCTACTGCCAAGGCCAGATAGGAACAGCTTGTGTGCAGTGGCTCAGAGAATTTCCCAGTGTATATTCCCGTGCATAGTCTTGTTTTATGATTCTTCTTTTCATGGTTTGCAGTTTTATTATTGCTACCTTTTTGTATGTAAACCTGCATGCATTATTTTTGGAAGTAGTTGGGATATAATAAATTTAATGTTATTATCATTTATAGTAGCAATAATAATGTCATTTAAGAAACCAGAGCCATCTTGAAATGAAACCATAATTGATGAATTGTCTGAATTTTTATGTCAGGAGTTGCCCCTGTTATGTATTGAATTGTGTCCCCAAATAATGTGTCAACTTGGCTAGCCCATGATTCCCAGTATTGTGTGGTTGTTCTCTATTTTGTGATCTGATGTAATTATCCTCCATTTTGTGATATGTTGTAAATCCTAACCTCTGTATGTTAATATATCTTGGAAGAAGTATAGCCAGTGTGATCCCTGGAAGTGAGGGTGGTGAGATTTTGTCACACGTACTTTGGACATGTTATAAGGAGGGACCAGTCCCTGGAGAGGGACATCATGCTTAGTAAGTAGAGGGTCAGCAAAAAAGAAGACCCTCAACAAGATGGACTGACACAGTGGCTGCGACAATGGGCCCAAACATAGCAACACAGGGCCAGGGAATGTTTTGTTCTGTGGTACGTAGTGTTGCTATGAGGTGAAACCAACTTGACAGCACCTAACAACAAGAACATATGTTAATGAGGTAAGATCAGCGTGGGGTGTATCTTGAGTCACACAAGGGGGTGTGTCTCAAGTCACACCCATACTATACTTAAGTCATACCCTTCCTCAAGCTGTACTCTTGCTTGAGTTATGCCTTTTATCTTACAAGAGATAAACGGGGAGAGAGGGGAGCAGAGAGGGGAGGGACATCACTACCAACAAGAAAGAAGAGCTGGAAGTAAAGCATGTCCTTTGGACCTGGGGAGTCTCTGCACCGAGAACCTCCTTGACTCAGAGGAGATTGGCACCAAGACACATGGAGATCTCTGTGGAATGCCAGGCCCACAAATGTTGAAAAGAGACAAGGACTTTCCAACAGAACCGATAGAGAGAGAAAGCCTTCCCTTAGAGCTGGAACCCTGAATTCGGACTTCTAGCCTCCTAAACTGTGAGAGAATAAACTTCTGTTTGTTAAAGCCATCTACGTGTGGCATTTATGTTATAGCACCACTGGATAACTAAGACATCCCCAAACTGGAAACCATTCTAGATTTTTCAAAGAATGAGGAGTTAATACAGGGAATTAGTGATACAAGTGATAGAAACCAAGAGACCCAACGAAAGGCTGGAGCCAACCTGGAGATTAAGGACAGCAGGAAGGTGGCAGCACCCACAGGCTACAGGAAAGAGGAGGAGCTAGGGGTCAGAGCTGAGGTTGCCCCATGGATAGTGGAGCTGTGGAGGGAATGTAGCCACAGCCAGATATGCATGGAGGCACAGAAAGAAAGAGAGAGTAGAAATACCCTGTGTTCTCTCCTCCTTCCCTCTCCAATCTTTCACTAGGGCTGTTGTTTCCCAAATCTACCTGATCGACCATGCCCCACAATGCAGACAGAGCAGGATAAGGACAGAAATGGACATGAGAGAAATATGACTGTTGACCAGCACAGGCCTCCTTTGGTCCCACACATAGATAAAAGCACAAATGCCAGCTTCTGCTTTGCTCCCTGTCACCTCCCAATCTCTCTTGCTTCTGCAATTTCCTTTTTATATCAGTTCACTTTCCTGCAAAGGCTCCAATTCTTTCCCATCTCTCTTGTCTAAGAGGAAAGACAGGAGACCTCCACAAGGAGGTTGATGCCTCTCATGCTCCTTGACTATAAGTAAATTAGAAACTCTCTCCAGCCAGTTTATGCAGGAAAGAAACTGAAGGCAGCTCCCAGATGTGGGCAGCTCCCAGAAGGTCAGGCTTGGGGATATCGCCAGAAGAAGGATGCCCAAGTACCATCACAGAACTTCCAAGGAGACACCCCCTTGAAGGGGGTCTTGCCAATGCCAGGCCCTGAACTCAATCCCCAGACCTCTGCTGCTGGTTCTTCTGAAAATAGGATTTATCTGCCCTCACCTCCCAAGCATGAGTGGCAAGCAGTGTCTGATTCTCTCCATTGCTGGCTTCCAATTCAGATTTTCAGGACATGAATCCAATTGTTGGAGTCCAGTTAGATAACTGTAACCTTAACTGCAAAAGATGCTGGAAAAGTGGAATTCTAAACTTTACTGGGGAAGCAAGGACTGTAAATGAATTCCCCTAATGCAGTAGGAATGGTGACTAGTGCTAAAAACTGACAAATTCTCCACATACACTGTGTCACCAACTGAGTTAAAAAATAAACTACTAAAATGAAATCTGAGGCTCGCAGGTAGTGGGGTGAGGAGATGAGAAGAGATACTTAAGTCAGGATGGGAGTTTCCTGGTGGCCTTCCAATCTTGCCACACGGGAAACATCCTTCTCCACTGGCCCCAGGGAGCGGCCATGACCTTACCAACTTCAACAAACCTCAAGTACCACCAAATTAGTCCTTGAAACTTCCATCTGTGCTAATTTGCAAATAGCCAAGAAGGAAGTCTGGGTGTCGGGGCACCTTGGAGCCTTGGCTATTTTTATAATAATAAGCTTTGGGCAATTATGAGTTGGAGCTGACTTGACTGAAATGGGTTTGGGTTTTTGTTTTGTTTTGGCCAATTGCTTCATCTTTACTTGGAGCTTTGAACTCCCTGATTTTTTAAAAGTTACTATTTTAAAATAGTTCTACATTTGGCATAAAAGCAGCCTGGTGGTACAGTGGTTAAGTGCTTGGCTGCTAAATGAAAGGTTGGCAGTTCAGCCACTCTGCAAGAGAAAGATGTGGCAGTCTGCTCCGTAAAGATAGCTGCCTTAGAAACTCTACGGGGCAGTTCTACTCTTTCCTATAGGGTCACTGTGGTTGGAATCAACTTGATGACGATGGGCTTTTGGACATTTGGCTTAGGATGTTATAGTTTAAAAAGCTGTTACTCTCCCGCCGTCTCCTTTTACCCTCCCAGTATCCTGGAGGTGATTAAGGAAGGTATGGTCTTCCATTTGCAGAGAAGGAGATCAAGGCTATGAGAATTTGCACAGGTGGCTACAGGACAGGTGGGCCTGGACCTGGGCCTTAGACCTCTTGTTGAGTGTCCTTTCCACTCTCTTTGAGCTCTCTGAAACGATGAGTTCACAGAGGTGGGCACACTGCAGGTCTTCACCCAGCCTGCGCTCATTGCCTTTTGTTGTGAGGGCTGTGTGTTCAGAGCTCTTAGAGGCTAGCTGAACAAGGATAATTGGAAGGCATTCTGCCAGCTCTGAGCTGACCTTCAGACTCACTGGGGGAGGGAACCCACCTTATCTTTGTGTCCCAGCATTCTTCTTAGCTCAGGTAAATGATCATTAGAGGTTGATTGACTGACTATTGAAAAAGTGCTCATAGAATGCATAAGTAGTAGCTTCCCCAAAAGCCTGGCATTCCAGGGCAGAGTCTCCCAGCTTAAAAGTGATTTAGAATCTAATTAAGAAAAATTCCAGTTCCTGACACTCTAGAACCCTCTGTCTTCTCCTAACTGCAAGAAACGTCCTTATTTCCCAAGGAGAATCAGGCACAGACAATTCTCAGAACTTGCTAGAGAGGGAGTGCAGGGTAGGCACAATCTTGCCGTGAGTTTAGCCTGAACCCCTTGGGTGACCCACTGGCAGGTTGACCAGGCCAGCTGCTAAGGGAGGTACCAGCAGAGGGGAGGGCATCAGGAAATGTGGGCGTCGTCAGAAGAGCTAACATCGAGTCCTATCACAAGTCACTTCCAAAAAACATTTCCACTTTCTCATGGGGGATATGCCTTTAGCCTAGGCCAGGCAGGTTGCTGAGCACTTTGCTTGGATTATCTCATTTAATGAGCTAGGAAGGTAGGTAAGATCTACGGACAAGGAAACCAAGGCCTAGAGGCTGAGATCAGGCAGGAAGTGGCAGCGCTTGTGTTTTAACTCAGTTATTTCTCTCTAAGGTCCTCACTCCTGAAATCCCTTTGCCACGCTGGAGTCGTGTCTGATAACTTATATCATTGAGTTCTCACCTAAAACCTGAACAGTGGTTCTTATTTTGCCCACCTGACAGAAAATAGACTGAGGTTCTAACAGGTTGGTTACCCAGGTAGTATGCGGCAGTCTACCTGACTCTAAAATCAGTGCCAATTCTACCGCCTTTTTTTTTTTTATGCTGAAGATACATAACATTTCTCCCAAATCTTTGAATTTGTGCTTAAATTTAAGTTAGAGTTGCATGGCATGATCTTGGAGGCCCAGGTTTTGAGGCAAATTTGCAGATGGTGACCTGAGACTTGAGGTGTTCAAGACCCCAAGTCTCCTGTATCACTGAAGTGCAACGTCAGCGAAGTCCCTTGCAGGTGCCCAATGTGGTAAGCCTGACGAGCCCCCACTAATGGGGAACAATGACCCCTCTGACGATAAGCATCATGTGTGACTGTGTGATGAGATTGTTTACTCAGAGATGTTTGGAACATATCCAGGTTTTGCTCTGGTTCCATTACAGAGACTGAACACAGGCTAGAAGCCTAAATGCCTCTTATAGAGGGAGTGGGGAGTGGTGATAGAGCTATAAATGATTTTGTGCTCCCCAAAATATTCCCCTAATGAAGAACACTCTCCAGTCTGCCAGAGAGATCATTTAGCAACCTGAGTTTGGCTTCCACTTGATTCCCTGCACATGAGGCCTGGACCTTCTTTCTATCTTCATGGTCTGAGGCAAGTAGGCCAACTTGGTGTCTCCTGCTCTGCTTAGCTCAGGGTTTCTTAACAGCAGTACTAATGACATCTGGGCTCAGATAAATCTGTGTTGTAGGGGCTGTCCATTGCATTGTAGGATGTTTAGCAGCATCACTGGCCTCTACTCAGTTGATGCCAGTAGTACCCCCTGTGTAAGAACCAAAAATGTCTCCAGACATTTCCAAATGTCTCCTGTGAAGGGAGGAAAAATCACCCCTGTTTGAAACCCACTGACTTAGCACAACACAGAGTGATCGGGGACAATGTATAGGAGGGTCGTAGTAGGTTAGGACCTGCCAAGAGCTTTCATGGTTCACACAAGGCCCAGCTGACTGGGGAGGGCTATGTGGAACAGCTACAGCCCGTTCTCTTGAACCTGCTCTCTAGTCTACCTGCCTATCTTCTGCCAATAGGCAGCCTGCAGGGTTTGCTCTCTACAGTTTTTAGGGTGATCTTTGTCTCTCCCACAAGCCAAAGACCGTTTGAACTGTTGGACGTGGAGGCTTCATTTGTGCTTCAGAAGCCCCAGCTTTTCCTTAGCAAATGACACCACCTTTCTGAGTCTTGGCCCTTTCGTCACCAGAGAGCAGATGACACTAGCTGCTTTGTTGTTGTCATGGTCAGTTGGGATCAGAGATTTGAAAAGGTAAGTGGTCATATATAACAGAATTAGAGGTTCTTCCAAAAATAGTGTTTCAAAGCTCTCTCCTAGATATTAAATATATGGATTTTATATATTTAATCAAGTTTCTCAGATACTTTTTTAACTTAATTACGGGTCCTCTGAATATTCTAGAAAATCAGAGATGTCTGGAAATAAGTTGTCACTGTTTTTTAAAAACATTTTGTTGACGTATTTCATATATAAGTGTGTATATATACGTATATGTATGTGTGCGTGTGTGTGTGTATATATATATATATACACCCATGATTGTGAGGATGGCACAAGAATGGGCAGTCTTTCGTTCTGTTTTACACAGGGTCACTATGAGTTGGAACTGACTCGATGGCACCTAACAACAACAAATATATATGTATATATATATATATATATATATCTTCAGGGATGCACCCCAAAAGCCCCTCATACCCTCTTCCAGTCACCTACCCGTGCCAATCCTGATGTTTCACACTTCGAGTTAATCTTCAGTGTCATTGAACAGGGTCAAGATATGTCTGTTTCAGCAGCACCTGGACACCTGGACTCAAGAATCCAGAAGAGTCTGGAAGGAAACATTTTCTCCACCTCCTTCCTTCCTGGAGGGTCTGAGACCATCTAGCAACTTTGGGTTATGTTTATCTTCATCAACTCAGTGCCTGATTTCTTATTTCTCCAGATGAGAAACAAAAACAACCTGCGCTACTTCTTTTCATCTCCCATTGAACATTCTTTGCTGCAAATTCCTACACCAACTCATTTGCACTTTCTCAATGGCTGGACTCCTCTGATGATGCCTCTCCTTGGGGAAGGGATTATCAAGTGCAACGTGCTTCTCAGAGCCACCCTACCTCCTCTGACCACTCTAAGACAAAATAAATAAATAAATAAAAGGCATCCAGATTGGAAAAGAAGAAGTCAAATTACTTCTATTCATGGATGATATGATCCTATATATAGAAAACCCCAAAGAGTCCCCAAAAAACCTTCTGGAGCTAACAGAGGAATTTAGCAAAGTTGCAACGTAAGAGGTCAATTAATAAAAATCAGTTGGGTTTCTATATACTGCCAAAGACAAATCTGAAACAATTCCATTTATGATAGCATCTGAGAGAATAAAATAGCTAGGAATAAATCTGACCAGTGAGGTGAAGGGCTAATACAATGAAAACTATAAACCACTCCTGAAAGAGATTAAAAAAGACTTAAATAAATGGAAAGATATTCCATGTTCATGGATTGGAAGACTTAATATTATTAAGATGTCAATACTACCCAAAGCGATCTACAGATTCAACACAATTCTGATCAATATTCTAACAGTCTTCTTTATAGAAATAGAAAAACCAATGCTCAACTTAATATGGAGTGACAAGAGGCCTCAAGTAGCTAAAGCAATGTTGAAAGAAAAGAACAAAGTAGAATGACTCACACTTCCTGGTTTTAAAACATACTACACAGCTACAGTAATCAAAACAGCCTGGTACTGGTATAATAATAGACATATAGACCAATGGGATAAAATTGAAAGTCCGGAAATAAACTTACACATCTATGATCCACTAGTTTTTGACAAAGGTGCTAAGTCCATTCAATGGGGAGAGAAAAATCTCTTCAATAAATAATGTTGGGAAAATTGGATTTCCACATGCAGAAAAATGAAACAGGACCCATGGCTGACACCACACACAAAAACAAATTTCAAGTGGATTAAGGGCCTAAATGTGTAATCTAAAAATATAAAATTCTTAGAAGAATTTCTTAGAAGAAATGCAGGGGCAATGCTGTCAGGCCCACCTTTTATCAATGGATTGTCTAATATAATAAGAAAAGCACAAATTGCAAAAGACTAAAATAAATAAATGGGACCTCGTAAGAATGAAAAATGTTTGTTCATCAGAAGACTACAAAAGAGTGAAAAGACAAGCTACTGACCAGGAGGACATCTTTGGAAACCATATATCTGAAAATAATCTAATAACCAAAATATATATAAAACTTCAACAACTTAACAATAAAAAGACAAATAAACTAATCTTAAAATGGGCAAAGAACTTGAATAGACATTTCACCAAAGAGGACATCCAAATGGCCACTAAACCAAAACCCACTGTCATCAAGTTGATTCTGACTCATAGCAACCCTATAGGACAGAGTAGAACTGCCCCATAGTTTCCAAGAAGTGCCTGGTGGATTTGAACTGCCAACCTGTTGGTTAACAGCTGTAGCACTTAACCACTACGCCAGTGGCCACTAGACACATGAAAAGATGCTCAATGTCATTAGACATCAGAGAGATGCAAATCAAAACCACAATGTGATAGCATACCATTTCACTCCCACTAGGATGGGTAAAACAAAACGAAAACCAGAAAATAACAAGTGTTGGTAAGAATGTGGGGAAATTGGAACCCTTATCCATTGCTGGTGGGAATGCAAAATTGTACAGCTGTTGTGAAAAACAGCATGGTGGTTCCTCAAAAAACTAAAAATAGAACTACCGTATGACCCAGTAATTCCATTCCTAGGTATATACCCAAAAGACTTGAAAGCAGAGACTCAAACAGAGACTTTCACACCAGTGTTCACTGCAGCACCATTCACAATAGCCAAATGTCCATCAACAGACAAATGGATAAACAGTGTGTGGTGTATACATACAATGGAACACTACTCAGCCTGTAGGAGAGATAAAGTCTTTTTTTTCTTTCTGCCTTTTTTATTTTATTGTACTTTAGATGAAGGTTTACAGAACAAACTAGTTTCTCATCAAACAGTTAGTACACACATGGTTCTATCACGTTGGTTAACAACCCCATGACACGTCAACGCTCTCCCTTCTCAGCCCTGGGTTCCCTATTATCAGCTTTCCTGTTCCCTCCTGCCTTCCAATCCCTGCCCCAGGGCTGGTGCGCCCGTTTAGTCTTGTTTTGTTCCATGCGCCTGTTCAATCTTTGGCTGAAGGTTGAACTTCAGGAGTGACCTCACTAATGAACTGAAAGAGTGTCCAGGGGCCATACTCTTAGTTTCTCCAGCCTCTGTCAGGCCAGCGAGCCTGGTCTTTCTTTTTGAGTTAGAATTTTTTTCTACATTTTTCTCTGGCTCTGTCTGGGACCCTCTATTGTGATTCCTGTCACAGCAGTCAGTGGTGGTAACTGGGTACCATCTCATTGTACTGGACTCAGTCCGGTGGAGGCTGTGGTAGATGTGGTCCATTAGTTCTTTGGACTAATCTTTTCCTTGTATCTTTAGCTTTCTTCAGTCTTCCTTGCTCCAGAAGGGGTGAGACCAGTGGAGTATCCTAAATGGCTGCTCACAGGCTTTTAAGACTTCAGACGCTACTCACCAAAGTAGAATGTAGAATATATTCTTTATAAACTATGTTATGCCAGTTGAGCTAGATATTCCCTGAGACCATGGCCCCTACAATCCTCAGCCCAGCAATTCGGTCCCTCAGGGAGTTTGGATGTGTCTATGGAGCTATCATGACCTTGCCTTGCACAGGAAGTGCTGGCTTTAGAAATGAAGTCTTGATACATGTGAGAGTTACAGATGAAGCTTGAAGACATTATGCTGATTGAAATAAGCCAATCACAAAGGACAAATACTGTATGACCTCACTTATATAGAAAGACAAGAAACGGAAAATACACAGAGACAGAAGTTTATTAGTGGTTACCAGGAGTGGGAGGGAGGGAGCAAAGGGTGGGGGGAGGTTAACAGTGGTGGAAAAATTGCATTGATTAAGGGTGGGGTTGCACAGCCAACTACTGTAATTGCTCTAAATGAGTTGTACATCCGTACACCTGTAAAAAGTTGAATTGGCAAAATTGTGTGATATATTTACAACAATAACCAAAAAAAAAAAAAAAGGATAGCCGCTGAGGCTGCTTATGTACAACCAAACATCCCATGGGATTTGATTCCTTGTTTTGGTAGTTTAGGGTCATAATTTCATGGGATTTCCCAGTTAATTGACTTAATAATGTGTTTGGTTCTACTTCCTAGTTTGTTGTGTAGGACCTGGGGTCTTAAAAGCTTGCAAGAGGCCATCCAAGGCACAACCATTGGTCTCTATTCACCTGGAGCAACAGAGGAAGGAGATTCAGGAACAGGAGAAGGATATGGGATGTGTGGCTAATTGTCTCCATGAACAATTGCTCCCTTTAACATGAGACCAGAACTGGATGATGGTACCTGGCTACCATCAATGAACATTTGAGCAAAGATTCCATAGAAGAGTCCTGACCAAAATGGGGAAAATACAGAATAGAATTTCAAATTCTCATGGAATCCAGACTTTCTGGAGCAATGGAGGGTGAGTAAACCCCTGAAACTATTGCCCTGAGATAACCTTTAAGCCTTAAACCAAAAATATCCCCTGAAGTCATCTTAAAACCAAACAACAGTTTAGCTTAACTAGTAAAATATGTCTGCCTTGGGCATTATGCTCTTTTAAGAACTCTCTATTTAGGATCAAACTGACAACAGCAACTCAAAAAATAAGGTAGGAGCCTTAGGGGGCAGACAGTTTATGTTAATGAAGGAGGAACAACTCAGAAAAGAGGGTGAGAATGGTTGTACAACTCAAAGAATGAAATCAAAGTCACTAAATGGTACATGTAGGAACTATTGAATTGGTGTATGTTTTACTGTGTATTTTCTCAACAACAATGACAACATAAACGAAATCCAGGGGGAAACATGAGGGCATTGGCTGGTAACCGGGTGTGATTAGCAGCCATAATGTCTCCACAAGAGACAATATTCTTTGCAAAGAATGGAGGCAACGCAAAGCTATCCAGAGCTGAGAGGAGAGGGCTGAGCCTGGACAATGTGGTACATGACCTACCCCAGGACTTTTTAAATTGGTGAGCCAGCAAATCAAGCCAGTTTGAGTTGCCTTTTTTTGTCACTTCCATGTGAATAAGTCCTGTTTAATTATTTAACAAAAATACTTTTTATTGTGTTTTAGAAATGAAATACAATTATGCCTCTATATGTCCAATGGCAGGAAGCTCTCCACCTAATGAGGCATTTTCTATAAGATAGTTTTCATGAAAACGGCCTCCCTAACACATACATACAGAAACATTTATTGAGGACCAACTATATAGCAGGCACTGGAGTATACCTTGGACGTTGCAAAATGAATAAGACAGTCTGAACCTTCAAAGGCTTCATGGTATAAAGTCTTCAACTTTTAAGAAATTGCTTCTTGTACTAAGGGAAAATAACTTTCTTCTTACTGTGTGTCTCACTTAGCTATCATTGTAACAATGCTGTGTAATCAGAGCTGCAACGAGGCAAGGGGAAATATGGGGGGCCTGTTAAGGAGTTCCTGGCTGGTGCAAACGGCTAAGCTCTAGGCTACTAATGAAAAGTTTGGCAGTTCAAATCCACCTATAGTCATCTTGGAGGAAAGGCCTGGTGATCACCTGAAAGATCACTGTCTATGGGGTGTAGTTCTACGCTAAAACACGTGGGGTCACCGTAAGTCGGAATCTACCTGATGGCAGCTGTTTTTTTTTTTTCCTCCTTAAGGCATAGGCTCAGAACTGGCAAGCCATCACTTTCATTCATTATATGGCTAAAGCAAGTCACAGGAGCAAGCCCAAAGTTACGGGAATAGGAAAATAATCTGTGGTGCAGTGGTTAAGAGCTCAGCTGCTAACGAAAAGGTCAGCAGGTCAAATCCAGCCACTCCTTGGAAACCCTGTGGGGCAGTTCTACCCAGTCTTATAGGCTTGTTATGAGTCAGAATCGACTCAGTGGCAATGGGTTTTGGTTAGTGGGAGAAACTGAAAAGTCATAGAGCAAAGGACAAGGGTAGAGAGAACGGTGAAGAACTGGAACAAGTAATGTAGCCTACCGTACTCTTTCACTGCTCTTAGGTCGGCCTTCTACAAATCTGCTCTCGCTTAACATACAGAGACTTATTGAAAAGTGGCTTCTACTTTTGATTGGAGTAGCTCCTCAGCTCACCTTGGTGATCTTACCCCAGTTCTCTCCTCTCTTGCTTTCCTGAAATAGGTGTGTGGCAGGAGCCCCCTGTCTATGGAAGGGCACTGGAAAGCTGGAGTTGGGACCTTTATGAGGTGCTGTTGTCATGAGCTCCCTGGCAGCAAGGCTCTGCATCATTCCAAGTTGCATTCCGCAAATTGCAGTGCTCCAGAGATGCCGATATTTATGGCAACATGTTCAGTCTGAGGTTATCTTGAGTTTGTGTGCTTGTTCCCCAAATCATCCTGGGACATTTTTTTTTTTTTTTTTTTGCGTCAGGCTAATTTTGCTCATTCCTTTGGTAGGAGTATGTTCTGGTAATGAGATTGGACAGGCTACATTATTTCCTTTAATGCTTTGTTAAAGAGAGATTGATTTTCTCAAAGTGAAGTATGATGTATCCCTTCCATTAAACAAATTAAACTGCTTAGGTCAGGAAGAGTACCAGAAGGAGCAGGGCTGCGCTGTTCAACAACCAGTTCTCTAGAAAAAAGCCCGGATTTGCAGCATTCGTCAGTTTCTGTGGTACATACACTCCCACCACGGCCACTTCCCAGCTTCCAACTTGACGATGGTTCTGAACACAGACTTGGGGAGAGGTGCCTGTGGGAGCTGGCTCCCCCACACGGCTGCACGTATCGTTCTGCTCTTGAAGTGGTAAAAACACGTTAATCCTCGGCTGTTCCTCGGAGGGGAGGAGATGACATTTGTGTCCTAGGTGGACATTCTGAGGATTTAAAGTCAGCACTGGATCGATCAGAATAAATCTAGAGGGCTGACAGGAAGGACTTTCTCTGGTACTGGGCTGTTTACACGCCAGGCACTTTTCTCAGGACTTAACACGAGTTGACACAGGTAATCCTCACCACATCTCCATGAGGCAAGTTCTACTGGAGAAACTGAGGCATAAATAGTTAAATGGCTTTCCTCGGCCACACTAATTAGGTGGTGAGACTGAGATTCCAACGCAGGCATTTTGACTCCAGACCTCTTGTTTGAAGTCATGAAGACACATAGACCCCCACTCAGAAGGGGAGTTTAAAATGAGGGTCACTATGTCCTGCCTGCTTTCAAGTGTACTGCTCCCTCTATCCCTTGCCCTTATCCACTTTCTCCATTTAGCAAATGACTCTTTATCCTGCAAGATGCAGGACAACATTCACCTTCTCTAAGACTGTGCGCGTCCTTGTCTACCTGTGTGTGACCCACGGTCCCACTCTCAGGCCACGTCCACTGATGCTCAAGCCCAGCTCGTACTGACTCGCAGGAGCTGTTTGGCAAATTGTCAGGAGTTTTGACAGCCATTATTAAAAATTAAATTATATAAACTTACAATTAAATACAGTATATTAAAAATAAAGGGAGTAAGTATTCAAAACTCATCACTTACTAATTATTTTACTATTATCTGTGACCTTGGGGTTGTTTGTGTCTACTGTGTCTGTGTAGTGGAAATACTCCCTAGTGGTGGACGACTGCTCATCTCTTCCCAGCTCCACGTTCAGTGGTGTCACATTGCCAGCTTGGAATTAGCCAGAGTGGGAATGTCTACTACACCTTGAAAATCAGCAAATACTGCAGAACAGAGCTTGATTTATTGTTCTGTTGATTGGCTTGATTTAAAGTGACAGACAAAATGTTAATACAGCATATTAAAATTTACGATGTGTCAAGTTTGTAACTGTTACATTTTGAATAGCATAAAAATTTTAAGTGTTTTTTCTAATATTTGAAAAATCATCTATTATCTAATTCAGCAAAGAAGTCATTCACATCACTGATGAGCACGTGACATTCCAACCTCCAGATGTGTTTGTATCACTTCCATTTTATTTGTTAACGTAAACAAAAATATCAACCAACATTCAAAATGAAGTTGCATGCATTTGTTCCTTGCGGCCACGGCCTGACTCGTATCCAAGAGTTAGACGAAAATCAGTGAAAGCAACTTCCACTTTCAGCCAAGCTGGTGTACCAGAGACCAGGTTTACCCAGCCACCAGAACCAACTGAACAAATGGACAGAATATATGAGAAGTGGTTTTTATTGCACAGCAGGAATTGAAGGATAGTAATCCCTGAGAGACAAGACAAAGAGGTGATGTCATGGATTGAATTGTGTTCCCAAAAAATATGTGTCAACTTGGCTAGGCCATGATTGCCAGTATTGTGTGATTGTCTATCATTCTGTCATCTGATATACTTTTCCTGTGCATTGTAAATCCCGCCTCTTTGATGTTAATGAGGTGGGATTAGAGGTCATTATGTTAAGGAGGCAGGATTCACTCAATCTACAAGATTAGGTTGTGTCCTAAACCAATCTCTTTAGAGATATAAAAGAAGGAAGTGAACAGGGAGACACGGAGACCACATACCACCAAGAAAAAAACACCGAGTCATAGTGCACTGTTTGGACCTGGGGTCACTGTGCTGAGAAGTTCCTAGACCATGATGACAAGGACCTTCCCCCAGAGCCGACAGAGAGAGAAAGCCTTCCCCTGGAGCTGGCACCCTGAATTTGGACTTCTAGGTCTCTAGACTGTGATAGAATAGATTTCTCTTTGTTAAACCTATCCACTTGTGGTATTTCTGTTATAACTGCACTAGACGACTGAGACAGGTGAGTTCCATGATCATCTGAGCAAACTCTGAAGAATGTGTCAAGGCAGCAACATGGGATGCTAGGGGAGCAGACAGCCTGGTGCACTCCCCAAGTTGAGGAGCTAAAGCTGGAAGTTTGGGGCAGCCAAAGTGACTCTAGTGTCAGAGCAGAAGACCAGAGGAGGGAGCTACTCAGAGAAAGTCTTCCAGTATGCAGCTGAGTAATGATCAGCAGGATAGGTCTTTACCTGCCTCTGCAACGTTCTGCACAGAAAACTGTTGCAGACCTTTTCTACATCAGTAGGGTGGTCTACAATACAGAGATATGTAACTGAAAGGTTAGTGGTTTGATCCCACCCAGAAGTTCCAAGGCAGAAAAAACCTGGTGGTCTGCTCCTGTAAAGATTACAGCCTAGGAAACCCAATGGGAAACTTCTACTTTGTAACCCAGGGTCACTATGAGTCGGAATCAACTCTATGGCACACAGCAATGACGTCAACAACCAATGAAAACCTATGAATCACAATGGTCTGATCTGCAAACAATCATAGCGATGGTGCAGGACAAGGCAGCATTTTGTTCTATTGTGCGTGGGGTTGCCATGAGTCAGGGGCCAACTCAATGGCAGCTAACAACAACAACAACAGGAAAGGAATGAGATTGGATGCCTCCTTGGACATTGAAAAGGATGGTAGATCAGACTGTCTATTAGTAGACTAATTCCCTGGACCATGAAAGAGTCAGACTTGATTTACTCACAGCAGTTCTAGGACACAGCATCATTTGAAGTGAGAGATGGAGTGCCACGTACCAACATCAAATGCATATATATGTATGCAAGATGTGTTGTCTATATACACACAGATGCCAGTGTCAGCCTGCAGCCGGTAGATGGAGCTGAGCCTACTGTCTTCTGGATTCAGGGTCCTGGAAAAGCTGAACAGAATGATTATTTCTTTGTGGTAGTTATTTAAAAGCATTTATTGAGATGAGATTGGATGCCTCCAATCACATTATAAAGGATGTAGATGATGAAGTCATTGCGTGAATCACCAGCCTGGATGGCAGGGTAGAATGTTCAGGAATGGATGTGACCACTTGGATTAGAGCACAGAGTTCTGGAGCTGCAGCCTCTGAGCATGGGAGGGAGAGAGCTGGCCTTTGTCATTTTCCTGGAGTGTTGCTCTGGGCCCCTGGCTGCTAGAAATTATGCTGATATAGTGGATCTCAATGGCAGTCATCAGATTTGTCTGCAAAACCACAGAGACATGCAGAGTCTGTGGTCCTAAATCCGGGGGCTAATTATCCAATAGGCAAGGTAAGCACAGTGCTTACTTTGCTTACCACATCATCTGTAGTGAACAATTTTACATTTTTTCACCACATCAAAGATTCTGCTTCTAGCTATGGCTGGCATCTCTCTCCCCACCCCACAGCACCTTCCTACAGAATCAAAGCCTCTTTTCAAATTTACAATTGCTGACAGAGGCAGATGACCCAGTAAACAATGTAAGCGTGGGTTTACTTGTGCTTACTTCATAATCTGTAGTGAATAATTACAGATTAGGATGTAAGTGTAAGTAAGCCAGTGCTTACCTTGATTATTGAGTAATCTGCCCCTGCATAGGTCTACTGCAACTGCTCCTACTATGACTGTTGTTGTGGTGTGCCATCAAGTCCATTCCAGCTCATAGTGACCCTATAGGATAGAGCAGAACTGCCCCATAGGGTTTCCTAGGCTGTAATCTTTATGAGAGCAGATTGCCAGGTCTTTTGTCTGTGGAGTGGCTGATGGGTTCGAACCTTTCCGTTAGCAGCTGAGTGCTTTAACCACTACACCACCAGCACTCCTTCTACTACCACTAAAACTGCCTTTTATTTGGGGCTAAAAGTATGTCCACCGGGCCACATGCCTTTACATAAACATCATCTCACTGGATAAGGGTCAGGGGCTACTTCAGATGAAAATCAAAGTTCAGAGGTAAAGGTGTTTCCCAAGATCTCTCAAAGTCTCATAGCGATCCATGTCTGTCTTACTCTAAAGCTTGCATTTTAACTTTCATGCTATGTAACGGTTCTTAAGAAACAGTAATATAAACTGTTGTTATTTGCATGATGCTTTACTGTTTAACGGAAACCCTGGTGGCATAGTGGCTAACCAAAAGGTCAGAGGTTCACATGTACCAGGTGCTCCTTGGAAACTCTATGGGACAGTTCTACTCTGTCCTATAGGGGTGCTAAGAGTCAGAATCAAAGGGGTTGCAGTTCTAACATCACCCCTTAGGGCTGGGTAACTTGAAGCAATTTACTTAACTTTTCCACATTTCAGATTTGCCATCTGTGAATTGGGAGTAAGACCAGTGCCTGCCTCATGGGGTTATTTAAACTCCACCAAAACCAAAAACCGAAACACAAACCCATTGCCATCAAGTGGATTCTGGCTCATGGCACCCTACAGGACATAGAAGAACTTCCCTATAGGGTTTTTGAGCCTGAAATCCTTATGGAAGCAGACTGCCACATCTTTCTTCTGTGAAGCGGCTGGGGGTTTGAACTGCCTACTTTTGGTTAGCAGCTGAGCACTGAACAAGTGCTCCTTCACAGGGTTATTATGAGGTTTAAATGAGATAATCCATGAGCTAAAGCATTTGGTATAGTCACTGTTTTGGGGAGTGTTAATTCTCCAGAGGAGTCCCTGGATGGTGCAAATGGTTAAATGCTGGGCTACTAACCAAAAGGTTGGTGGTTTGAGGCAGAGCCAAGATGGCAGAATAGACAGATGCTTCTGGCAAGCCCTCTTTACAACAAAGACCCCAAAAAACAAGTGAAACGAGTATATTTATGACAAGCTAGGATCCCTGAACATCAAAGGCAAGCTTAGAAAATGAACTGAGGGGCAGGGGGAGGAAGAGACAGTTCAGAAGCGGAGAGGAGTTAGCAGACCTGAATCATGGGGAGACCTCAGGCACCATTCCCGGGAGCAGTGGCGGCAGGCTGGAGGCTGGTACTAGCACTCAGCCTCAGTTCTCTCAGGGAGAAGCAGCCAGCCATACACCCTACTCACACCTCCAGAACCAGAGAAGAATGGCATTCTCGGCAAAAGCTAAGTACTTGCATATATTTTACTGCACCACTCCCGCCTGCCCTGCTCCCAAGCTGGCTTCAGGGGCTGACTTCCCTGGGCCTGAGATAGGCCCTGTTGAGCATGTAGAGCCATCCTCCTGGCCTTGGAGAAGGAATAAATTTGCAGTTGGGGGAAAAGAATTTCCCAGCTCCACTAACTGGGGGAGCTCAGGGCAGAAGCAGCTCCTGTCCAGGCATAAACAGTCCGTGGACTTTGAGTACCTTTCCCCTCTGCATGGATCTGTGTGGGCCTATTTCAGGACTTGACGGCACTGGGTTTTGGTCGGTTAGGCCCTTTTTGGCAGACTCCAACGGTTTCAGCTGTGCAGCGGAGAGGTGGGTGTTTGATATTTGACATTGCTTTGCCTATTAAACAGTGTCCTCACCTCCCTATGTCAGGGGCCTAAGGACTGGTAGCTCCACTCATGTCACCCAGTCACCTGTGAAAGGGGCCCAGGGATAACTGCTGCCTCCCAGTCCTTACAACCAAAAACACTGGGTGCCCATGGTCTGTCTGCAGAGCCCACCCGCCTGTATGCTCTAAGGAACAGGGACACACTTTTCTCAGAGACACTTGGGGGATGATTCTCAGCCACTGCCTTGTTCAGAATGTGACCCCCTGCTGCAACCAGATACCAGAACCTGCACCAATCATCTCTGACCCTCCAAGACTGTAGGACAAAGCCTTTACCACACACTTGATGATCATCTATCTGGACACCTGAGCTGAATTCATACAAGAAAAGTGAACGGACTCCTAGACTGATGTACCTGATAACAGCTCTAGCCATCTGGGGACAGGACACCAGAGCTCCAAAGGTGAAAATAATCAAACTAGCTCACTCAAGCAACCCATTTGGGCATTTAAAAAAAAAAAAAGCAAGAAGCTACGACACAGTAAGAAACATAAAATAAACTAATACAATAAATTATAGATGGCTTGGAGACCACAGTCAATATCAAGTCACATAAAGAAACAGACCATGATTGCCTCGACAAGCTCTCAAAACAAAAAATCCAGGGATCTTCTAGATGAAAATTCCTTCCTGGAACTATCAGAGGCAGAATACAAAAGATTAATATACAGAACACTTCAAGACACCAGGAAGGAAATCAGGCCATATGCAGAAGAAGCTAAGGAACACACAGATAAAGCAGTCAAAGAAATTAAAAAAGTTATTCAGGAACATAATGAAAAAATTAATAAGCTGGAAAAATCCATAGACAGACAGCAATCAGAAATTCAGAAGATTACCAATAAAATTGCAGAAGTAGACAACTCAGTAGAAAGTCTGATGAGCAGAATTGAGCAAGTGGAAGGCAGAATTTCTGAACTTGAAGATAAAGCACTTGGCACTAATATATTTGAAGAAAACTCAGATAAAAGAATTAAAAAAAATGAAGAAAACTTAAGAATCATGTGGGACTCTATCAAGAGAAATAACCTATGAGAGATTGAAGTACCAGAACAGGGAGGGATAACAGAAAATACAGCGAGAATTGTTGAAGATTTGTTGGCAGAAAACTTCCCTGATATCGTGAAAGATGAGAAGACATCTATCCACAATGCTCATCAAACTCCACATGAGGTAAATGTTTAAAGAAAGTCACTAAGACATATTATCAAAGTTGCCAAAACCAAAGATAAAGAGAAAATTTTCAGAGCAGTTAGGGATAAACAAAAAGGCACCTACAAAGGAGAGCCAATGAGAATAAGCTTGGACTTAGTTCTACTCTGTCCTAGAGGGTTGCTATGAGTCGGAATCAACTCGATGCAATTGGTTTTTTTTTTTTGGTTTTTTTATTCAGCAGAAACCATGCAGGCAAGAAGGCAATGGGATGACTTATATAAAATATTGAAGGAAAAAAATTGCCAGCCAAGAATCATGTATCCAGCAAAACTGTCTCTCAAATGTGAAGGTTAAATTAGGACATTTCCAGATAAACAGAAGTTTAGGGAATTCGTGAAAACCAAACCAAAACTACAAGAAATACTAAAGGGAATTCTTTGGTTAGAAAATCAATAATATCAGGTATCAACCCAAGACTAGAACACTGGGCAGAGCAACCAGAAGTCAACCCAGACAGGGAAATCACAAAAATAAATCAATATAGTAATAATAATAAAACTCAAAACAGGGAAACAGTGATGCTATTATGTAAAAGAAGACAATAAAAAGATAAAGAGGGACTAAGAAATGTAGTCATACATCTTCCATATGGAGAGGAAGATAAGGTGATACAAAAAAATAAAAGTTAGGTTTAAATTTAGAAAAATAGGGGTAAGTAATAAGGTAACCACAAAGGAGACAAACTATCCTACTCATCAAAATAAAATACAAAAAAAAAAAAGAGTCTCAACAGAAACAAAATCAACAACAGCAACTATGAGGAAAAGACAATATATAAAGATAATCTACTCAGCACATGGAATTAAGTGGGAAAAAAACTGTCAACAATACACAAAAAAAAGACATCAAAATGATAGCACTAAATTCATACCTATCCATAATTACGCTGAGTATAAAGGGAATAAATGCACCAATAAAGAAACAGAGAGTGGCAGAATGGATTAAAAAACATGATCCGTCTATATGCTGCTTACAAGAGACACACCTTAGACTTAGAGACACAAACAAACTAAAACTCAAAGGATGGAAAAAAATATATCAAGCAAACAACAATCAAAAAAGAGGAGTGGCAATATTAATTTCTGACAAAACACATTTTAAAGTTAAAGCCATCATAAAGGATAGGGAAGGACATTATATAATGATTAAAGGGACAATCTACCAAGAAGGTATAACCATATTAAATATTTATGCACCCAATGACAGGGCTGCAAGATACCTAAAACATATTCCATCAACATTGAAAAATGAGATAGACAGCTCCACAATAATAGTAGGAGACTCCAACGCGCCAGTTTCGGTGAAGGACAGGACATCCAGAATGAAGCTCAATAAAGACAGAGAAGGTCTAAATGCCACAATAAGCCAACTTGACCTCATAGACATATACAACACACTCCACCCAAAAGCAACCATGTATGCTTTCTTTTCTAGCGCACATGGAACATTCTCCAGAATAGACCACATATTAGGTCATAAAGCAAGCCTGAGCAGAATCCAAAACATTGAAATATTACAAAGCATCTTCTCTGACCATAAGGCCATAAAAGTGGAAATCAATAACAGAAAAAGCAGGGAGAAGAAATCAAACACTCGGAAACTGAATTATCCCCTGTTTACAACAGACTGGATTATAGAAGACATTGAGGATGCAATAAAGAAATTCAGAGAATCCAATGAGAATGAAAACACTTCCTATCAGAACCTTTGGGACACAGTGAAAGCAGTGCTCAGGGGTCAATTTATGTCAATATATGCACACATACAAAAGAAGAAAGGGCCAAAATCAAAGAATTTTCCCTACAACTTGAACAAATAGAGAGCAACAAAAGAAATCCTCAGGCACCAGAAGAAAACAAATAATAAAAATTAGAGAAGAACTAAATGAAATAGAAAAGAGAAAAACAATTGAAAGAATTAACAAGACCAAAAGCTGGTTCTCTGAAAAAATCAACAAAATTGATAAACCATTGGCCAAACTGACAAAAGAAAAACAGGAGAGGAAGCAAATAACCTGAATAAGAAATGAAATAGGCGATATTACAACAAACCCAAATGAAATTAAAAGAGTCATACCAGAATAATACAAAAAATTGTACTCTAACAAGTTTGAAAACCTAGAAGAGATGGATGAATTCCTAGAAACACACTACCTACCTAAACTAACACAAACAGAGGTAGAACAACTGAATAGACCCATAACAAAAGAAGAGATTGAAAAGGTAATCAAAAAATTCCCAACAAAAAAAAGTCCTGGTCCAGACAGCTTCACTGCAGAGTTCTACCAAACTTTCAGAGAAGCGGTAATACCGATACTACTAAAGGTATTTCAGAGCATAGAAAAGAATGGAAGACTCCCGAACTCATTCTATGAAGCCACTATATCCCTGATACCAAAACCAGGTAAAGACACCACAAAAAAAGAAAATTATAGACCTATATCCCTCTTGAACTTAGATGCAAAAATTCTCAACAAAATTCTAGCCAATAGAATTCAACAACATATCAAAAAAATAATTCACCATGACCAAGTGGGATTCATAGCAGATATTCAGGGATGGTTCAACATTAGAAAAACAATTAATGTAACCCATCATATAGATAAAACAAAAGACAAGAACCACGTGATTTTATCAATTGATGAAGAAAAGGCATTTGACAAAGTTCAACACTCATTCATGATAAAAACTCTCATCAAAACAGGAATAGAAGGAAAATTCCTCAACATAATAAAGGGCATTTATACAAAGCCAATAGCCAACATCATCCTAAATGGAGGGAGCCTGAAAGCATTGCCTTGAGATTGGGAGCCAGACAAGGATGCCCTTTATCACCACTCTTATTCAACATTGTGCTGGAGGTCCTAGCCAGAGCAATTAGGCTAGATAAAGAAATAAAGGGCATCCAGATTGGCAAAGAAGAAGTAAAAGTACCTCTATTTGCAAATAACATGATCTTATACGCAGAAAACCCTAAGGAATCCTCAAGAAAACTACTGAAACTAATAGAAGAGTTCAGCAGAGTATTGGGATACAAGATAAACATACAAAAATCAGTTGGATTCCTCTCCACCAAGAAAAAGAACATCCAAGAGGAAATCACCAAATCAGTACCATTTACAGTAGCCCCCAAGAAAATAAAATACTTAGCAATAAATCTTACCAGAGCTGTAAAAGACTTATACAAAGAAATCTACAATACACTTCTGCAAGAAACCAAAAGAGACCTACATAGGTGGAAAAACATACCTTGCTCATGGATAGGAAGACTTAACATTATAAAAATGCCTATTCTACCAAAAGCGATCTATACATTTAATGCAATTCCAATCCAAATTCCAGCGACATTTTTTCATGAGATGGAGAAATAAATCACCAACTTGATGTGGAAGGGAAAGAGGCCCCGGATAAGTAAAGCATTAGTGAAAAAGAAGTACAAACTGGGAGGCCTTGCTCTACCTAATTGTAGAACCTATTATACCACCACAATAGTCAAAACAGCCTGGTACTGGTACAACAACAGATACATAGACCAATGTAACAGAATTAAGAATCCAGATATAAATCCATCCACATATGAGCAGTTGATATTTGACAGAGGTCCCCAGAAAACTTATATGGGGAAAAGACAGTCTTTTTTTTTTTTTTTTTAACAAATAGTGTTGGCGTAACTGGAAATCCATCAGCAAAAAAAAAAAAAAAAAAAGACCCATACCTCCATGCACAAAAATGAGCTCAAAATGGATCAAAGACCTAAATATAAAATCTAAAATGATAAAGATCGTGGAAGAAAAAACAGGGACAACATTAGGAGCCCTAATACATGGCATAAACAGTATACAAAACATTATAAAGAATGTAGAAGAAAAACTAGATAACTGGGAGCTCCTAAAAATCAAACACCTATGCTCATCCAAAGACTTCACCGAAAGAGTAAAAAGACTACCTACAGACTGGGAAAAAGTTTTTAGCTATGACATTTCCGATCAGCACCTGATCTCTAAAATCTCCATGATTCTGCAAAAACTCAACTACAAAAACACAAATAACCCTATTAAAAAATGGGCAAAGGATATGAACAGGCACTTCACTAAAGAAGATATTCAGGTAACAAACAGATACATGAGGAAATGCTCACGATCATTAGCAATTAGAGAAATGCAAATAAAAATTACAAAGAGATTTCATCTCACTTCAATAAGGCTGGCATTAATCCAAAAAACACAAAATAATAAATATTGGAGAGGCTGTGGAGAGATTGGAACACTTCTACACGGCTGGTGGGAATGTAAAATGGTACAACCACTTTGGAAATCGATTTGGCGCTTCCTTAAAAATCTAGAAATAGAACTACCATACCATCCAGCAATCCCAGTCCTTGGAATATATCCTAGAGAAATAAGAGCCTTTACATGAACAGGTATATGCACAGCCATGTTCATTGCAGCACCGTTTAAAATAACAAAAAGATGGAAGCAACCAAGGTGCCCATCAACAGATGAATGGATAAATAAATTATGGTATATTCACACAATGGAATACTACGCATTGATAAAGAACAGTGAGGAATCTGTGAAACATTTCATAACATGGAGGAATCTGGAAAGCATTATGCTGAGTGAAATTAGTCAGTTGCAAAAGGACAAATATAGCATAAGAACACTATTATAAGAACTCAAGAAATAGTTTAAACAGAGAAGAAAATATTCTTTGATGGTTATGACAGCGGGGAGGGAGGGAGGGTGGGAAAGGGGTATTCACTAATTAGATAGTAGATAAAAACTACTTTAGGTGAGTGGAAAGACAACACACAATACAGGCAAGATGAACACAACTGGACTAAACCAAAAGCAAAGAAGTTTCCTGAATAAACTGAATGCTTTGAAGGCCAGTGTAGCAGGGGTGGGGGTTTGGGGACTATGGTTTCAGGGAGTGTCTAAGTCAATTGGCATAATAAAATGTATTAAGAAAACATTCTGCATCCCACTTTGGAGAGTGACGTCTGCGGTCTTAAATGCTAGCAAGTGGCCATCTAAGATGCATCAGTTGGTCTCAACCCACCTGGATCAAAGGAGAATGAAGAACACCAAGGACACAAGATAATTACGAGTCCAAGAGGCAAAAAGGGCCACATGAACCAGAGACTACATCAGCCTGAGACCAGAAGGACTAAATGGTGCCTGGCTACAACTGATGACTGCCCTGGCAGGGAACACAACACAGAACCCCTGAGGGAGTAGGAGAGCAGTGGGATGCAGACCCCAAATTCTCATAAAAAGACCAGACTTAATGGTCCGACTGAGACTAGAAGGACCCCAGTGGCCATGGCCCCCAGGCCTTATGTTGGCCCAGGACAGGAACCATTCCCAGGACCAACTCTTTGGACAGGGATTGGACTGGATGGTGGGTTGGAGGGGGATGCTCGTGAGGAGTGAGCTTCTTGGATCAGGTGGACACTTGGGACTATGTTGGCATCTCCTCCCTGGAGAGGGGATGAGAGGGTGGAGGGGTTTAGAAGCTGGCAAAACGGACATGAAAAGAGAGAGTGGAGGGAGGGATTGGGCTGTCTCATTAGGGGAAGAGCAATTGGGAGTATGTAGCAAGGTGTATGTAAGTATTTGTGTGAGAGACTGATTTGATTTGTAAACTTTCACTTAAAGCAGAATCGAGTGGGCAGCAAGTGGTTTGTTTTTTTGCCAGCTTGCTCCTACTCACACCGAGCATCTCTAGGGGCCAAGAGAGGCCTCAGACAGTCTCCTACTGTCACACAGGGGTGCATGGGAATGGTGAGAGCTGAGGTGCTTCCAAACCGAGCTTCTGCACTGCTATCAGGTGACCTGGATGATGGGGGCCGTTCAGAGGTGTGTCAACACCTCTGAGAATTCCCAAATATTCCGGAGAGGGGAACCCTGGGAAAAGACTGGACCTCCTGCAGAGCTGGCTGCTCTGGGCTGAAGTTGTCGCATTTTGGGGGGTTAGTGAAAATGCGTGCCAACCACGCTCCCTGAGAACTGAAGCTGCCGCCTGCCCACTGACTCCACCTCCATGAGGCTGTGTGGGGCCCAGAGTTCTCCCTCTTCCCTCAGTCAGCGCAGCACGGTGACCGTTTCCCTGCCGCATGACACAGGCCGGGCTTCTGTTTCAGCCTCCTGCTTGCTTTCTCAGCATCACGCAAGGCCCCTTGTTGTTTTCAGGAGTGAAATTATTCAGTCAGCGTTTCTTTGAAGAATTTTACAACTCTGGGGTGTTGAAAAACCTGAATAGGGAATCCCGTCTATTTTAACGCAGAAGTAATAGAGCTTTAGGTATTAAAAATACTTTTTGATTTAAACATTTTTTATTTTAATTGGCCTCCTACCCTTACAGAAACATATCATGAATATTTAGAGGTTTCAGGGAGTACCATGATATAATCACATAATTGGGGTGCCTGAGTTCTGCTCGGGGTGGTGACTCATTACGTGGGTGTCCTGGGGAAAGGCAAGCAAGGGCTCTGAACCTAGTTAAAGGAGGGGCTTGGGGCACCTGCTGCTCAATCTCCATTTCTTTTTTAATTAAATATTAAGTAAATGCAAAATAATTTTTATAATAGGAAGAACGACAAATACATGGACCCCAGCTTCAGAATCAGAACATGGCCAATTCGTGTGAAGTCCTCAGGCGCCCCTCCCCCCACCCAAAGTTAGCCACCATCTTGAATTTTGTGTTTATAATTCTCTTGCTTTTCTCTGCAGTTTCATTACATATGAATGAATCCTTAATCAATATGTTGTTTAGTTTTGCATGTTTTGAACTTCAAAATTTGGTTTATACTTTACGTAATCTTCTGGAACTTACTTTCCCCCTCAACATTCATGTTTTTGAGATTCTCCCATGTTGATTTGAGTACTAGAGTTCACTCTTTTTGAACTGCTCTGTGGTAGTCTGTTGTGTGATTATACCGTATGCTACCTAATTTTATGGTTTCTGCTTGTCCAGTTTTTCTGTTTCCTTTGTTCTCTTTTCTTGTGTTCTTCTGGGTCCCTCCCCCTCTTTTTAACCCTTTCAATTGGTTTAAAGCCCCTAAGTGGCTCGCATGATTTGTGCTCAACTACTACCCAAAATGTTGGCTGTTCAACCTACCCAGTGGTGCTGTGGAAGAAAGCCCTGGCAATCCACTGCCATAAAAATTACAGCCAAGAAAACCCTATGGAACAATTCTACTCTGTAACACACGGGGCCTCCGTGAGTCAGAATCTACTCCACGGCAGCCAGTTCTGTTAGTCTGAAAGTCTTGCTCTCGGTTTGTATTGTTTTAGTGCACACAGTAAAAATGTCAACATGCTTACCGAACTGAAAAATATCTGAAATTAATCAATGCCTTTACCTCTTTCTGAGTAATACTCCTTCTCACTTTAACGCTTTAATTTCATCCTACTCTTACTTATAATCACTTGATTTCCAGAATTTTAATTCAGTCTTGTTTTTTACCCCATACTTTCACCTCAGCTGGAAATTGTAAAAAATATATTATTTTATGCAAAAGTGTTTGTTTTGACTTACCTACATTTTTACCACATTTGTCCACTATTCCTTTTTCTTCTCAAGATCTCCCTTCTGGAATCTTCTGCCTAAAGAATATCCTTTAGAATTTCCTTCAGTGAATGTTTATTTGTGGTAAACTCAGTTTTGTTTGTCTGAAAATGTGTTTATCTTGACCTTATTCTTGCAGTTGAGTTTTAGTATGCACACAATTCTAGGTCAACAGTGATTTTTTCTCAGCATATTGAAAATGTTATTTCACTGTCTGCTTGCTTATATCATTGAAATTGCTAAGTTAAATATCAGTCTAATAATTTTAAAGGTTATCTGTCTTTTCTTCCTGAATGGTTTAATTTTCTTCTCTATGTCTTTGATGGTTCTATAGCTTCATCAACATATCTAACTTTCTTGTTACTAATTCTACTTGGAATTCATTTATCTTCCTTGGTTTTCTTCATCAGTTCTGGAAAATTCTCAGTTATGACATCTTTCAATTTAGCCTCGTCCTCATTCTTTCCAGCAGGGTTGAGACAAGAGTAAGGCAAGTGAGATTTTTACCTTGGGCACAAAATTTAAGAAGCCACCAAATAACTCTGTGCCTAAGATAAGTATTATGTAATACAGTATTTTTAGAAATAAAAATTAATTTAAAAAAACCCATGGTGAACAAATATCAAAATTTTAAATAAAGATAGGCTCTGGAAATATAGACACCCTGGTGGTGCAGTGGTTAAGCACTCCGCTGTAATCAAAGGGTCAGCAATTCAAACCTGCTAGTTTCTCTGAGGGAAAAAGATGTGGCAGCCTGCTTCTGTAAAGATTTCAGCCTTGGAAACCCTATGGGATAGGTCTACTCTGTCCTATAGGGTTGCTATGAGTCGGAATCGACTCAACAACAAACTTTTTATTTAGTTTCTAGCAGTATCATATTGAGCTATTATGGCACCTGAGATAAAAGGAAAAATGTCCACCCCAATATACATATTTTTATGTACTTTCATGTGTTTTTTTTTCTAGAACATTAAAGTACACGAAAAATATGTAAAATTTTAAATATAAGTGTATTAAAACTCACACTGTTATTTTAAGTTTGAATATTTTATTTACACCAAAACCAGAATTTATTATAATTTTACTTTTCTGGCTTTAATGGAAGCAAAATCATCAAAACATTTTTGTTAAACCCATTAACCATTAACAATACATAAAAACCTGTATATGCGGTGAGCATCTTTCCTTTCCAGATCATATGACCTCTATCCACTGTTATTTTCCATGGCAGAAGGTTTCATTTTAAAAATAGCAATAGTGATAATGATGAGACACAGTTAGTTAGATGACTTGTCCGAGGTTTTTCAGCTGGTTACAGGCAGAGCTTGAGCTGCGATCCTGGTCTCTGACTTCTGGAAAGTGCTTTTCCCAGTTACATCTCCCTTATTTAAACCATTATTGTCAATTTAGGACCAAAATCTCCCCAAGAGGTGAGGCTACATCAGGACCCTTATGCTAGGGAAGGGATAGAAAAGTGAGGTGCTCTCCAGGGGGAACAGGGCCATTTCTGGGATGGAGCACTGCTTACAGATCCTTAAGCTGACATCTCTTAAACACTGTGCCAACTCAGTAGTTCTCAGCCTTATCAAGGGGCGCAGCACCAGGAAGCTGTACTACACTCCGTGACTCACTATGACTTATTGAAATATTAGTACGAAGATGGCTTTGGCACTAAATTTAATACTATACTATGCTAGATTCACTTTTAATAAGCTTAGCATATATCATAGGTTTAAGAAATATTTCTAAGAGAAAACCATAAAATTGAGACAAATCTACCAATTAGCTGGTATTTTCTCTGCAAGTCCTCTTATTTTGTTTTGGCAGCTGAATGCCTGGATCTAACTGGAGTTCCCTGGCGGCTTAGCTTAAGGTCTACTGCCAGGTATCTCCTCCACCTTAACTCTCTTGTTGAGAAAAAAATAAAGCTTTGCCAGCTGCTCACGCGGCTCATGCTCCCATAGAAATCTCTTTTGTGGTCTCAGAATAGCAACTCTCAGGGGTTATTTCTTGACCGCCAAATTTATTTGTGTGTGTGTTAGGTCAAATTTGTGCAAACACTGTTATGGCCCACCATTTTAAGGCTTCAGGGATGGTGGTATGAAAACTGTTAATAAAGACTTCTTGGTACTTGATTCTATGTGAATATTCTTCCCATACCGGGAAGTCATGTGAATCATGGCAATCCTCAACTATATCTTATGTGGTCATAGGTGCATGTGCCACAGAAGACTAGAATTTGCTTGAGCTAACCACTGTTGGTGGCTCACTGTTAGTGAAGGCTTGCCTGTTGCTATGATGCCGAACAGGTTTTAGTGAAGCTTCCAGTCAGACTAGGAAGAAAGACCTGTCAATCTACTTCCAAAAGCCAGCCAATGAAAACCCTATGGATCACAATAGTCCAGTCCACAACCTATTATGTGGATGGTACAGGACCAAGCTGCATTTCATTCCACTGTACATGGGGTTGCCATGAATTGGGAGTGGTGGGGACAACTCGACAGCAGCTAAGAACAACGACAGTAATTGGTCCAGTCATCCCTGGTGGCAGAGTGGTTAAGAGCTACGGCTGCTAACCAGAAAGTCAGGACTTTAAATCCACTAGGCACTCCTTGGAAACCCTATGGGGCAGTTCTACGCTGTCCTTTAGGTTCGCTATGAGTTGGAATCAACTCGATGACAATGGGTTTGGTTTGGTATGGTTTTAAACCTGGTAAGAAGGTTCCTCCAATCTCAAGACCAAGGATAATAATCCTTCATCCTTTCTTTTTTGCTTGAGAGATCATTGCTTTACGAGCTACTTCTAATGCATTAAGAATTCACAAGTCCGTTGGAGTGGAGAGAGGAAGGAGTCACCATACACAAGGAAAATCCAACAATGGGTCCTGGGACGCTATTTACCACTCAAGTTCACCTCTCCTACTGTTTCTCTGGTCCAAGTCAATGTCTCCCAAATAAGCTTCTACAGTGTAAAATTTTATATTGTTGGTTAAAAATTGACTTCCCTCAGAGAAACATCAGCTTGTGGTAGCAGTTGTTTTAAAGAATTTCTAGACTGCTGCTCCTTTAGCCCCTAGTAAGAATGTGGTTGGGAGAATTTACCACTAATACATGATCGAAATGGCTCCCAAGGGATGTTGTTCACCCTAGCACTGCAAATAGGTCCGTTTAGCTTTTTGTTGATGTAGGAACTTACCTTACCTTGTCCTTGCCAAGTCTAGAGATGAGTTTCCTAAATAAAACATCACATTAAAAAAGTCTAGATACGTGCTCTCCTATACAATGGCCACTAGCCACGTGTGGTTACTTAGAATTGAATAAAATTCAAAATTCATTTCCGCAGGAGCACTAGCCACTTTTCAAGTGATTACTGTGATAGCCTCCTGTGGCTAGTGGCTACCACATTGAACAGGACGAATATAGGAAAGAGCCACTGGATAGTGCTGTCTCAGTAGCACATAGTATGTCTTCCTGTGTTAGGCAGTGGAAAGAATGTTCTTGAAATTCTGAATTTTTTGGCATTAGCTTCTTACTAGTATTATAGCTTCACATAATAAAGTTATCTTTATATGTTAGCATATATTCTCCTACTAAGTTATTATTTTATCTTTTATTCCTTCTGTGTCCACTATCCAAAAGTTCCCTGAAGCTCTGCTGTGGCCTTGACACTTTTACTGCTTTGGAGAGAATTATAACTTTAGCATCTCTGGGACTATTTGTTAAGGAATATATTCTACAGCTAGTAAGTACGAGGTTGGATGGATCTCTGTGTCGCCGTGTCTGGTTTTATATAAATAGCCATGGAAAGTCCTGCCAGGTGGCAGTGGGTCTCCCAGGCTTGGGACCAGGTGCGAAGCAGGTGTGGCGGCTCTCAGCTGCGTTGGACATGGGCTGAATGGGGAAAGAACAGCCAGTGTCTGGGTTTGATGATACAGAGCTGAGTACAGACCTGGCTTTCTTGATTCCCTAGACTGCTTTTGTTGAATAGACAGATTAAAAGGAGGGGCAGAGATTCCCAAAAATAATCTTGTGGTGGTTTTCTGAAAGCAGGACGAAGTTCATTGCCACTCCTCTGGCTGAGAGAGGAGCCCAGCTCTCCTCCCCATGAATCACGTTGGGCTTGTGGATTATTTTCCTATTGCTATGTAACAAGTTACCACACATGTAACAACTTAAAATAAGACCCATTTGTTGGGTTCTAGTTTTGTCAGATGCCCAGCACAGCCTGGCTGACCTCTCTGCTCAGGGATCACAAAGCTAAAATCAAGATGTTAGCCAGAGTGAGTCCTCGTCTGGAAACTCGGGAGAAATCTGCTTCCACGCTCATTCAGGTTGTGCCAGAATTTAGTTCTTTGCAGTTGTAGGACTGAGGTTCACGTTTCCTTGCTGGCTATCAGATAGGGTCCTCTCTCAGCTCCTAAAAGCCACCTGCATTCCTTTTCATGTGACCTACCCTATCTTCAAGCCAGTAACAGTGTGTTGACTGTCCCTCCCACTTCTGCCAGAGAAAGCCTTCTGCTTTTAAGGGCTCATGTGATTATATCAGACCCACCCAGACAATTTCCCTTTAAGATCAACTGTGCCATGCAACATAACATAGAGAGTGATATCATACTCACGGGTTCCAGGAATTAGGGTGGGACGTCTTTGGGAGATCATTTTAGAAAGTCTCCTATCACAGTCTCTGACAGTTCTGAATGATAGAGTTTGGTAGAAATGACTCTGTATAGATTCTGAGGCTAGGTCATAAAAGGTGATACGGCCTTCTTTTTTCGGCACTGGAACACCAGTGCTTGGAGACCTGGATTGCCACGTGATAAGTCAACCACCTTGCAACCGCCATGCTGTGAGGAAGGCCAGCCATGTGCAGAGGTCACTAGAAAGCACTCAGGTTGGCGGTCCTAATTTCAGAGCTACCTCAGCCCAGGCTCCAGGCATGTGAGCCTTTAGCTGATTCCAGCCGCCAGCTGTTGAGTCACTCCCAGCCTTCAAGTCTTCCTAGCTGAGGCCCCAGACATCGCAGGGCAAAACAAGCTCTTCCCATTGTGCTTTTCAAATTCTTGACCCATGAGCCTGAGAGCATCATAAAATGATTGGCTTAATCCTCTAATTTGGGGGGTAATTTGTTCTGCAGCAATAGTAACTGGGAAAGTCCAAGGGTAGAAAAAAATTCAAGTTTCCTCATTGAGCTTTGTTGAAGGGCTGGAATGGAGTTGGCGGTGGCACTGCTAATCATATACCTTCTCCCCCAGAGCTCCAATATGGGATGACAAACCCAGGAGCCAAAATCATTTCAGAACTATGTATTGAGCTCGTATCCTGTGCCAGGCACTAGGCTGAATGCTGAGTAAACAAGGTAGACAATGTCCCTTTCCTCGTGGAGCTTAGAGGCTAATGAGGGGAAAATGTCCCTGAAAAACAAACAGGTAAATATTTTATGTCTTGAGAGGTATCTTAGTCATCTAGTGCTGCTGTAATAGAAATACCACAAGTGGATAGCTTTAACAAACAGGGATTTATTCTCTCACAGTCTAGGAGGCTAGAAGTTTGAATTCAGGGTGCCAGCTCCAGGGGAAGGATTTTTCTCTGTCGGCTCTGGCGGAAGGTCCTTGTCATCAATCTGACCCTGAATCTAGTAGTTTATTAGCACAAGGACCCCGGGTCCAATAGACATGCTCTGCTCTGGGTTCCCCTTTCTTGGTGGTAGGAGGTTCTGCTCCTCTCTGCTGGCTTTTCTCTTTTACATCTCAAAAGAGATTGACTCAAAATACAACCTAATCCTGTAGATTGAGTCCTGTCTCGCTAACATAACTGCCTCTAATTCTGCCTCATTAACCTTATAGAGGTTAGGATTTACAACACATAGGAAAACTATCAGATCACAAAATGGAGGAAGACCACACAATACTGGGAATCATGGCATAGCCAAGTTGACACACATTTTGGGGGACATAATTCAATCCATTTGACAGGGACGAAGTAAATGAGGGTGGTGTTGGCACCCCATGATGGTCAAGGAGGCTGCCTCCGATTCACTGGTGAGTGAAGGCTGTCCGAAGAGCCTAAATCCAAATCATAGTCAGTTCTGCTGTCACACTAGTTTTGAAAGTGAGAGTTTGTTCTGGTGATACCGCTATATGAGGAAGAGATTTGAGCCTTATGCAAATTTCATGTTTGCTTATGCACGTTTTCTGCTGCCAGAAATGCTCGGTAAACAAGAAGTGCACCTAGCTCTGCTGAGCAGCGTAGAGCACACAGACACACCTCAAACATCCACCATCAACCCTGGTGTGTTATGAGCCACGCCCTTCCATATCTGCTGTCACATCTCTTGTCCGATTTCAGATAACCCCACTTCCACCACTCACAGTAACTCACAAGCTGCAGCCCTTTTGACAACCACTTCTACAAGTTAGGTCTTCTCAAGGTGAAGTGCCACATTTATTGTGCTATTCATGTGTGGAAAGCTGTGTGTTTGTATTTGCAGGACTGTGCTACCATTTTTATTAGGCTCCTACCTTTTCTGAAATGTGTCACTGACAAAGATTGGAATGCTGTGCTCCAGCCCCGTTCTTCCCATAAGCCCCGGGTTTTTTTTTTTTTTTATTAACTTTTATTGAGCTTCAAGTGAACGTTTACGAATCAAGTCAGACTGTCACATATAAGTTTATATACATCTTACTCCGTACACCCACTTGCTCTCCCCCTAATGAGGCAGCCCTTCCAGTCTCTCCTTTCGTGACATTTTTGCCAGCTTCCAACTCTCTCTATCCTCCCATCCCCCCTCCAGACAGGAGATGCCAACACAGTCTCAAGTGTCCGCCTGATACAAGTAGCTCACTCTTCATCAGCATCTCTCTCCTACCCACTGTCCAGTCCCTTTCACGTCTAATGAGTTGTCTTCGGGGATGGTTCCTGTCCTGTGCCAACAGAAGGTTTGGGGACCATGACCGCCGGGATTCCTCTAGTCTCAGTCAGACCATTAAGTATGGTTTTTTTATGAGAATTTGGGGTCTGCATCCCACTGATCTCCTGCTCCCTCAGGGGTTCTCTGTTGTGCCTCCTGTCAGGGCAGTCATCGATTGTGGCCGGGCACCAACTAGTTTTTCTGGTCTCAGGATGATGTAGGTCTCTGGTTCATGTGACCCTTTCTGTCTCTTGGGCTCTTAGTTGTCGTGTGACCTTGGTGTTCTTCATTCTCCTTTGCTCCAGGTGGGTTGAGACCAATTGATGCATCTTAGATGGCCGCTTGTTAGCATTTAAGACCCCAGACGCCACATTTCAAAGTGGGATGCAGAAAGTTTTCATAATAGAATTATTTTGCCAATTGACTTAGAAGTCCCCTTAAACCATGGTCCCCAAACCCCCACCCTTGCTCTGCTGACCTTTGAAGCATTCATTTTATCGCGGAAACTTCTTTGCTTTTGGTCCAGTCCAATTAGCTGACCTTCCATGTATTGAGTGTTGTCCTTCCCTTCGCCTAAAGCAGTTCTTATCTACTAATTCATCAGTAAAAAACTCTCTCCCTCCCTCCCCGCCTCGTAACCACAAAAGTATGTGTTCTTCTCAGTTTATACTATTTCTCAAGATCTTATAATAGTGGTCTTATACAATATTTGTCCTTTTGCCTCTGACTAATTTCGCTCAGCCTAATGCCTTCCAAGTTCCTCCATGTTATGAAATGTTTCACAGATTCGTCACTGTTCTTTATCGATGCGTAGTATTCCATTGTGTGAATATACCACAATTTATTTAACCATTCATCCGTTGATGGACACCTTGGTTGCTTCCAGCTTTTTGCTATTGTAAACAGAGCTGCAATAAACATGGGTGTGCATATATCTGTTCGTGTAAAAGCTCTTATTTCTCTAGGGTATATTCTGAGAAATGGGATTTCTGCGTTGTATGGTAGTTCTATTTCTATCTTTTTAAGAAAACGCCAGATAGATTTCCAAAGTGGTTGTACCATTTTACATTCCCACCAGCAGTGTTTAACAGTTCCAATCTCTCTGCAGCCTCTCCAACATTTATTATTTTGTGTTTTTTGGATTAATGCCAGCCTTGTTGGAGTGAGACAGAATCTCACGGTAGTTTTAATTTGCATTTCTCTAATGGCTAATGATCGAGAGCATTTTCTCATGTATCTGTTAGCTGCCTGAATATCTTCTTTAGTGAAGTGTGTGTTCATATCCTTTGCCCACTTCTTGATTGGGTTGTTTGTCTTTTTGTGGTTGAGTTTGACAGGATCATGTAGATTTTAGAGATTAGGCGCTGGTCGGAGATGTCATAGCTGAAAATTCTTTCCCAGTCTGTAGGTGGTCTTTTTATTCTTTTGGTGAAGTCTTTAGATGAGCATAGGTGTTTGATTTTTAGGAGCTCCCAGTTATCTGGTTTCTCTTCGTCATTTTTGGTAATGTTTTGTATTCTGTTTCTGCCTTGTATTAGGGCTCCTAAGGTTGTCCCTATTTTTTCTTCCATGATCTTTATCGTTTTAGTCTTTATGTTTAGGTCTTTGATCCACTTGGAGTTAGTTTTTGTGCTTGGTGTGAGGTATGGGTCCTGTTTCATTTTTTTGCAAATGGATATCCAGTTATGCCAGCACCATTTGTTAAAAAGACTATCTTTTCCCCAGTTAACTGACACTGGTCCTTTGTCAAATATCAGCTGCTCATATGTGGATGGATTTATATCTGGGTTCTCAATTCTGTTCCACTGGTCTATGTGCCTGCTGTTGTACCAATACCAGGCTGTTTTGACTACTGTGGCTGTATAATAGGTTCTGAAATCAGGTAGAGTGAGGCCTACCACTTTCTTCTTCTTTTTCAGTAATGCTTTGCTTATCCAGGGCTTCTTTCCCTTCCATATGAAGCTGGTGATTTGTTTCTCTATCACCTTAAAAAATGACATTGGAATTTGGATCGGAAGTGCATTGTATGTATAGATGGCTTTTGGTAGAATACACATTTTTACTATGTTAAGTCTTCCTATCCATGAGCAAGGTATGTTTTTCCACTTAAGTATGTCCTTTTTAATTTCTTGTAGTAGAGCTTTGTAGTTTTCTTTGTATAGGTCTTTTACATCCTTGGTAAGATTTATTCCTAAGTATTTTATCTTCTTGGGGGCTACTGTGAATGGTATTGATTTGGTTATTTCCTCTTTGATGTTCTTTTTGTTGATGTAGAGGAATCCAAGTGATTTTTGTATGTTTATCTTATAACCTGAGACTCTGCCAAACTCTTCTGTTAGTTTCAGTAGTTTTCTGGAGGATTCCTCAGGGTTTTCTGTGTATAAGATCATGTCATCTGCAAATAGAGATAATTTTACTTCCTCCTTGCCAATCCGGATGCCCTTTATTTCTTTGTCTAGCCTAATTGCCCTGGCTAGGACTTCTAGCACAATGTTGAATAAGAGCAGTGATAAAGGTCATCCTTGTCTGGTTCCCGTTCTCAAGGGAAATGCTTTCAGGTTCTCTCCATTTAGAGTGATATTGGCTGTTGGCTTTGCATAGATGCCCTTTATTATGTTGAGGAATTTTCCTTCAATTCCTATTTTGCTGAGAGTTTTTATCATGAATGGGTGTTGGACTTTGTCAAATGCCTTTTCTGCATCAGTTGATAAGATCATGTGGTTTTTGTCTTTTGTTTTATTTATGTGGTGGATTACATTAATGGTTTTTCTGATATTAAACCAGCCTTGCATACCTGGTATAAATCCCACTTGATCGTGGTGAATTATTTTTTTGATATGTTGTTGAATTCTATTGGCTAGAATTTTGTTGAGGATTTTTGCATCTATGTTCATGAGGGATATAGGTCTGTAATTTTCTTTTCTTGTGGTGTCTTTACCTGGTTTTGGTATCAGGGAGATGGTGGCTTCATAGAATGAGTTGGGTAGTATTCCGTCATTTTCTATGCTTTGAAGTACCTTTAGTAGTAGTGGTGTTAACTCTTCTCTGACTGGTAGAACTCTGCAGTGAAGCCGTCCGGGCCAGGGCTTTTTTTTGTTGGGAGTTTTTTGATTACCATTTCAATCTCTTTTTTTGTTATGGGTCTATTTAGTTGTTCTACTTCTGATTGTGTTAGTTTAGGTAGGTAGTGTTTTTCCAGGAATTCATCCATTTCTTCTAGGTTTTCAAATTTGTTAGAGTACAATTTTTCGTAATAATCTGATATGATTCTTTTAATTTCAGTTGGTTCTGTTGTGATGTGGCCCATCTCGTTTCTTATTTGGGTTATTTGTTTCCTTTCCTGTATTTCTTTAGTGAGTCTAGCCAATGGTTTATCAATTTTGTTAATTTCTTCAAAGAACCAGCTTTTAGCTTTGTTAATTCTTTCAATTGTTTTTCTGTTCTCTAATTCATTTAGTTCAGCTCTAATTTTTATTATTTGTTTTCTTCTGGTGCCTGATGGATTCTTTTGTTGCTCGCTTTCTATTTGTTCAAGTTGTAGGACAGTTCTCTGATTTTGGCTCTTTCTTCTTTTTGTATGTGTGCATTTATCGATATAAATTGGACTCTGAGCACTGCTTTTGCTGTGTCCCAGAGGTTTTGATAGGAAGTATTTTCATTCTTGTTGCATTCTATGAATTTCCTTATTCCCTCCTTGATGTCTTCTATAACCCAGTCTTTTTTCAGGAGGGTATTGTTCAGTTCCAAGTATTTGATTTCTTTTCCCTAGTTTTTCTGTTATTGATTTCTAGTTTTATTGCCTTGTGGTCTGAGAAGATGCTTTGTAATATTTCGATGTTTTGGATTCTGCAAAGGTTTGTTTTGTGACCTAATATGTGGTCTATTCTAGAGAATGTTCCATGTGCACTAGAAAAAAAAGTATACTTTGCAGCAGTTGGGTGGAGAGTTCTGTATAAGTCAATGAGGTCAAGTTGGTTGATTGTAGCAATTAGGTCTTCCGTGTCTCTATTGAGCTTCTTACTGGAAGTCCTATCCTTCTCCGAAAGTGGTGTGTTGAAGTCTCCTACTATAAATGTGGAGGCGTCTATCTCACTTTTCAGTTCTGTTAAAATTTGATTTATGTATCTTGCAGCCCTGTCATTGGGTGCATAAATATTTAAAATGGTTATGTCTTCCTGATCAATTGTCCCTTTTATCATTATGTAGTGTCCTTCTTTATCCTTTGTGGTGGATTTAAGTCTAAAGTCTATTTTGTCAGAAATTAATATTGCTACTCCTCTTCTTTTTTGCTTATTGTTTGCTTGATATATTTTTTTCCATCCTTTGAATTTTAGTTTGTTTGTGTCTCTGAGTCTAAGGTGTGTCTCTTGTAGGCAGCATATAGACGGATCGTGTTTCTTTATCCAGTCTGAGACTCTCTGTCTCTTTATTGGTGCATTTATTCCATTTACATTCAGCGTAATTATAGATAAATAAGTGTTTAGTGTTGTCATTTTGATGCCTTTTTATGTGTGTTGTTGACCATTTCATTTTTCCACTTACTTTTTTGTGCTGAGACTTTTTTCTTAGTAAATTGTGAGATGCTCATTTTCATAGTGTTTGACTTTATGTTAGTTGAGTCGTTACGTTTTTCTTGGCTTTTATCTTGAGTTATGGAGTTGTTATACCTCTTTGTGGTTACCTTGATATTTACCCCTATTTTTCTAAGTAAAAACCTAACTTGTATTGTTCTATATCGCCTTGTATCACTGTCCATATGGCAGTTCTATGCCACCTGTATTTAGTCCCTCTTTCTGATTATTGTGATCTTTTACATATTGACTTCAATGATTCCCTGTTATGAGCATTTTTTTTTAATTAATCTTAATTTGTTTTTGTGATTTCCCTATTTGAGTTGATATCAGGATGTTCTGTTTTGTGACCTTGTGTTGTGCTGGTGTCTCATATTATTGGTTTTCTGACCAAACAATATCCTTTCGTATTTCTTGTAGCTTTGGTTTGGTTTTTGGAAGTTCTCTAAACTTGTGTTTATCTGTAAATATCTTAATTTTGCCTTCATATTTGAGAGAGAGTTTTGCTGGATATATGATCCTTGGCTGGCAGTTTTTCTTCTTCAGTGCTCTGTATATGTCATCCCACTGCCTTCTTGCCTGCATGGTTTCTGCTGAGTAGTCTGAACTTATTCTTATTGATTATCCCTTGAAGGAAACCTTTCTTTTCTCCCTGGCTGCTTTTAAAATTATCTCTTTATCTTTGGTTTTGGCAAGTTTGATGATAATATGTCTTGGTGTTTTTCTTTTTGGATCCATCTTAAATGGGGTTCGATGAGCATCTTGGATAGATATCCTTTCGTCTTTCATGATGTCAGGGAAGTATTCTGTCAGCAGATCTTCAACTATTTTCTCTGTGTTTTCTGTCCTCCCTCCCTGTTCTGGGACTCCAATCACACACAAGTTATCCTTCTTGATAGAGTCCCACATGATTCTTACGGTTTCTTCATTTTTTTTAAATTCTTTTATCTGATTTTTTTCAGCTATGTTGGTGTTAATTCCCTGATCCTGCAGATTTCCCAGTCTGCATTCTAATTGCTCGAGTCTGCTCCTCTGACTTCCTACTGCATTGTCTAATTCTGTAATTTTATTGTTAATCTCTTGGATTTCTACATGCTGTCTCTCTATGGATTCTTGCAACTTATTAATTTTTCCACTATGTTCTTGAATAATCTTTTTGAGTTCTTCAACTGTTTTATCAGTGTGTTCCCTGGCTTTTTCTGCAGTTTGTCTTATTTTGTTTCTGATGTCTTGAAGCATTCTGTAAATTAGTTTTTTGTATTCTGTATCTGATAATTCCAGGATTTTATCTTCATGTGGGAAAGATTTTGATTCTTTTGTTTGGGGTGTTGTAGAAGCTGTCATGGTCTGGTTCTTTATGTGGTTTGATATCGACTGCTGTCTCCGAGCCATCACAAGATATAGTAGTGGTTTATTCTATAATTGCTCGCTGAGTCTTATCTTGTTTTGTTTTCTTTCAATATACTTGGATGGGGTACTAGATTGTGCTGTCTTGTTTGTTGTAGCCCTTGACTTACTTATGACCTATTACCAGCTGGTTTGGGCTGTTTCCAGATATATATGCCTGAGTCTGTTCACTATTCTTGAGTAGAATCTGATTTTGGGTCATCAAGTGTGTGCTGCACCCTAACACCTATCCACCTCGAGAAGTAGTGGTGATAGTTGTGTGCACCAGATTCTATTAGCAGCTGGGGTTCACCCTCCGGGGGGGCAGGATGCTGACAGGGTTCCCCAAGTGTCAGTGATGTAGGTGTGTCTCTATTCCTATAGCACCTTGGTGGGAGGGCACTGCAGCTGTACCTTAGGCCCCCGATGCAAGTACCTCTACTGATTGGTAGATGTCACCCTCCTTAGACCCCTAAGGCAAGAGGCTAGGTGGTCTGGGGGGAGCTTCAGCCCTCAGTTCCCTGTTGTGGGTCAGTTAGGGCTCTGTTGAATAAGCAGAGGTATCAGACCTGGGAAACTTGTTTTTCCAGAAAATCCGCTAAAAAAAATGCAGTCAGATCCCTATCAGAACTGCCTTTGGATTATAACTGCCACCTTGTTCCCTGTAAGGATGGAAGTCCGAGATTTGGATCATATATGCTTGGCTGTAGCTGGTTCTGTGTTTTAAGTCCAATTAGGGATGGATTTTTGGTCCCTCAGTTTTTTGTGGTTCCTTCTCTCAGGCCGGAAGAATGGGTTAGGAAAAGACCAAAAAAAAAAGGGTGGGGGGAAGCAAAGCCGCCGCAGAGCCGGAGCTGTTCTCCCTCTGGCTGAGGAAATTCCAATATTAATGAAGCCGCCTGGGAAGGGTGGGGGAGGGTTCAGAGAAATAGGAGAGTAGCACCTCGGAATATAGCCAAAGTTGCTTTTCTTGCTTGGAATGACTATTTTATCTGAGACTCCCGAGGGGCGTGTCGCCTATGTGTGCTGGCTGTGTGGAGATTGCCCCCGAGGGTCTGGCCCACTGAAGCCGCGGTCAGATCCTCCGCTGCCAATCCAACGCCCAGCGTCAAGGTTCCCCTGCTGGGACGCTGCACTCCTGACTCCAGAATCAGTCGCTGCCTCCCGGGGACTTCTCGTCCCACCAGCTGCGTCACCACGCCGCCCGCGCTGACTGGCTGGGCCCCCTCCCGGGGTGAGTTCAGGGGGTAGGGCTGCGTCCATTGTTTGTGCCATCAGCTCCCCTGGGCCCAGACCTAAGCTGGGCGCCAAGGTTACCTGACTGGGACGCTGGCTCCAGGCTCCAAAAACAGTCCCTGCCTCCCCGTATTTGTTCGTTCTCCGTCTCTAAATCTGTGTTTGTTGTTCAGGGTTTGTAGATTGTTATGTCTGTGATCGATTCACTTGTTTTTCTGAGTCTTCGTTGCAAAAGGGATCCAAGGTAGCGTCTACCTAGTCCGCCATCTTGGCCCCGCCTTCCCCCAGGGTTTTTATTATGTGAGTTTGCGTAGCACGTGGTTTTTAGAAACACATATTGCATTCTAGCAGAACTGACTGTATTAGAAGGACTGGCCAAGATCTTGTGAAGATCTTGGAGAAACAGGTGCACAGTCCCAGAGGCAGAAACCAGCTTCACATGTCCTAGGAGCAGGATGGCCACGTAGACATGACAGAGGAAACGAAGGCGATAAGGGCGGAGAGACAGCCATGAGGGCTAGACTACTTGGAGCCTTGTAGTCCATGGAAGGAGCCTTGGTGATAAAGTGGTTAAGAGCTCGGCTCCTAACCTAAAGATCAGCAGTTCAAATCCACCAGCTGCTCCTTGGAAACCCTATGGAGCCCTGATGGTGCAGTGGTTAAGAACTTGGCTGATAACCAAAAAGTCAGCAGTTCGAACTCACCAACTGCTCCACAGGAGAAAGATGTGGCCTTCTTCTTCCATCAGGATTATTGTTATTAGGTGGCAGTGAGTCAGTTCTGGCTCATAGTGACCCTATGTACAATAGAAGGAAACACTGTCTGGCCCTGCGCCATCCTCATAATTGTTGTTATGCTTCAGCCCATTGTTGCAGCCACTGTGTCAATTCATCTCATTGAAGGTCTACCTCTTTTTCGCTGACCCTCTACCCTGTGGACCAGTACTACTCTGTCCTATAGGGTTGCTATGAGTTGGAATCAACTTGACTCAACAGCAATGGAAAGGAAAAAAAAAAAAAGGAACTCCACAGTACCCCCACCAGCTGTCTGTCAGTTTGTTGTACTGTGGTGGTTTGTGTGTTGCTAGGATGTTGGAAGCTATGCCACTGGTATTTCAGATATCAGGAGGGTCATCCATAGTGGACAGGTTTCAGTGGAGTTTCCAGATTAAGACAAACTAGGAAGAAAGGGCTGGCCATCCACTTCTGAAAATTAGCCAGTGAAAATCTTATGGCTCACAACAGAATATTTTCTGATATAGTGCAGGAAGATAAGTCTCCTAGGTTGGAAGGCACTACACAATGACCACCACAATGGACTCAAACACATCCACGATTGTAAAGATGATGCAGGACTGGGCAACATTTTGTCCGATTATGCACGGAGTCCACCATGAGTCAGAGCCAACTCCATGGTAACCAACAAGTCCATAGTAAGGAGTTTGGGCCCAATAAAGGTAGTAAAATACAGCATCAGCTTCCCTAATGGTAGAAAGGAATAAGAGAGTGGAAGAAGAGGCAGGCCAAATATGTTCATGCCAACATTGCCCCCCATGAGTGGCGGGCAGAAGTTCCCTCAGGGAAGCCCCAGGATGGAAAATAGGCTTCCCCCTACCAACTTAAATTCACTTCTTTGGAGTTGCACCAGGGCCTAGCCCAGCACTCAAAGACTGACAAGGAGAAATGGGGCATTAGTCCTGTTCCACCCTCTAACCTGAGAGGGGAACGATTCACCTGTGCTTATTTTTTTTATAGTGGTAAAGGAGAGTTCAGAAATCAAGAATAATTTTTTATCAATTGATTGGCAGTAGATGAAGGTGCATGGCCATCAATTTTCCTGGGGCAATACCTCATATTTCTAGATACTTAATAATACCCGCACTGAAGGGATTTAAGGTCATCCTTTTTCCTACCAGTGTACTTTCATAGTGTTATTAAACTTCTTTGCTGGATACTGGAAGTTTTCCATTGTGACACTCTTCCCATTCAGAAATTTTTGAGTCCTTGACTTTCCAATGCTCTCAAGGACAAAGTTGGGCTGCCCCCTTTGATCTCCTTTGACTGCTCTTCCTTGGCAATTCTGGAAAGTGTCTTCTCTGCACCCAGATGAGGTTTTAAGAGGGCTGACATTTAATTAGTACTGTTGGTGCGTTATTCAGGAGAATTCTGGTTGACCTGAGAGTGGTTGAAGGGAAGTAACACTGTCTCTTTTATATAGGTGAGGAAACTGAGTTAATAAGGGAGAGGTAAACTATAGCACAGTACAGTTCCAGTCGTCCACTTGGGATTCATACATAATGTGTCATCCCTATTCCTTTCTCTCACCACCTCACTTCCTAAGTACTTGTAACCTCAGACTTAGTGCACTCCATACTTTAGATATTGGTCCAAGAGAGGTGGTGGTGGTGCTGGGGGATGGCATACTCTTCCTTGACCTTTTAATTTTTTCACATTCAATGACTACTGTTTAGGGATTCTGTGATGAAATGAAAGGCTCTTAATTGAGGGACTTCAGTGAGGCTTCACTGAGTTTCTTCCTCTTCACCTGTCAATGCATGGAGTCCGCCGTGAGTTAAAAAGGGACCTGGGATAGGAATTCACAAGAACTTTCCCTCAGACATGCCAAGCTTATTCCAGCATCCCTGCTCACCACGATTATCCAAATCCTGCACATCTTCTAAGTCCTCACTTCCATACCTCTGATTATTTCAGCACATACTGAAGTCCCCCCATCTGTACACTTCCGTGGAAACCCTGGCAGCGTAGTGGTTAAGTGCTATGGCTGCTAACCAAAAAGTCGGCAGTTCAAATCCACCAGGTACTCCTTGGAAAGTCTATGGGGAGTCCTACTCTGTTCTATAGGGTTGCTATGAGTAGGAATCGACTCAACGGCAATGGGTTTGGTTTGGTTTTTTGGGTACATTTCTGTACCCTAGTCCTAGGAAGGAACCTTACATTTACCAATAGACTATCATCCAAATGAGCTCCAGGTAAGAAAAAACAAAAGTGGTGCTTAAGAAAGTTTTTCAAGCAATACAAAGAGGTCTAGAAATGGCCAAACGACTCATCTTTAGGACAGGTGTGAACTGGTCAGTTCTGAGAATGGGGCTGGCCTCTGCTGCATATTCAAACCTCTCTCACTTTCTCACTTTCACTACTACTTTGCTTCTCTTTATTATTTTTCTTCAGTATTTCTTTCCCAGTCTGCTTGTAAGCTCTACTTTCTCACATCTTTGGTGTACGAGTGGTCCCCAAATGGCTGTCCTGTCCTCAACTGTTTATGCCGTTGAAGCCCACAATTTAAGAGAAATCTCCCTGTCTGTTCCAATTCCTAAGACAGAAAGACTTTGGCTGACTCAGCTCATCCTTTTGAACCAGGGCACATGAACCACGGGTCTCAGGCCAGTCAATGGATGGAGTCCCCTTGGGTCAGGTGTCCATCCTAGCTCAATCAACTCTGACCCAAAGATTAGGTCGGCACAGCCTGATGCAATTCAGCTGGATAGCGTGAAGGGCAGACTCATGCTTCATCCAGGACAGTGAGACATCAGTATCTTTAATAGTACTTACATTCATTTCCCTACAGATTATGCTTAGTGGTCCCAGTAATGCTTCATATATCTTAATCTCATCTCCTTTATTAGGTGAATCCCTGTTGGCCCATCTGTCAAACAGTCGCTATTTTGCCCACCTTCTCACAGTGTTCTTAGGAGGATCGAAAGAACTGGTGCACGTGATGGCACTTTAAATATGAAATGTCAGCCTGAGTCCAACTATGGGCAATTGGATTAAATAAGTTACGGCAGAGCTGTACAGTGGAACACTAGTCAGCTATTAAAATGCATTAAATTCATGAAAATGCAGTGTTAGCAGGATATTTATGGGGCAAGATATTCAAGGCATTGTTAAAAGGAAAACGTGAAATTCTGCACAGTATGTACATTGCGATTCTATTTGTGAGTATGGACACACACCTGCGTGCACACACATATTTGGAAAGATGCTGTCTTAGTTTCTCAGTGCTGCTGTAACAGAAATATCACAAGTCGGTTGGCTTTAACAAACAGAAATTATTTTCTCAAGTTTAAGGGGCTAGAAGTCCAAAATGAGGACACTGGCTGTAGGGAAAAGCCCTCCCTTCCTGCTCTGGGAAATAATTCTTGTCTCTTTCAACTTCTCTTCTTCAGTTCCTTAGTGATCTCCATGTGGCATCAATCTTTTTCCATTTGTGCTCCCTTGCTTCTGCACCTAATCTGCTCTTCTTATGTCTCAAAAGTGGTTGTCTTAAGACACATTTTACGCCGTCTTGGTCTCATCAACATAACAGAGAAAACCTTATTCCTAAATGGGATTACAGCTACAAGTGTGGGGGCTAGGATTCCCACACAAATTTTGGGAGGACACAATTCAATCCATAACAGATGCTCACCAAAATGTCAGAAGTAGTTCAGCCTGGTAGGTAAGATCATTGATGACGTTAATTTTATCCTATTTGTTGAGCTATAATTTCTAAATTTTCTGCAATAAGCATGTATTACTTTTCTAATAAGAAAAAAAGTTACTAAAAGGAAACTAAAATGTAATGTGAGGGTGCAATTTGCTTAAGGATTAACTAATTTTTGTTTTTTCCACATCTCATTATACCAAGCATGTATAAGAGGCTCAATAAATAATTTTGGGCTTCCTTAAATCCTGTGTGCAAAGATTGTATATGAATACACGCATGTGTATTCTAGAGGGTGTGTGCATGTAAAAAGATGATCTCTTATTGCTTTACATTGGATGGTTTAAGTTGGGCTCCCCAGGAGGCAGGAGTTTACTTGAGAGGTTGTAACCTGACCCTACAAATACCAGTAAATTTCCACTAGTCAGAAAAGACTGCCTTAAATTAGCCCAAGCCAGATTTGAACCACCCCACATGCCCAGAAAGGCCGGGTGTGACCATTAGTTGACCTCAACAGAGGATGCAGCAACAGGTGGAATGAATCAGAAGAAAAGTCATCACTCAGACTCTATTCCAAAGCAAGAGGTCTGACAAGAACCACATCACCTCCTGTTTCCTGGCCACCATAATTCCTGCAACATCTTTCCTACATATTCCTTCTAGAATTTTCCGTCCCCAGCAGGCCTGTGCGGCCGCCATCTTGCTGCCCAAATCACATATAAGCACTGCATCGCCATAGCTTGGGAAGCTGGATCTGAGGAACTTCCTCCAGCTTCTTGCTCTTCGCATTGCAATAAAGTCACTTTCTCTTTCTCAAAGGCCACTGTGCAGATTATTGGCAGGTCTGAGCACGCCGGACAGAACCCATCTTTTAGGGCTCAGCAACAAGGCGATCCCAGTAGGGAAATGAGACAGGGAGTGAAGAAAGCCAAAGATGGTGTGTTGTTGAGCACACTCCTGGGGGGAATTGGAGCTCTGGGCCTCTAAGAATGCAAGAAGCATGCTGCAGAGTAACCTCCCTGAGGAGTGAGGGGGCTGGGTTTGCTCTCAGTTTAAGGCTGCTCCCAGACCGTGTTAAGTCTCTGGCAGGGGACTTGCCCAAGAAGGTCCTTGTCTGGGGCCACGATTTGCCAGTACTTGCAGCTGGAAGGAGTTGGGTTGATGCACACAGGAATGATGTGTGCCGAGGGAACATGGGCTGGGAAACTACAGCACCCAGTGCAATGGCATTTTGCTTTTCTTGATAGGCGCCACCAGCCAGCTCTCATGCCCACGTCCATCCTGGTGGACTTGGGGCTGTGGCAAGGAGGGATCAGGAACAGTTAAGGTGTGTGAAGGCCCACAAGGGAAATCACGTGCCCGGGCTTGGCAGTACCTGGTCCCCTACCAAATGTCTGCAGGTTTATTTAGAAAGACGAACTCCACTGGTGTCTCTCAGAATATTCAAAACACATGTTACAAAATCCAGGTTTCAACATTAACCCACCACGGCCAACAAAATTGAAGAATGTACCCTGAAAACACGGTATCAGAACTTTGAGATGTTTATTTACAAGCTTGGTGAGGTCTTTTAATTTTTGTATGATATGTTTAAGCTCTTCTGCATATAAGGCAGTCTGACAAGTCCTCACTGTTCAGTTTATGATGTGTTTTAAATACTGCAGGCTGAATTACTTGTTGATAATTTGTCCTTTGGCACTGGGTGTTGTTTAATTTGTCCTTTCTTTTTGACACTTCAGCTGAGGATTGTCCTTCTAAAAATAGAGTTGCTAACCTCCTGGAGACCTGTGACTGCTGTTTGCAGGCAGTGTTAGTATACCAGGAAAATAAGTATTGACTTTTTGTTGGAAGCAGGTAGCAACATAATTCTAGACTTTAGGAGCTCTATAAGAAACATAGGCTTTAGAGCAAGGATCAAAAATTTTCATTTTATGGTTGGGGAGACTGAGGCCCTAAATCACTTAGCTAGTACAAGGTGAAACTGGTGTTAAGCTCCCCCAATACCTTCCATTAAGTAGCATGCGCATGAGAATTGATTGGCAGCCGATACTGGTTGGCTGGTATGTGATAGATTTTATAATTCAGTGATTCCTGCTAATTTTCAGATCAGGGCCTCAGTGTGGACTTGGTAGTGTATGTACGAAGTGGGCTGAGAGCATGAAGATCATTAAACCATGAAAATAACCTTTCTCAGACTTGGTGCCTTTGTAAAATTGGATTAATTTGCATTGCCTTTTTATTTCTTGTATGGATTAATTGAGATAAAGTGGAAAAAGTATGTAGAACAGTGGCAATAATGCAGTTAATTTTAAATTAATGTTAGTATCTGTCAGTTCCCCCATGCCTCTGTCACTTTGTCATACTGCAGTGGCTTGAGTGTTGCTGTGACATTGTAAGCTATGCCACAGGTATTCAAATACCAGTGGGGTCACCCATGGTGGACAGGTTTTGGCTGAGGTTCCAGACTAAGACAGGCTAGGAAGAAGAACCTGGTGGTCTGCTTCTAAAAATAATCAGCCCGTGAAAACCTAATAAATAGCAGCAGAACTTTGTCCAATATAGTGCCAGAAGATGAGCCCCTCAGGTTGGAAGGCACTGAAAAGATGACAGGAGAAGAGCTGCTTCCTCAAAGTAGAGTTGACCTTATTGAAGTGGATGAAATCAAGCTTTTGGGACCTTCATTTGCTGATGTGGCATGACTCAAAATGAGAAAAAAAAAAAAAAAACAGCTGCAAATATCCATGAATAATCAGAAAGTGGAATGTACGAAGTTTGAATCTAGGAAAATTGGAAATCATCAAAAATGCAATGGAACACATAAAGATTGATATCCTAGGCATAGGCATTAGTGAGCTGAAATGGACCGATATTGACCATTTTGAATCAGACAATCATAGGGTCTACTACGCCGGGAATGACAACTTGAAGAGGAATGGCGTTGCATTCATCGTCAAAAAGAACATTTCAAGATCTCTCCTGAAGTACAAGGCTGTTGTTGATAGGATAATACCCATAAGCTTACAAGGAAGACCAGTTAATATGACTATTATTCAAATTTACGCACCAAACACTAAGGCCAGAGGTTTGGTGTGTAAATTTCAAGAAATTGAAGTCTGCAGTCTAAAATTGATCAAACATCCAATCAAGATGCATTGATAATTACTGGCGATTGGAATGTGAAAGCTGGAAACAAAGAAGAAAGATTGGTAGTTGGAAAATATGGCCTTGGTGACAGAAGCAACCCTGGAGATGACGTGATAGAATTTTGAAAGACCAATGTCTTCTTCATTGCAAATACCTTTGTTCAACAACAATAAACAGTGACTGTACACATGGACCTCACCAGATGGAATACGCAGGAATCAAAACGACTATATCTGTAGAAAGAGATGATGGAAAGGCTCAATATCATTAGTTTGGACAAGGCCAGGGGCCAACTGTGGAACAGGCCATCAATTGTTCATATGCAAGTTGAAGTTGAAGAAAATTAGAACAAGTCCACAAGAGCCAAACTATGACCTCAAGTATATCCCGCCTCAATTTAGAGACCATCTCAATAACAGATTAGACACATTGAGCAGTAATGACTGAAGACCAGAGGAGTTGTGGAATGACATCAAGAACATCATACATGAAGAAAGCAAGAGGTCATTAAAAAGACAGGAAAGGGAAAAAAAGACCAAAATGGATGTCAAAAGAGACTCTGAAAGTTGCTCTTAAACATAGAGTAGCTAAAGCCAATGGAAGAAATGATGAAGTAAAAGAGCTGAACAGAAGATTTCAAAGGGTGGTTTGAGAAGACAAAATAAAGTATTATAACAAAACGTGCAAAGACTTGGAGATAGAAAACCACAAGGGAAGAATACACTAGGCATTTCTTAAGCTGAAAGAATTGAAGAAAAAATTCAAGCCTCGAGATTCAATATTGAAGGATTCTACTGGGAAAATATTAAACCATGCAGGAAGCATCAAAAGAAAATGGAAGGAATACACAGGGTCACTGTACCCAAAACTGCCAGAAATTCAAGCCAGATTCAGAAGAGGCCATGGAACAAAGGATAACATTGCTGATGTCAGATGGATCTTGGCTGAAAGCACAGAATACCAGAAAGCTGTTTACCTGAGTTTTATTGACTATGCAAAGGCATTCGACTGTGTGGGTCATAACAATTTTGCTGATATTGTGAAGAACGAGAATTCCCAAACACTTAATTGTGCACATGCAGAACCTGTATATAGACCAAGAGGCAGTTGTTTGAACAGAACAAGGGGATACTGTGTGGTTTAGTCAGGAAAGGCATGCATCAGGGTTGTACCCTTTCACCATTCAATTTGTATGCTGAGCAAACAATCCAAGAAGCTGAACTATATGAAGAAGAACTCAGCTTCAGGATTGGAGGTAGACTCATTAGCAACCTGTGATATACAGACAACACAACCTTGCTTGCTGAATGTGAGGGGGACTTTAAGCACTTTCTGATAAAAATCAAAGACTACAACCTTCAGTATGGATTACACCTCAACATAAAACAAAATTCCTCACAACTGGACCAATAGGCAACATCATGATAAACAGAAAAGACTGAACTTGTAAAGGAATTCATTTCACTTGGATCCACAATCAACACCCATAGAAGTAGCAGTCAAGAAATCAAAAGATGCATTGCATTGGGCAAATCTACTGTACAAGACCTCTTTAAAGTGTTGAAAAGCAAAGACGTCACTTTAAGGGTTAAGGTGCGCCTGACTCAAGCCCCGGTGTTTTCAGTTACCTCATATGCAGGCAAAAGTGGGACAATGAATAAGCAAGACTGAAGAAGAATTGATGCCTTTGAATTATTGTGTTGGTGAAGAATATTAAATATACCCTGGACTGCCAATATACCATGGACTGCCAGAAAAGCAAACAGATCTGTCTTGGAGGAAGTACAGCCAGAATCCTCATTAAAAGCAAGGATGACGAGACTTCATCTCACATAGTTTGGACGTGTTATCAGGAGGGACCAGTTGCTGGAGAAGGACATCATGCTTGATAGGGTTCAGGGCCAGCGAAAAAGAGCAAGACCCTCAGTGAGATGGATTGACACAGTGGCTGCAACAATGGGCTCAAGCAAAATAAAGATTGTGAAGATGGTACAAGATAAGGCAGCGTTTTTGTAACCATAAGGAAAAAGGTGTATCATAAGGAAAACAGAGAGCCTCTTTGTTCCTGAAGATAGTATAGAGTAGTTAGACCATCTCTGAATTGACAACTTTGGACTTACTGTCATACGAGAAGAACAAACTGCTGTTTTGGCCTGTGCATTAAATTAGTCTATATACATTACATTACCTAATCCGACAATTTATTGCATGGATATTTTACATTTTGCGATAAATCTTCCCCCTGACTGAGCAGTCTATGTGAATTAGGGGAAAGAGAATTCAGATTAAAAGAAAAGTAGCAGAGAGGCATTTTAGCTCTTGGCCCTAGTAAACAACCCAGGGCATCAAAACGGTTTTTTCAAAGGGAAAGAAAAGCCAATCTTTCATTAAGCACAGCCTGATTATAGTTGTATTTGCAAACGGAGACACATATTTTGTATTTCAGGGATTTATACTACGTCAGACATTACTTAACTCAGCCTTCACTTTGCATATAATTAGAAAGTATAGATTGATCAACATATGTGATTCTTTTAAAATAAACATTTGTAGTTACCAAATTCCTTGTCCATTGTATATTTCCTCTTCATTCCATAGTTCTCAAGGAGGTAAGGGATGGCACTCCCACCCTGGACTTTTTTTTTTTTTAATTTATTTATTGTGCTTTAAGTGAAAGTTTAAAAATCAAGTCAGTCTCTCATACAAAAACTTATACACACCTTGCTATACTCCTAGCTGCCCTCCCCTGAATAAGACAGCACACTCCTCCTCTCCACCCTGTGTTCCTCATGTCCATTCAACCAGCTCCTGTCCCCCTCTGCCTTCTCATCTTGCCTCCAGACAGGAGCTGCCCACATAGTCTAATGCGTCTACTTGAGCCAAGAAGCTCACTCCTCACCAGTGTCATTTTCTGTCTTATAGTCCAGTCCAATCCCTGTCTGAAGAGCTGGCTTCGGGAGTGGTTCCAGTCATGGCCTAACAGGGTCCGGGGACCATGACCTCTGGGGTCCCTCTAGTCTCAGTCAGACCATTAAGTCTGGTCTTTTTACGAGAATTTGAGGTCTGCATCCCACTGTTCGCTTGCTCCATCAGGGGTTCTCTGTTGTGTTCCCTGTCAGGGCAGTCATCAGTGGCAGCCGGGCACCATCTAGTTCTTCTGGTCTCAGGCTGATGTAGTCTCTGGTTTATCTGGACCTTTCTGTCTCTTGGGCTCATCTTTACCTTGTGTCTTTGGTCTTCTTCATTTCTCCTTTGCTCCGTAGACTTGTTTCAGCCCGACCCACATGAGACCTTGGGCATGTGAGGTCAGAGGCAGGTTGTGTAGGATTCCCCAGGCTTGTGGATTAGTGCCTCATGTGTGGCCTCAGAAACAAAAAAAAAAAACCAAACCCACTGCCTCTTAGTATAGTTGATTGCAACTCGTAGTGACCCTGTAGGACAGAGTAGAAATTCCCCATTGGGTTTCCAAACCTGTAAATTTTTTTGGAAGCAGACTGGCACATCTTTCTTTTGAAGAGTGGCTGGTGGGTTCGAACTGATGACATTTTGGTTAGCAGCCAAGTGCTTTAACCACTGGTAATAGGTAGTGTTTAAAAAAAAAAAAGGAAAACTCATGTGGCCAGTGAGATTCTGACTCATGGCAATCCCATGTGTGCAGAGGAGAGTTGTGCTCCATAGGGTTTGCAATGGCTGCAGTCTTTAACAGAAAGGGGCCCTGGTGGCACAGTGGTTAAGTGCTTAGCTGCTAACCAAAAGGTCATCGGTTCAAACTCATCAGCCACTCCAAGGGAGAAAGATGTGGCAATCTGCTTTCATAAAGATTGTGTATGTGTGTGTGTGTTAGGTGCCCTCGAGTTGGTTCCAGCTCATAGCTACCCTATGTACAACAGAATGAAACACTGCCCAGGCCAGCACCATCCTCACAATTGTTGCTATGTTTGAGCCCATTGTTGCAGCAACTGTGACAATCCATCTCTTTGAAGGTCTTCCTCTTTTTCGCTGACACTCTACCAATTACAGCCTTGGAAACCCTGTGAGGCAGTTCCACTCTGTCCTATAGGGTTGCTATAGTCTAAAGCCACTCGACTGCAACAGATTGGGCTTTTTGGTTTAATTGCCGATTTCAATGGTATTTCTGGGTGGATTTGAACCAGTTAGTAGCCTGGTTGAGAGCAAACCATTTGCACTACCCAGAGACCTATGGTAGAGGGGCCTAAACCTAGGTATGTCTGACTCCAAACCTATCCTCTTAATTACCACAAAGTGATTATCTGTTTCCCTTTTATTTGTGTATTTTTTTTGGATGATCTTTTTATTTTGGAATAATATTATAAATAATAATAATAATTTACAGAAAAGGGGTAGTGATAGCAGATGGTTCAATATACCCCTCACCTGCTTTTCCCAGTGTTACCATCTTATGTTTCCATTGCTTCCTTTCCTTTTACTTCTCTCGCCTTAAATTTTAAGTTTTATCTTTCAGATTATGAAAAAAATAAATTCTTTCTGAACCTGCTTTTTATTTATTATCTTTTTAAACTGTAGCCAGCTCCACTCTTTTAAAACGGAGGGAGAAGCTGGCAACATGGAGGACTGATCTTATTGGAGAGGTGGACCCGCTCTGGCCCAGGAAGAGAGAAAGGGAGATGATACAACCAGGCCAGACAACCAGCCTCCTGGTACCTTTGCAGGCACCGCCTCCACTGGGCACCAGCTGGCCCAGTGCACAGCAGCCTCCACCATTTGCCATGCCCATGCAGAGGCTTCCAGTGGGAATGCCAACAAGAGCTGCTTTTATTTAACAATTCTGCTCTCTCAGACTATTTGTACCAGCTTTTCAGCTGCAGACAAAGACGTGTGTTTAAGAGAGCTAAAGGAATACACTTTGTTCTTGCACTATTTAAGACCTTTGGTCCTCTGCTCCTGCAAGCGTGGTACACCCCCCATCCCTGGTTTAATGAACCCGAATAGAAGGTAGAAAACTAGATCTGAGAACAGTATTCTCCTTGCTGATACAACTCAAGTGGGCAGAAGCAGCCTGTATATTTTATCAGCATGTCTTATTTTCTCCCTTCCCCCCATCTAGCTATGCGTCAGCTACCTTCCCCAACTAGGACGCTGCCTTTTTCCACCCTTCCACATGAGATGAGGGTGAATGAGGTGGCTGGGGGCACCACGGTGGGCATGGACCTGGTTTGGTTGCACGTTGAATCCATTCTCTGCCAGAAATGCAATCCACATCCTCACGAGTTGGCCTGGCACCCAGGTGTTTCCTGCCCTATGGAAAGTGCCCCTTCCCTGTGAGTGTAAATAAGTTCACTCAGCAGTGGGTGTTAGGTGGTCTACTGCCCCGCACTAGGGTCTGGGGCAAAGATTCCCACAGAAGAGGGTTTGAGCAGGGCATGCAAAAACATGAAATTCTTAACAATATGTGTGCTTAAAGCATGAAAACACCTTCACAAAGAAGCAAGCCTTAAGCTTATCTGTAGAACTTTATAAAATGATACCCTCATAGGCCACCACCCGCCTGTTTGTTGTACTATGGTGGCTTACCTGTTGCTATGGTGCTGGGAGCTGTGCCACAAGAATCTCAAATACCAGCAGGGTCACCCATGGTGGACAGGTTTCAATGAAACCTTCAGACTAAGATTGACTAGGAAGAAAGGCCTGATAATCTACTTATGAAAATTAGCCATTGAAAGCTTTATGGATCATAACAGAAGATTGTCCTTCTCGCTTGCTTTGGACACATCATTAGGAGAGATCAACTGTTACAGGAGGATATCATGTTTGGTGAAGCCGAAGGCCAGCTAAGATGAAGGAGACCCTTGGTGAGATGGATTGGCACAGGAGCTCCAGCAAAGAACTTGAACATTCTGGAGACCTTGAGGATGACTGCAGCACCAGGCAGTGTTTCACTCTGTTGTACAGAAGGTCACCAAGAGTCACGGTCAATGGAAGCTAACAGCAACAACAAGTTTCAGAGGGCACTGATTTAAACAATAAGAAAAATTGGAAGATTATCCAGTGAGTCTTCCTCCTTCCTGATCACACTGGAACTTCTTCAGAGGGATCAAAAAGTCCTATTTTTAAAGTTTTGCCAATGAGGGGATCCACTCCCTTTCTCCAACGCACGTTGCTGTTTCTCCTAGTTCACTACAGTCAGACAACCCCAGATTGGCTAAAAGCTCTCATTTGGCCAAACACCAGAAAACAGCCTACATGGAGGTGCATGGGAAAACCCTCGTGACTAGAAATATTTAATGGTACTCAACCAGTTTCCTTCCATTTCCTTCTGAAAATAGAACTTGTCTGCTTTTAAAAAAATAATGACAATAACCCTAAGAATCCTCCCGCCTGGATTCCCACCATGCTGTGAGCACAGTGAAGCACCAGGAAAGGTTCGATCTCTGGATTAGCTTTCTGTAAGATGGTTCCTAGGGAAGGTTGAACTGGTTGAAACTAGGCTGCCACATAAATGAAGCTGTGTGTGTGCTTCGGTGTGTGTACGTGTGTGTGTATTCATTCACAGAGGCAATAAGGCTTTTTTTTTCTGCTTTGTAGAGACATCTGGCTTTGGAGTGTGTACTCAACATTGGCATGCATTTGTGGTCGTTGGTCTTTCCGGTCTGGGGACTTCCTGTTTAGTTTTATGCTCTCTCCCATTCTCGCTCTTGCTCTCTCTGTCTCTCCCATTTTCTCTCATTGTTGTTGCTCATTATGGGTTTCCCATGAGGCCCTGAAAGCCTGCCTCTGAGATACAACTAGGCTGCCCATCTTCTGTGGAGCGTCCCCCACATGCCAGGCCCTTTATAGCACTCACAAAGGGACTACAGGTGTTCACTGTAGCAGACATTATTTAAGACATTAACTGTGGCAGATGCTACTGTCGGTCCTCCCTTCATAAACCCTGGAATCTTGTCCTCATTCCTAGGCACACCCAGTGTGCTCCCACCTCTAGCAGCTGGCGCCGGGTCTCTGTTGGAAGACAGCCCCTAGGCCACCAGAATCTGCTTTGCCTCTACATGAAGAACTGGTGACCCTGGGAAATGTGTGTATATGTATTTTAAATAATTTATTGAGTGAAATTCACCTGACATAAAATTAACCATTTTAAAGTGATCAATTCGGTGGTTTTAAGTACATTCACAATGTTCTGTAACCATCACCTCTTTTTAGTTCCAAAATATTTCTATTACTCCAAAGTAAAACCCCTTATTTTTAAGCTGTTTCTTGTCATCCTTCCCCCCTTTAGTCCCGGGAAACCACCAGTCTGTGTTCTGTCTTTTTGGATTTATCTATTCTGGATATTTCATATAAATGGAATCATACAACATGTAACCTTTTGTGTCTGACTTCTTTCACTTAGCATGTTTAGGAGGTTTATCAACATTGCAGCATGTAACAGCTCCCCATTCCTTTATGTGGCTGAATTATTTTCCACTGTGCACATATACCATAGTTTGTTAATCCATTCATCCATAAATGGACATTTAGGTCGTTTCCACCTTTTGACTGTTGTGAATCATGTTGCTGTGAACATTTATGTACATGTAACTATTTAACATGTTATCAGGAAGGACCAGTCCCTGGAGAAGGACATTATGCTTGGTAAAGAAGAGGGTCAGCAAAAAAAGAGGAAGACCCTCAACGAGATGGATTGACACAGCGGCTGCAACAATGGGCTCAGACATAGCAACATTTGTGAGGATGGCACAGGACCCGGCAGCATTTCTTTTTGTTGTACATTTTAGGGCCACTATGAGCCGGAGTCAACTAGATGGCGCCTAACAACAACTATTTGAGTACTCGTTTTCAATTATTTTGGCTATGTACCTAAAAAAAGGGTAGAATTTTTGGGTCATATGGTAATTCAGTTCTAATCCGTCAGGGCAGTTCTACTCTGTCCTCTAGGGTCACTAGGAATCGGAATTGACTCGACGGCACTGAGTTGTTTTTTTTTTATAATAATTCTATGTTTAACTTTTTGAGGAACCATTAAAATGTTTTCCACAGATGCTGTACAGGTTTATATTCCTACCTGTCATGGAGAGGGTTCCAACTTCGGCACATCCTCACCAACACTTGTTATCCTCCCCCACTTTATATATATATAAAATAGACATGCTAGTGGGGGTGATGTGGTACCTCACTGAAGGTTTGTTTTACATTTCCCTAGTGATGCAATGTTGAAATGATGTTGAAAACCTTTTCATGTGCTTGTCAGACATTTGTATTTCTTTGGAGAAATGTCTATTCAAGTCATTTGTACATTTTTTGATTGGGTTGTCTTTTTGTTGTTGAGTTGTAGAATACTAGGCCCTTTATCAAATGTATGATCTTCAAATATTTTCTTCTACTCTGTAGGTTCTTTTCACTTTCTTGATAACGTCTTTCATGCACAATTTTTTGTTGTTGTTTTTGATGAAGTCCAATTTATCTACTTTTTCTTTGTTGCACATGTTTTTGGTGTCATATCTAAGAATCTGTGATGGTTAAGATTGTGTGTCAACTTGGCTGGGCCATGATTCTCATGGTTTTAGCAGTTGTTTTATATAATATTGTAATCGTTTCCCTGTTGAGATCTGATACATGATCACCCCATGATGGGTGTAGCCAATTAGTTGAAGGGGAATTTCCTGGGCATGTGGCCTGCATCAAATGTGGGCAGACATTCAGGCAAGGCTTGGGCGGGGGGCGGGGGGTGGCATTTGCTCTTTCTGGATTCAGCAGTTAGCTCCTGTTTGTCTGACCTCTGGCTCTTGGGACTTGAGCTTAGCAGCTTACCTCTTGTCTTGCCTGCCAATCTTGGGAATCATCGATCTTCACAGCCTGTGAGCAACAGCCGTGCTCTCTGGCCTGCCAATCTTCGGTTCGCCAGCTCCTGAGGCTACGTGAATCAGGAGAAGCCTCTTTTCTAACCCACGGACTTGGGACGTTGCAGCCCCTACAACCACGTGAGCCATTTTCTTGATATAAATCTCTGTCTCTCTCTATATATGTATACGCTTTACTGGTTTTTCTTCTCTAGAGAACCCAGCCTAAGACAGAATCCATTGCTGAATCTAAGATCATGAAGATTTAGCCCCTTGTTTTATTCTAAGAGCTTTATAATTTTAGTTCATATACATGAGTTGGTAATCCATTTTGAGTTAAATTTTGTATGTGATGTTTGGTAGGGGTCTATCTTCATTTTTTTTTCATGTGGAAACCCAGTTGTCCTAGCACCATTTGTTGGAGAAATTATTCTTTCCCCATTGGATGGTCTTGGCACATTTGTTGAAAATAAATTGGTCAGAGATATATAGGTTTATTTCTAGACTCTCAATTCTATTTCAAAGCTCTGTATGTCTGATCTTATGCAGTACCATACTCTTTTGATTACTGTAGTTTTGTAGTAAGTTTTGAAAATGGGAAGTGTGAGTTCTCCAATTTTGTTCTTTTTTAAAGATTGCTTTGACTCTTCAGAGCCTCTTGCAATTTCATATAATTTGAAGATTGGATTTGTTTTTGAAAAAAAGGCTGCTAGAATTTTTGTGGAGATTTCATTTAGTCAGTAGGTTGTGTTGGATAGTATCGTCATTTTAATGATATAGTTGTTCAATCCATAAACACATGATGCGTTTCCACTTATTTAGGTCTTTCATTTCTTTCTGAAATACTTTCTAGTTTTCAGTGTGCAAGCCTTTCGCCTCCTTGTTTAAGTTTGTTGCTAGATATTTTATTCCTTTGAATACTATTGCAAATGGAGTTCTTTTCTTAAATGCCTTGTTAGATTGCTGCTGGTATATGTGTTTCATTTTTTAATCAAACTAACAATAAGTGGGCAAATTGACAGGAAGTTGATGCAATAAGAAGCCACGTTTGGAGGTCTGCCATCTTCCCCCTTGTGATTTAAGAATTTGAGACATAATTTATATTCAACACAATGTAGAGGTCTTGAGTTTTGACACATGTATATGTCCTGTGTAACTACACCCCTGTCAAGATAATAAATATTTCACCACTATGAAAAGCTTCTCTGCACCCCTTCCAATCAATTGCCACCCCTCCAAGACCACAGACAACTACTTTCTGATTTATGTTGACACAACTAAATTTTCTGTGTTTTAGAACTTCGTATAAATGGAATCACACAGAATGTACTCTTCTGTTTTTGTCTTCTTTCCTTCAATGTTGTATTTGTAAAATACATCCATTCTGTTCTGTGTAGTAATAACCCTGTAATTCTCATATTGTATAGTATTCCATTGTATGAACTGACCACAATTTGTTTATTTATTCTTTTGTTAATGGACACTTGGATTATTTCAAGTTTTGGACTATTATTAACAAAGCTGCTTTGAGCATTCACCCACAAGTCTTTTTGTATACCAATTATTTTCTTCTGGATTATTTTTCTTCCCCTCTACTCTACCTCATTCGAACATCTACTCCATTTTGTACTTGGTGTTTGTTGACAGTTCTAAAGCAGAAAAAAGGAGTTTTCTTGCTTTAATTTCAAAAGCTCATGCCCTTACAAGGAAACACACTGAAATATTTGCTGCCTAGGGAAAACAGGACTTCTTTGTCCAGGCTACAAAAGATTCACTTGTGTAAGAGTGGTGAGAAGAGTTGGAGGGAGGGAGGCAGAGAAGAGCATGGGGGTCAGTGGATCCCAGAGGGAGAAGACTGGACTCGATTGGGCCACATGGCTAGGAATGAGATAATTTATACTGGCAAAACCCAGTGTAAATGATCTAGATTCTTGGTTACAGACAGACACTAAATTTGATTAAATTAAGCAGCAGAGCAATTTATTGACTGAGTTTCAGGTAGCTGATAAAATTATGAGGAAGGTTATAGAACTATAATCAGAAAATGGGAAGAAGCTAAAGGAAATTAGGGGGCTGGAACCTTAGCCAAGGTCATGTCAAAGGAGCAGCCAGATTAGAATGAGATGATGGGGTGAGTGGATCCTGAATACTGGAGCTGGCACCACAACCATGGCCACCCTAGACCTTGAATGCTGGAGCTGACATCACCACTGTTGCCACCCTGGACACAGGAGATGATAAAAGTCCCACTGTTATCCCTGGAGACTGGATGCAGGAGCTGATGTCACCACCACTGTCATCCTTATGGACCCTGGGTATTGGAGCCGATGTCACCACCGCAGCCAATATCAAACTCTGGATATTTAAGCCGGCAGCACCACTGCCAGGTTGCATCTTATATCCACCCTGAACCCTGAATGCTGGAGCAGGTACCACCATGACCACCTGGAGCTTTGGTGCTGGAGCTTATATCAATATCACCGCCACTTCTGGAGTTTGGATTCTGGAGCTGGCACCTTATATCCTGGATGTTGGACCTGACACCACCACTGCCACCCTGGACCCCAGATGTTGAGCTTTCTCATGGATTGTCACTGGCACTGGAATAACATTGAACATCTCCACCGTTGCCAGAATGGTTTCTAAACAATCCCTGCTCCCTTGAGTCACCAGCTCTGGTTCCTAGAACTGGCTTTTCTGAAGTTATGCTTACACTCCACTTAGCAGAGAGAGTGAGTAGCATGCCTTTTCAATGTATCTGGTGGTAGACAAGCACTGTATCCTACAAAGGCACACACAATGCAGATTCCTAAACACAGCAAAGAGCACAGATGCTGGTCAGAGTAAACCACCCCAATGTCCACCACAGCCACCTCAGGGAATATTGTTCAAGCACCTGAGAGCCAAGTGCTGCTACCTCAGTGACCACAGCTTCCCTGACTCCATTCAGCAAGTACCATCCCAGATCGGACCATGGCTTTCATTAGCTGTCCTTTGATGTCTGACAAGGGGTAGGGTAATTCTATTCAGCTATATGCATCCCCTCCCTAATGGAATCAGCTTTGCTCTTCCCCAAAGCGTGCTGGGGATGAATTCGGGATGGACTCGGGCTAAGGTACAAGGCCAGGAGTGGTATGACTGGGCCAGCGGCCAAGGCTGAAAAATGCCTTAGCAACAAGAAGGAAAACATCTGGGCCTAGACATGAAGTCCCTGGGAACACTGACTGCCCAAGGACGTGGGAGAAAAATGATGAGCCTTGGTCTCAGCTGGAATGGTATGTAAGCTTGGGTCCCTTGCTAAGTGGTTGTGGAAAATACTCCAGCCGGCAGCCACCAGAAAGCAGCTGCTTGCCTGTGTCAGTAAGTTTCCCTGAACGTATGAATCTGGAAAGGGCTATGTGTCAGTTCTTCAGATTATCTGCCAAGATGCACATCAAGGGCCTTTCCTTGCTCGGGCTGTCCCCCGACACAACGGCAACAACCTCCAGCTGGTCACTGGTTGGTCACCAATCACTGGGTGCCTGTTGCCTGCCAGCACTAATACCTGCTTGTGCCTGAGGCTTTGCTTGGCGCCCCTCTGATTTAGGCCACGTGAATCCCTCTCCATCTGTAAGCCCAAGAGAAGGAAGGTAGGACCCAGGAGTTTTAATGAGGTGGAGGTGATGGGAAAGTAAATCTCTACCACCTGAACCTGGGGGAGGTTTGCCTAAACAGACTAGCTGAAAGATTTTATCTCCTTATTATAGCAAATGTTGAACTTATAGTGATCTTCAAGCCATGGATAATTCTGCTTCTTCCACACCTCCAGCCACGTAACCCCCAGGCCTATTATTGTGAAGCCAATTCCAGGCATCATGTAATTTCATTTCTCTTAGAAATGTCTCAGTTGTATCTGTGGCATTAATATTTTATAATATCCAGCCAGAGTTCAAATTTGCATTTATTTCATGATTTTTAACAGGTTTTATTTTGTTTCAATAGGGATCCAAACAAGCTTTACATGTTTGATATGTATTTAAAGCCTCTTAATCTATAAGTTTCCCCTTCATACTTTTTCCTTGCAATTTATTTGTTGAAGAAGAAAACCAGTTGTTTATCCTGTAGAGTTTGCCACATTCTGGATCTCATGACTGCATCCCTGTGGTGTTATTTAACATGTTTCTCTGTCTCCAGTATTTTTTGCAAATTGGCAGCTGGGTCCAGAGGCTCAGTTAGATTTGTGTTCAATGTCTTCCGGCAACACTACTTCATATGTGGTGGTATACACTTCCGCTGGGGGATCTTTGTTAACTAGTGTCTCTGTTTTTGTGATATTGACAGCCATTGATGGTCATTGCTTAAATCTGTTAGTTCATTAAGGATGGAGAAATGAACCAGCTCAAACTAACCCTGAGCTGGGTCAGTGGTCAAACAGAGCTCACCTTTCCTTCCCAGCCCCATAGTTTAATTTCTATAACTCAGGAATGGTAGGGACCTTGTGTTTCTGCCCAACAAGCTTCTCCTTACCAATTTATTGGGGATGATGATGAATTCAGTTTTACTCTCTTAGGTCATGGGAGATACCTTCTATCTTTGTGGGTCCATGGGTCCCTGCACTGCTGCCAAGATGGCCCTTAAGAGCAATGGAGCAATGGCCCACAGACCTCTGTCTTTGCACAAGATGATATTTCTTTCCCCAGCATGTCTCCCTTTGCCTGTCTTCCTCAGAGAATCGTGTAGTGGATAATGCTGAGCGACTTTCTTAACTGAAGGGTAAAAAGACTATATAACACAGGCCAATGTAGAAGGACCAAGTGGACTTAGTTCCTCCCTCATCCCACACAGGGCCTTGTAGACTGAAGTCTTCAAATGGGGGTGGTCCACATGGCTGCCCCCTCTGTCAAACCGTGTAGTCCTTGTGTCCCCTCCTCTTCCTGCACACAGCTCCTCCCGTAAGAGGAGAACATTGGGTTCCTCAGCCTCTCCTGTGACTTGAAAACTCAAGCTCCTTAGCTTTACCTGGGTGCAGGTGTGGCCTCATCTTTGTGTAGTCATTGCCCACTCTAAAGGGGAAAATGTGAGCACAGGTGCAAGGAATGGGGAGGTGGTGCCTCGGACTCCTGTTCATAACCCACCTGATTTCTTCATTAGTTACCTGGGAAGCAAGCACTTTTCACCACGATGGGCACTGTTTCCCTCTAGATACAACAAGACAGCTCTGGGTGGTACAAATGGTTAGTGCACTGGGCTGCTACCCGAAAGATTGGAGGTTCCAGTCCACCCAGAGGCACCTTAGAAAAAAGGCCTGGTGATCTACTTTGGAAAAATCAGCTATTGAAAACCCTGTGGAGCAGAGTTCTACTCTGACATGCATGGGGATCACCATGAATCAGAGTCTTCTCAGTGGCAACTGGTTTTTTAGAGACCCAAAGGCTAATCTCATACAGAGAAAAGTTATTTCTTCTAAAGTGACCTTGACCCTGACCTTGCAAAACAATATCCCCAGGATCACTAGGCTAAGGAGCATTGAACTCCTCCTGCAACTGGCTTGTGTTGTATATACTTCCACACTAGCCACAGGAGGCCCTCTCTTAACCACCTGGGTTCTATAGTCCCACCTTCAGCAAGATTCTCTCCCCCTTACATAAAAAGTTCTGTTTTACAGCTGAGAAACCTAAGACCACCAGAGGGTTAAGCAACATTCTCAAGGATACACAGCTGGTAAATAGTGAACCAACCAAACCAAACCCAGTGCCGTTGAGTCGATTCTGACTCATAGCGACCCTATAGGACAGAGTAGAACTGCCCCATAGAGTTTCCAAGGAGCACCTGGTGGATTCAAAGTGGCAACCCTTTGGTTAGCAGCTGTAGCACTTAACCACTATGCCACCAGTGTTTCCATAAATAGCAAAGTCAGCACTTAAATTCAGGTCTGCCTCATTCCAAAGTCCTACTCTTTCTACCCCAAGACCCTATAGGACAGAGTAGAACTCCCCCATAGGGTTTCCAAGGAACAGCTGGTGGATTCGAACTGCTGACTTTTTGGTTAACAGCCCTGGCATTTAACTGCTGTGCCACCAGGGCTCCAATAAGCTCTGTAAACGCCTATAATTAAGAAAGAGAAGGGGATTGTAGGTCAAAGTCTTTGACTTAGAGCTTTGTCATGTATAATTAAAATAAAAGGCAGGAAGGCTCAGGACATAAGTGGCATGTGTGGGAAAATGGAAATAGTTGAGCCATGGAACTGCAAGCAGTGTGGAGGTGCTTCTCTAGGCAGGCAGGGCAAATGACTGCGGCGAGAGCACTACGGCAGGTACAGTGGTCAGGGAGAGAAAGGGAGGGGGAATGCTTTATCCCACTTTAGTCTTGTAAACGAAATACATTTTTAAAAATTGTAGTCTGGGAAAATGGAGCATGGATAAACAGAGGAAGAAGGAAACCCAGAATTACTGAAAGGTGGCAGTCCTCTTCTATGTAACCAAATTAACAAACCAAAACAAAAAAGAGGGTACAGTTCAGCATCAGGCTGATGTAATTGCGTTCACAGAGCTCTGCCCTTGAGAACCATTAGAAGCTCTGGGCTTCAGGAATATCTGGGAAACATCGACATTTGAATACTCTGTAGGCTCTACTGGTTACTGCTCCCCCGACATGGGATTAGCCGTCACACTGGTAACACCCCTGGGCTTTGTGCCAATTTCTCCGAGGGCAGCCAGGGCAAGAGACCCCCAGGGAGGGCAGGATCAGGTTAAGGCAGCCCTAGCAATCGGGGATGCCAGGGTCACCAGAATTAGCTCCATAGTTATATCTATCCTGTATCAGTGCATGTTTGTGGGGTGAATATGTTGGGGTAAGTGTGTGTGCCTGTGTGCACATATGTGCCTGTGTGTGTATGAGGGAGTGACGTTCAGACATGTTGTAATTATCAAAATAATACTGAGGGGGATAAACAATTCATGGTAAAATAATGGGTCTTTGGTGCAAGCTTCATTGTTATCTATATGCTTCTGACAGAATCATGTTTGACAGTAAAATACCAGTAAGATTTTTATTTCTTTCTTTTATATGTTACATAGCGGCCATGTTGCCAGGTGAAGGGAGTAAGGCAGAGATTTGCCTCTGGAAGGAGGATTTGAGGTAAGGGCTGTTCTCATTGACAGAAAGTAGAAATGAAAGGCTTCCCAGGGAATTGTGGGAAGGAGAAAGGTTGGTGACAGGAAAATGGTGACAAGTACATCCTGACCCTCCCCCAGGCGTCAGTCAAGGGGAAGCTTAGAAGAAGAAGGACACTGGACGGGCTTCCTACTTGGAGTTTCAGGTGCTCTAAGAGGGCAAAGAGAGAGAGGAGAATTTGAGTTAGCACTCCTGAGATCCGTTGGTTCCCACGTGGCGTGGTAAGGATCCAGGCACTCCATGGGCCTCCAAGGGTGGGGAATCAGCTGTACACCTGGGGAAGCTTGCCAGAGGGATTGCTGTGTTGGGACAAAGCGATTTGCAGAAAGAGCTACAAGGAAGGTCACCCAGGCTGGGGTCTGAATGGGAGTCCCATAGCAGTACCAGAGCTGTGCGCATGGATCTGAGGTCCCCTCTTCTTGTCAGCAAAATCTCCATCCTCAAACATCTTGGAAGGAACAGAGAATTAGAAGATTATGCACTCATCCAAAACGTGCTGATAAACTCAAGAGAATTTTCAATGTGGTGGTTTAAGTTGAGTTGTTTGGACTGGACTAAATTTAATTTATCCCAGGCACCTGGCAGGGTGGAGTGGTGGAGTCACATGGAAACTACATTTTCTTTGAATGTGAACTTGTAACCTTGTTTTAACTTTGTTAAGTTGGAAAGCTAGTGGTGAGACATGAGCGATGTTCCGACCTCTGCTCTACATATCCGATTCATGGATAGGTTGAAGGCAAAACTGAAAGCAGAGGGCCATTTGCCCATTTCCCTTCAGAAATGTGGAAGGAGGCATCTTCAAAGAGGCTCCTGGACCAACACGGCAAAAATTCAGACAAAAAAATTTACAGAAGGAAGGAGAGCTTGAGTTCAGCCCTCAGACTCTCTGTCTTTTCTGTGGCTTGGAAGTTATGCAGAAATTCCACATTTTGTGTAGGGATATTGAAAGACTAATCCTGGCCATGAGCTCACTATAGGGTCACCATGAATGGGAGTAAAGTGACCCAGTAGCTCAAGGCCAACCCCAGAGAGACATATGTTACTTCTGTCCACATCCCATTGGCCATAATAGTCACGTGGCAAGACTGAGATGCAAGGGAAGCTGGGAAATGCAGTTGTCTTGTGTGCCTTGAAGGTAAATTAAATGTTTAGTGAATACATGGCACTGTTTGGTTGCAGAGGCAAACCTCAGGGGGATGTGTAGCACCACCGAGAGCTGAGATGGGGCAGGTAAGCATGGACTACCACTGATTCTGCAGTTGCAGACTTCAGCAGGGGTGTCACCAGAGACACTGCCAACCCCACAGACAGGGGCACTCCAGAGAACAACTTTCCCAAGGACAAAACAAGCATGCCCATATTCCCAGGTGCCGTCTTAGGGAGTACATGTAGAATTTGGAAGACTGAAGCATTTGTCTCAAAGAGAATATTACAAAATAAGGGAAAATTGCTTAAGCCCAAAGAGACAGAATTATTGTTATTGTCAAGGTTGTTTCCCATGTATTCAGTGGGGTGGGAGCAGGAAGAGATTAAATCTGTTATTGTTAATAAGGGAGCCACACTTTCTTTGCCCATCTGAGTGTGTAGCATGCCAGTTTGTGACCTCACATGATGTTTTCTTTGGAAGAGTACAAAACTCACACCAAGAAACAAGCCTCATGTCTTCTCTTGACTGGTCTAAGGGGTGTACCTACTGAGAGGCTCTTCTTTAAAACTATCCCTTGGATTCTGATATGAGGCCTTTCCGGTACAGGGCCCTCTTGTACCTGAGCTATGCCAAGGGTGACAGATCTCTGCTTGGAGGCAAGAGAATGGACCAGTTGACTTCTAATGTAATGAGTCTGTGGTCAGCCTTCTTTTTAAGAAATGGACCTTCAATATTAGTTTAACTATTGTAAGCTGAAAAGTCTGCATGCTGGTATTAGACAAATAGTGTATATTGGCTATAGTGAGACATTAGGTGTATGTGGTGACTGTGGTAGACCACATGCCCGGTCCAATTATGTTTATATTCGTGTAACAAAAAGTAAAACAAGAAACTATCCTCATCAAACAAAAGTGACCATGGGCGGCATTCAGGCTTCCAGTTTTCAGCCTTAGTTTAGAATTTTTAAGATGTAAAATGTAGAAATATTTTTTAAAACTATTTGCTGTTAGGGAACAATTTCTTTTCACATTTGTCCTTTTATGAGCTATTTTGAAGCTCTAAGAGGTTTGGGGGTCATAAGAAATCCAGACTACCTTGAGAAAGGACCAGGTACTATTAAAAGTCCAGCCAAGAAAGAAGTCAGTTTACAGCCTTTGAAATTTCAGGCCAACATTTTCATTCACTGGGAGACATGGGCTGTGAGACTTTTTTGCAGGTATTAAATTAGTGTGCTCCCCTGCTGATCCCTGAATGCAATAAAAAGCAAGAAGAGAATCACCAAGAAGAAATTCTGTATAAAAGGTTCTCAAGATTAAAGAGGCCACTTGGTGAATACCACCTCTCTGCTTCCCCATCCAGGCTACCTTGAGCTCTGTGGGCTGTCAAGGCCCCAGTTTCAAACCACTTAGAGATGAACACAATGGCTCTTCAGAGTTTTTTTAAATTGTGTTTTAGGTGAAAGTTTATAGCTCAAGTTAACTTCTCATTCAAAAATTTATACACATATTGTTTTATGACATTGGTTGCAGTCCTCACGATGTGACAGAACATTCCCCCTTTCCACCCTGGTTTCCCTGTGTCCATTCATCCGGTTCCCGTTCTTCCTGCCTTCTCATCCTGCTTTTGGACAGGAACTGCCCATTTGGTCTTTTATATTTGATTGAACTAAGAAGCATGTTCCTCACATGTGTCATTTTTTTGTCTTATAGGCGTGTCTAATCTTTGTCTGAAAAGTGGGTTTCAGGAATGGTTTCAGTTCAGAGTTAGCAGAGTGTCCAGGGGCCATAGTTCCGGGGTATCCACCAGTCTAAGACCACTAAGTCTGCTCTTTTTATGTGAATTTGTCTGGGACTCTCTGTTGTGATCCCTCTCAGGGTGGTCATTGGTGGTAGTCAGGCATCATCTAGTTCTTCTGGTCTCAGGCTGGTGAAGTCTGTGGTCCGTGTGGCCCTTTAATCCTTTGGGCTAGCATTTTCCTTGTATCTTTGGTTTTCTTCATTCTTCTTTGCTCCAGGTGGGATAGGACCAATAGATTTATCTTAAGTGGCTGCTTTCAGACTTTTAAGATCCCAGACACTACTCACCGACGTGGGATATAGAACGTTTTCTTTGTAAACTAAGTTATGCCAATTAACTTGGATGTCCCCTGAGACTGTGGCCCTAGACCCCACCCCCAGCTACTTGGTCCCTCAAAGTGTTTGGCTGTGTCTAGGACACTTCTGTGCTTTTGCTTGGTTTCAGCTATGCTGACTTCCGCTATATTGTGTGTTGTCCTTCCCTTCACCGAAGTTGACACTTGTCTACCGTTCTGCTCTTATATTTATTATTTTCTTTATTCTGGTGCCTGAGGGCTTCTTTTGCTGCTCTGTTTCTATTTGTTTGAGTTGTAGGGTTAATGTTTTGATTTTGGCCCTTTCTTCTTTTCGGATGTGTGCATTTATTGCTATAAATTGACCTCTAAGCACTGCTTTTGCTGCTGTCTCAAAGGTTTTGGTAAGATACGTTTTCATTCTCTTTTGATTCCATGTATTTCTTTATTCCATCCTTTATTTCTTCTATAACTCACTGGTTTTAAAGCAAGATGTTTTCAGTTCCCTTGTATTTGATTTTTTTCCTTGTTTTTTCTGTTATTAATTTCTACTTTTATGACATTATGATCAGAGAAGATGCTTTGTATTATTTTAAAATTTGGGATTCTGTTAAGGCTTGCTTTGTGGCCTAGAATGTGGTTTATTCTGGAGAATGTTCCATGTGCTTTGGAAAAGAACACATGCTTTGCTGTTGTTGAGTGGAGTGTTCTGTATATGTCTATGAGGTCAAGTTGGTTGATTGTGGCATTTAGATCTTCCATATCTTTATTGAGTTTCTTTCTAGATGTTCTGTCCTTCACCAAATCTGGTGTGTTGAAGTCTCCTATTATTATTGTGGAGCTGTCTATTTCTTTTTTCAATGCTGTTAGAATTTGTTTTATGTGTTTTGGAGCCCTGTCATTGGGTGCCTATATATTTATTATGGTTATGTCCTCCTGGTGTAGTAACTCTTTGATCATTATATATTGTCTTTCTTTATACTTTTTGGTGGATTTTGCTTTAAAGTCTCTTTTATCAGAGGTTAATATTACCACTCCTGCTCATTTTTGGTTGTTGTTAGCTTGATATATTTTTCCATCTTTTGAGTTTTAGTTTGTTTATGTCTTTGTGTCTAAGGTGTGTCTCTTGTAGACAGCATATAGACAGATCCATTCTGCTACTCAGTGTCTCTTTACTGGTGCCTTTAGGCCATTTACATTTAGTGTAATTATCGATAGGTATGAGTACTACCATCATTTTGATTTGTGTGTGTATGTGTGTTGTCAGTTTCTTTATTCTGCTTAAGTTTCTGTGCTGAGTTCTTTATGTATTTTCTTTTCATCTCTTTCATTATTGTTGATTTTGTGTTTGCTGAGTCTTCACATTTTACTTCTTTTTTTATTTTGATGGGTAGGTTTGTTAGCTTCCTTTGTGATTACCTTGAAATTTACCTATATTTTTCTAAGTTTAAACAGTCTTTTATTTCTTGATATTGCCTTAACTTCCTCTCCATATGGAAGTTCTGTAACTAGACTGTTTATTCCCTCTTTTTTGTTTTGATGTTGTCATCATTTATATATTGATGTCTCTCTGGTTCCCTATTTTCAGTCTTTTAGCTTTGATTTGTTTCTGTGAATTCCCTATGTGGGTTGATAACTGGTTGATCTGTCCCGTGTCCTAGTCTTGGATTGTGTCTGATGTTGTTAGTTCTCTAACTGGAGAACCCTGTTAATATTTCTTGTAATTTTGGCCTGGTTTTACAAATCCCCTTACTTTACCTTGGAATGACCTAATTTCACCATAGTATTTGAGAGACAATTTTGCTGGGTATGTAATTCTTGGCTGGCAACTTTTTTTTTTTTTCCCTCAAGGCTTTATGTATGTCATCCAATTGCCGTCTTGCCTGCATGATTCCTGCTGAGTAGTCAGAGCTTTGTCTTATTAGTTCTCCTTTACAGGTGATTTTTCGTTTATCCCTAGTCACTCTCAGGATTCTTTCTTTGTGTTTGGTTTTGGCAAATTTGATTATGATATGTCTTGGTGACTTTGTCTTACAGTCTACTCTGTATGCGGTTTGTTGAGCTTCTTGGATAGGTATCTTCTTGTCTTTCATAATACTAGGGAAGTTTTCTGCCAGTAAATCTTCAACAATTCTCTCTGCATTTTCTGTTATCTGCTCCCTTCCCCCCATTCTGGTACTCCAATCATTTGTAGGCTTTTTCCACTTCATAGTATCCTGCATGATTCTTAGGCTTTCTTCATTTTTTTTTCATTCTTTTTCCTCAAACAAATTGGTGTCAAGGGATTTATCTTCAATCTCACTAATTCTGACTTCCATTGTCTCAATCCTGCTCCTATGCCGTGACCTTTTACTGAGTGTCTAATTCTTAGATTTTATTGATCACCTTTTGGATTTCTAGGTGCTTTTTCTGAATGGTTTCTAGGGGCCTGTTTATTCTGTCATTTTGTTCTTGTATTGTTTTCCTGAATTCTTCTCTTGTTTTGTCTGTGTGTTCGTAGCTTGGTCTGAGTTTTGCCTGATTGCCTTCCTGATCTTTTGTAGAGCTCTGTATATTAGCCTTTTGAATTCTTAATCAGGTAGTTCTATTGTCTTATCTTCCTCTGGAAGGTTTTCTCATTCTTTGTTTTGGTTGCTTGCTGGAGCCATCTTGTCCTGCTTCTTTAAATGATTTGATATTGACCATTCTCTCCAAGGCATCAATAATTATTGTATTTATTTATGGTATTTTTGTTTAATACATTCTGTATCTTTGTTTTGTAGGCTGAACATTTGAGCTAGTTTGGTTGTTGGTGTTGTTGAAGCCCTCACATCCTGTCTCCAGGTGGTCAGAGTGGCTATTATGTGTGTGAGCCCAGGAGTCTGTTCACTGTTCTTGTGGGGGGTGTAATTATTCAGGGCACAGTTGTCTGAGTTGTTGGTCACCAAGTGTGTGGTGCAGACTCTCACCTATAGTTCTAGGTGGGCAGGGTTGCATGAGGGTGTTCGGAGCAGGCACAGAGCTCTGGTTGCTGTGGGGGGCGATGTGTGGGGCAAGACAGAAGGCTGACAGCCACACCCAGGTGCCTGTCCCTTAGAGCACATAGTGGGGGGTAGTACAGCCTGTCCTTGGATGCCTGGTGCTGTTGGCTGGAGGTTGGCTATATAGAGTGGGTGGTACTGCCAGCCCTCAGGCTCCCAATGTGGGTAGGGGGGTGAGGCCCCTTCTTAGGGGATGGGGTGGTGTCAAATTTCACAAATCTGCGGATTCCCTTGGCTGCTGCAGGTTAAAATGGGCTTCAGGTGTATACCTTGCTGTTTTATGCTAATGAGGGCATGCAATGTTGAATCAACCCACAAGGGACTGGGCAGAGGTGAAGGGCACTGAAAGTCTGTGGACCCTGTATGCCAGGGGCTGGGCAAAGGGCAGGGCCTCCAGACTTGCCCTGAGTTCCCAGCCTAGGGGAAGTAGTGTTGTTAAATGCTGTGAGACTAGTGTCAGAGTGGGGTGGGGAATGGAAGGGAAAGGAAGTGCTTCTCTGCTATGAAACTCTGGCGGAGGAGTGGTTATTTTGCCAGCGCATGTGGTAGATTGGGAGCTGGCATTTAGCTTTCACAGGTCTGGTGTCACTCCTGTTTGATTTTGGAGGTGCATACAAATTCACTGCTGCTTGGCTGCACCAGATGTGGTGGGTCTCGGCTTGGTATGTTGCTGCTTGCTTCAGCCCATGTGCGCTGTGCAGACTCAGCTAGCAGGGCGCTAGCATTCCCACAATCTGTAGTTCCCTATTCCCACTGCTTTTGAATTTTCTCTCCTTCTACCTGCCACTCAACCCAATTCTTCAGCTTTGTCTTTGGTGATTAGAGTTCCTAGATTGTTAAATATATTCAATTCACTTGTTTTTTCAGGTCTTTATTGTAAGAGGGGGGACAGGAAGTGTCTGACTATTCCACCATCTTGGTCCCACCTTGACTCTTGAGACTTTGGTCTCCTCATTTCAGGGAGAGGGTTAGAACATTCAAGTTGTATGAAGAGTAGTTTTATCTTCTGAGATGGAAACACAGAGTTGTTTAGTTGATTTATGGAACTTCCAATATGTGTAGGAGAATGTATATAGATCCCAAATAGCTCAAGGGATTGACTGTGCCAGTTACAAAGCTATTACCTCTCAGCTCCCAACTTGTCTTTCTGTACTCTGTTTTGTGGGACTCAACAAACCATGTTTTTTCATTCTTATCTACTCTTTGTTGGGCTTCACCAATAGGGGCATGAGAGGAAGACTTCTAGGCTGGAGGGAGAAAGGACTTGTTCCTTTCTATTTGATTCTTGTTCCTCTCAGCGTCACTCCAGCCTTGCTTTTCACACTAGCAGCAAGAATTTGTTCTTGGAGCAGCAACGGAATCTAGTTTTCAGTTTTTCATCACTCACAGAACCAGCCTTATGCCCCTTTCAGAGACACCAGCACCCTCTGGCCACACCTCCTCCTCAGAGATCTTCATCTAGCCCCACAGGAACATCCTCTGAGCTTAGAGACTCCAGTACTCACCAGCCAGAACCTTCATCTCAGTAATCTGGGTCCCAGCCCCATGGGGCTTCTCCTCCAATCTCAGAGACACCTATACCAGCCGCCAGATGCACCCCCTCGGTGTATGAATTTTATTTCCTTGGGGCCCTCCTCTAAGCATCTATGTTTTAATAATTCCAACCTCTTTCCTTTGTCCCTCCATTCCTAGGGATGGTCACTGTCTCCTGCCATTGCTACCTCCATGACACCTTAGTGTTCTCTTTTTGTCTTTTCACTTTTTCTCAAATTCCTAGTTAACAATTCTTTATATTATCTGTGTTAAGATAACCAGTGTTCCTCCTATCTCCTGACTGGAATTTGACTGATAAAATGAAAATTTGGGGATAATGGAGGAATGAATGATGCAAAATAACTTAAAATTACAGTACCAGGTGTGCCTATGCTTAGAGCCCTCTGGACCCAGTATAGGTCCATTGTTAGGGAGTACCCTATGGGTGTTACCCTGTCTTTCTCCCTGTCTACTGCCCACCTTAATGGGCCAGCTCACTTCCCCAAGTGGGAATGCCCTTTAGTATGCCCAGCATTCAGGCACAAAAACCACACGATCCCAGAAAGGTAGGGAGCTTTCTCTTCATCCCAGTGTAAGACTGTCTTCCCAGGCCACATACTGCATCCAATATGGGCCTCTTAGTTGTTTAGAATGTGATAGATAAATAAAACACTATCTCTACCAGCAAGAATGTGAATTTGCCGTCTGCCCCTAACAAGACAATCATATTGGAACAGCAGACCAGCATCTATACACACTGGGTGATCCAGGCTTTGTAATACCAGGGGATGGGCCTGGGTTGCCCGGAATATGTTGGGTTCTCCCAAGCTCAGCTCAGTTAATTTTCACTGAGAAGAGACCCACATTGGATGGGTTATTTGCCATGGAAGACAGCCTTACACTGGGATGAAGAGAAAGTTCCCTACCATTTTGGGATCATGTGGTTTTTGTGCCTTTAATTTTCAGTTCTGCCTCCACTATGAGGCAAAAACAGGCCTTCTTATCCACATCGATTCCTCCTAGGCTGCTCACAGAATACTACACTTAACTCCACAAGTAAAAGCAAATACGTGGGGAAGTGTGACTCCATCCCGGGGGCATCTACCTTTTTCCCAATTAAGCAACAAATCTACAGCCATAACCCTGCTACAACTCACGTCAACTTTACATTCCTTGAAAAGAACACTTAACCCTTCAATCTCAACATCGCACTCAGGCTAACAGTGACCATCCCCCCCCCCCAAACAAACAAACAAACAAGCAAACAAACACCACATTGGTGAGCACTTGATTTATAAAAGTTCAACTAAAAGGGCCATTGCAGTGATTTCCTCCTTAGAGTGAAATCACCTGCTACTTTCTCTGAGTCAGTGACTAAGACCTTTAAATGGCGTTTTTAGGTCTATGAGGAGAAGAAAAGTGTTATTCTCAAGGCTGGATGCAGTTTGAACCACTTAGCTTAGGGAAAAGGCAGAATTCCTTTCAGGGGAAAACTACTCTGTAATTTAATCAGATAATCATAATAGATGTGTTTGATTTTGTAAGATGAGGTCCCCTTCATAATAGCCCAAACCAAAAATGTTTTAAAAATAAGAATTCTGAATAATAAAAAAACAGAACTTTTGAAATTTTCTTTGGCAGGTGAATTGACAAAGAAGGTGGGAGAGAATTCAGGCCAAGGAGAACACTGAAAGCTGGTGACTGCAGGAAGCTAACCCCCTGAGAATCCTTGGAATTCCCACTGTAAATGATTTAGAATTTGAATCATTTTGTTGGATGTTAAAGGACAATGTCACTAGAGAAAGCTGGAGAGCTGAAGACCATCTAGGTTACGTGTGTTTAGAAAGTCTTAGCTTCTGCTGGCATTAGGACACCATCACAGAAGTAATGCTTTTTGTTAATGAGGTAAAAGAAAAGGGGGAGGAGCTGGAATTTTGAAAATCATGGCATCGTGATCATTTGCTAGTGAACATAGTCAAGTAGTACATGCTATAGAGAGGAAAATAGGAAACCAGAGTTGCTAACTTTGGGTAGTTTGGAACCACAAACTACATAACCAGGCCTAGAGAAGCAATGCCTGGCCAGACCACCTCCATCTCCTCCATCCACCTGGCTGAGTGTATTTACTGTGGGAGTGGAAAACCTGTCATCAAGTGAATTGGAGATATAAAGCATGGCTTACACATTCATCACTTCTCTTTCTGGGCAAGTTTCATCAGTGAGTACATTCCCACCTCCAAAACAACTCTACTGGACCCTGTGGTAGGCAAAAGAGTGGCCCCCCCCAAAGACGCCCACATCAATGAAAAATGGACTTTGCAGATATGATTAAGATTTAGGGCCTTGACATGCACAGGCTATCCTAGATTTTCCGGAAGGACCTACTTTAACCACATGAGCACTTAAAAACAGAGGCTCCTTCCCAACTGTGGTCAGAGAGATTGACATTGTTGGCTTTGAAGCTGGAGAAAGGGGGCCATGAGCAAAGGAAAACAGGCAGCCTTTAGAGGCTGGAAAAGACAAGAAAATGGATTTTCACCTACAGTCTCCAGAAAGGAACACAGCCCTGCTGACCCCTCGATTTTAATGCAGTGAGACCCATGTTGGGTATAATGGTAGAACAATAAGATGATAAATTTATGTTGTTTAAGCCACTAAGTTTATGGCAATTTGTTACAGCAGCAATAGAAAATCAGTACAAGACTCTGACTTCTTTGTTTGGCATTCATTCACTTTTTATGGACTGGGCTTGTAATGCAATATCTTCCACGAACTGAGCTCGTATGTTCTACGCATCGTGATTCAAGTAGTGCCTCTCATCCTTCTCCACCTTCAAAGAGGCTATAGTTTTACCTCCACCGGTTTTCTAGGGCTGCCGTAACAAAATACCACTAACTGGGTGGTGAATAAGAACAGAAATTTATTGTCTCAGTTCTGGAGGCTGGAAGTCCAAATCAATGTGTTGGCCAGGCCATGCTCCCTCCAAAATTTCTAGGGGAAGATCTTTTCCTATCTCCCAGCTCCTGGTAGCCCCAGACGTTCCTTCTCTTGTAGATGCAACTTCATATGCCTGTTCTTCCTCTGTATGCCTCCATGTCTCTTCTATTATAAGAACTCCTGGTGCCACACTGCTTAGGAGCAGTTCAAATCCACTAGCTTCTCCTTGGAAGCCCTATGGGACAGTTCTATTCTGTCTTATAGGGTCACTGTGCAGAATTGACTCAACAGCAACAGGTTTGGTTTTCCACTTAGATTGGATTAAGACCCACACTACTCCAGTATGATCTCATAACTTAACTGATAAGATCTTCAAAGACCCTATTTCCAAACAAGATCACATTCACAGATACCAAGTGTTACAATTTCAACATATCTTTCTTGGGGACACAATTCAATCCATAGAAATAACTATTGGAGACATGGACTCTAAGTCCCTTGAGGGTGAGAGTGTGTCTGTCCTGTCTCTCCTGGCCTAGCTCATTACCTACTCCTGTGCCTGGAATGTAGTAGATGCTCAATAAGCATTTGTCAAGTGAAGAAAGGAAGGACATTGATGTTCAAACAGGTTACATAACTTTCTTAGGATCAGAGGACAATATGGATCCCAACCAAGATTTGTTCATCTAAATGAAGGTCACATACTTCCCACTACAAGGTGTAATTCCTGAAGTTAAAGCGTCAGTCACATAGAATCAAGAAGACATATATTTATTCAGTTGCCACTGACCTGGGTCCTTCATATGGCTCATCTCATTTGGATTTTATGAGGCAGACCCTAATTCCATCCATCGGATAGAAAACCAAGGCTCAGAGAAGTTAAGAAATGTTCTCTAAGTTTTACAAGTAACTGTGACAGAAACGATTTTCAAACCTAAGACTGCTTTTGCGAAGATAATGTTTTCTTCCACTGCCTCACACTGTACATGCCTTATTTACTCTCGTTTGCCTATGTTCCTGAGTAGCTCTATGAAAGCAGAATCTATTGCTCCCTTTGGGTGTTTTAACTGTTCACTGAGATCATGGTCTCTTTGAAGACAGGAGTCGAATCTCCTTCTTTTATTCCCAGTTGCAGCTCATTTCATGAAGCATATTACACATTCAGATGCTATTAACTGATGGCAGTGAACTTCTTGGGTTTAACACAGACCTCAGAGGTATGCTAATACTAATCAGAGCTATTCAAAATTATAGGACAGCTGGAAGTATTTTGTTCTAAAAAGAGCCACTTAATCAAGACAGTTTTTGGATGCTTGTCATACAAGAGATCCTAATATGGAGGATAGAAAAAAAATGTACCTGGAGGCAGCATGGTCTGGTGGTTAGGTGCATGGGCTCTGAAGTCAGGCAGGTTTGGGTTTGGACCCCCACACCACCATTAAGTAGCTGTGGGACTTTGGCACATTATAACACCTCCCTGGACCTTAGTTCCACATCTATAATAGTAATCCTTATCACCCAGGTTGTGTTTTTGCTTTTTTTTTTTTTTTTGGAAACATTAAGTGAAATAAGTCTGAGAAACTTTGGGACATACAAAATGTTTATTGTTAGCTGGGATTATTATTAGTTCCAAACATACTGTGTATAAAGTTCTTATAAGTATGGTATCTGGTCCATAAGAACCACTCAAAACTGTTATACGGGTAGTCCTGGACTCATGAATGGCTTCTGTTCCGAAGACTTCATGGTAAGTTGGTTCTGACTTGTTGAATACCTCATTTTTTTTTAGTTTCATTAATGTTGCCTTTTATTATAAGTATCTTTGTAAATCTGATCTTTATTTGTCTTTGGGGATTGGAACCGTTACATATAAACTTACAGACATTTTAATACATACATAAAAAATACATAAATCATAAAAATTTACTCCAACAATGAAGAAAAGGTGGACTATATCGGCGGTTTGTCAGTTGTGGTAATAACTCCATTTGTGGAAGATTCTGGACCATCTGGATTATCCTTGGGAATGTGGATGGCATTTCTAGTCAGAAAATTAGCAAGAGTCGTCTCTATGGTCCTTTTATCTTTTTCTTCATACATTTTGCGGTAACATCTCACTATTTTCCTGTATCTGCCTATCGACTTGAGCAAAGTGATCAGTGTTTGGGTCCAGGTTTGCTAGAAACTGAAGCCCCTGATTTAGTTTGGAAAAAAACTCCAGCTCATCTTTTCACTGTAAAAATTTTTTTGACAACTTCTCTCCTTCCTCTCCCTCTTTATTTCTTTCTTCTTTAGCATTTCTCTCCCCTTCAAAATGCATTGTGTCCTGATTTATTAATTCCCCTTATTCATGATCTATGAGCTGTTCCACATTGGTGATGCCAAGTTCTAAATTCAGCATTCTTGCCATATGGACAATTTTTCCACTGATATCTTCCATTATATTATCCTGATCAAATGCTTGGAGTGTGTTCCTATAACTCAGCAATTTTTTCCATGTCCTCTGCATGCATTTTCCTGTAACTTTCTTTCGGGAAGATGCAATGTTCCAGATACACTGATGGTCATTAAGTGCAGTCCGTCAATACTTTGTAAGTCGGGGACTATGTGTACATTATTATTCATAAGATGTGGTCTCTGCCATTATGGAGTGTCTAATCCAAATAAGGGAAGCCCTGGTGGAGTAGTGGTTAGGTGCTACGGCTGCTAACCAAAGGGTCGGGAGTTCAAATCTGCCAGGCACTCCTTGGAAACTCTGTGGGGCAGTTCTACTCTGTCCTGTAGGGTCGCTATGAGTTGGAATCAACTCGATGGCAATGGAATTTTTTTTTTAATCCAAATAAGAGATAAGACCAACAGGTGTAGCTTTAAAAGCTTCATAGTAAAAGAAAAGATAGCTCTAAAGGCTGATTTCTAAAGAGATGTACAAATAATTAGTGCTGTAGGAACTGAAGTAGTCAGGAGCCATGAAAGAGAGATTTAAAAGTCCGAGGGGATATGGATAGGCAAGGTGGAGTGGGTGCTGAGGCCAGGGGAATGAAATAAGCCAATGTTTGGTCCAGAAACCTGGATGAATTTGATAAAGCTGGAGCAGAAAGCTTCACCTGAGGACATACTTGAAGGGTAAGGTATAAAAGTGGATAGTGCTGAATGCTCTTGGTGTATCGAAGACACTGTTTGCTTATCTCACAGTCATTTGTCCTTCTTGTTAACAAGCCCCCGTATTGTTCAGATTTTGGATGGATGGCCAATGTTTCGGTGATGTCTAGGACCCTCCCCCATACCCTTTTAGGTGCATTTTGTTTGTTCTAACCCAGTAATAGCTTCTGTCTTTCCTTCTCTTTTTCTCTCCTCACTTGTCACTGGAATCTAGCCACCATGTGGTGAGGAAACCCAGGCCACATGAAGAGGTCACATTTCGTTATTCCAGCTCACAGCATCAGCTAAGGTTCCTGTCAGATAATTCATCCACAAGTCATATAGGTGAGTGATTCTTCAGATGTTTCCAGCCCCCAGCCTTGGAGTCTTCCAGCTGAAACCCCAGGCATCATGGAGCAGAGAAAATCCATCCCTTCTATACCCTGATTGATTTCCTGACTCAGAGAAACCATGAGACATATTAAATAACTGTTATTTTTTAAGCCAACAAGTTTTGGGGTGAGGTGTTACTCATCGATACATAACTAATGCATGACTATGTTTTTCATTTTCTGTCTACCAGGCCTGAGATGGACCTCCGTTAGCATCCATCTGAACCATAGGTCTGTGTCTGGCATTTTCTTATCTCTCTGAGGTGGGAGCAGTCCTTGTCATCAACTGCTCGGCTCTAAAGTTCTATCTTCACCAACCAGGTTGGTAAGCATTGCTGAAGGATAAGAGAAGCAAAAAGTGAAGTAAGATTTATCAGCCCTTGAAAATTGTTGAGCATTCTATTGAGTCCTTTACACATATTCCCACCAACAATACTAACAGCAGCCCTGTAGGTTGGTATTATTCTGTTCATTGCCTCCATTTTCCAGATGAAGAAACTGAGTCTCAACATGGTTAAGCCCTAAGGTCACACACTAGTGGTGAACTGGGAATCAAACTCACATCTTATTTCAAGTCACATTTTTTTTTTGAGTGTGTGTTAATTGCGTCAAATCCATATACATTTCATCCATCTTTGGTTTGGTCCTAACCACTGCTCAGAAATCATTTATTTTCTCTTGTTGACTCCCTATCTCTTGTTCATCAGAATTCTCAAAGTTTTCTATTTTTCTCAAATCCCACCTACATTCTCAGCAGATAAACTTACCTCCCTCCCAGCCATCCAGAGGATAAAAAAAATTATAGAGGGGGCTGCCTTTTGGAATCTGAGACCATGGAGGAAACATACACTGCTGGAATATGCCAACTGAGGTAGACCCTGCCCTAGCTTCTCCCTCTCTGCTTATTAGTTTCTGCCAGTGCTTCCCATTGGCCAAAAATGGCCCAGAATCCAGTTGGTAAGGAAGCTGAGAAACCTAACCGGAGACTTCTGTTTTTCCAGTCTGACATGTAAAGAGCTTGGAAGTCATCACTCCCATCCTCACAACAAGAAAAAAGCTGAAACACCGAAAACAATTACTTTTCTTAGATCTGTCAAAGAATTGAGGTCACAGGGAAAACCACTTCTTTCCCCGAGCCCCTGAAAATGGGGGAGACAGACAGCTTGATACAGAGAATCGCTACTTATTGGGAACAGAAACTGCCACTATTGAATTCAGCCCTGGGTAGGGATACTGAAAAAGCAATTTCTCTTTATGGCTGAAGACTGAGAGTGGAGTACTTTAAAGATAAAAATTCCTGGAGGTCCGCCTTAGGGAGGCCCCTGCATTTTCATGAGTTTTAACACCAAGAACCCCACCACATTCTCAATGTGAAACTTGGAGAAAAATGCCCTCCTCCTTCTTGCAGGGGGAGGGGGAAATTAACCATTCTAAAACAATGTTCTATTCATTTAAAAAAGACCTGCCCACAAGGGAAACTACTTTACCAGGGCCTAGCTAATGTGGGTTTTATTAGGGTCACTATAAGTCAGAATCGACTTGTCAGCAACAGGTTTGGTTTGGTTTGTTTTAAGTGAAGTGTGGAGTCCCTACTGTTGCAAATGAATAATACACTTGGCTGCTAACTGAAAGTTTGTAGTTTTGAGTCCATCTAGAGGAACATGGAAGAAAGGCCTGGTGATCTACTTCTGAAAAATCAGTCCTTGAAAACCTGTGGCACACAGTTCTGCTTTGACACATGTGGGATCACCATGAGTTGGTGTCAACTTAATGGCAACTCTTTTCTTAAAACTGAAGTGGAGGAAGGGAATTATCCAACCCCAGCCTTCTCTAGCCTTACTATTTCACCGAAGGAGTGAAAATAAAAACGGAGAAGCATTTGTGAAAGTAACCTAGAAGCACATGCTAACTAAAAGACTGAGATCTAATCACAGGATTATAGAATGCTTCTCCTCTCCCCCTACCTTACCACCACATCCACATCAACAGGGCTTTATAGGAGATTACAACTGAAAGAACCTCAGTTCCTTTTTAAACTTTTGTTTTGTTTCGCACTTTTCAAAAATGTTACTGTGGTAAAATACACATAACAAAATGTTTGCCATTTTTAAGTGACATTAATTCACCATATTGCACTACCATCACCACTATCCATTTCCAAAAGTTTCACATCACCCCAAACAGAAACTCCAGTAGTCCTTCCACAATAACTCCCATTCTCTCTCTTCCCATTCCCTGGTAACCATAAGTAAAATTTTGCTTCTATGTATTTGCCTAATTGAGATATTTCATATAAGTAGGATCATACAACATTTTTCCTTTTGTGTCTGATTTATTTCACTCAGCATAATGTTTTCAAGGTTCATCCATGTCATAGCATGTATCATAACTTAATTTCTCTTCATGGCTGGATAATATTCCATTGTATGTATATACCACATTTTGTTTATCCATTCATCTGTTGATTGACACTTGGGTTGTGGAACCTCAATTCCTTTGACTGGATGTATCCTGTTAGTTTTTAACAAAAAATTGCAAGACATGCTAAAAGGCATGATGAGACAGAGCAAGTGTCAGAACCAGACCTAGATATGGCAGAGATTTTGAAATTATCAGATCAGGAATTTAAAATAACTATGGCTAATATGTTAAGTACTCTGGTGGAAAAAGTACACAGTAAGAAATAACATATACGAGTAATGTAAGCAGAGGGATGGAAACTCTGAGAAAGAATGAAAAGGAAATGCTAGAAATCAAAAGCATTGTAATAGAAATAAACAATGCCTTTTTTTGACAGTTTTTCAGTACACTGGACGTGCCAAGGAAAGTGTCAGTGAGTTTGAAAACAGGTCAATAAAACCTTCTCAAACTGAAGACCAAAAGGCAAAAGTCTAGAAAAAAAATTAAGAGGATACCCAAGAACTGTGGGGCAATTACAAAAGGTGTAACGTACACATAATGGGAATACCAGAAGGAGAAGAGAAAAAAGGACCAGAAGAAATATTTGAAATAATAATGGCTGAGAAACGTAGATGGCAAGAGAAGGACAGTGCTTTCCCCAGTCTTTCCCTCTCCGTATCTCTAACTCTCCGTAAGTGTTTGGTTACAATTAGATTTCTCAGGTTAAAAGTTAAAAAAAATTATCAGAAAATTATTTAAAAAAATGATCTGAAGATAACCTAACCCAAAGTTGTGAACAAATTTTGGATTATCTTCCAAGGCAGCCTCCACCTACACTAGGTTTGGAAACTACTCTCTTCCCTTTCTCTTTTCCTCATATGGTTATATCAACAGTATGAGAATTCTCATCTGTATGTTTTAGTATCTGCTCTTGTTATGTCTTCCAACACAGATGATTTATTCAATGCTGGGCACTTGAATAGAAGTTAAATTTTGGACCAAGAGAATTGCAATATCTCTCCAGATGGTTGTGCATATACTGTACGCTGGAGTTCTGTAAGTGACCTTTGAAAAAACTGAAATACATCACACACACAAAAGAATAATGCCTTGAAATTTTGGGGTTTTCTATGTGCCCTTCCCCAAATGCATCCCCTCACCTCCTGCCATAAGTATCTATTGTTTCCTTGCATTTTTTTTTTAGCTGTATCTTATATGTGGGTGTTTCTAAACAGTATGCCTTTTTTTGAACTTATATAAATGGAATTACGTTTTAGACATTCTAGTAAAAGTTGCTTTATTTTTCCACCCAGCATTATCTTTTTGAAATTTACCCATATTGATGTATATTTTTTCTTGCTGCATTGTAAAATATGCCAAGTTTACTTATTCTACTGTTAATAGACAATAAGGTTATTTCTAGATTTTTTGCTACCACAAACAATGATGCTTTGAAGAAGAAAAAAAAAAAAAAACACTGTAGCTTTTACCTGGTACACATTATTGTTTTCCTAGGACAAATGTGTTACAGTAAAATTGCTGGATCATAAGATATTCAACTTTTCTGCTTAAAGCCACAGTATTTTCTAAAATACTTTTAACCAAGTTATATTCTATAATTACACATGAGCATTCTCATTGCTCCATATCCTCACTTATATCTGGTATTGTCAGACCTTTTAATTTGTTTTCCATTTGTTTTTCTCTGATTACAAACATACTTGAGGATGTTTTTGCCTGTGTGTTAGCCATTCGTTCTCACTCCTCTGCAAAGGTCTATTCACGTCTATTACTTTTCCTATAATGTTATTTGTTTTTTATTGATTTATAAGAGTCATTTATATGTATTTTTTATTCAAAATATTTACCTAAAATATGTGAGACAAATATCTTTTCCCAGTTTATGGCCTGCCTTTTCATTTAAAAGCTGAATCAAGCCATCTTTTCCTTTATGATTTCCTCCTTCCATGTTCTGTAGAAATGATTTTTGTTCTGTAGGAGATGCTTTTGGTGGCCAAGGTCACATCCCACCAGTCCACAGTCTGATTTCAGCAAACAACTGTGTTGGACTCTATAGGGAGTCCCTGGGCGGCAAAAAACAGTTAAGCACTGGACTACTGATCTTAAAGGTAGGTGGTTCGAACCCACTCAGATATGCTTTGGGAGACAGCCCTGGAGATCTGCTTCCAAAAGGTCAGAGCCTTGAAAATCCTACGGAGCAGTTCTATTCTGCACACATGAGGGTCACCATGAGTAGAAATCGACTCAGTGGCAACTAACAGCATATGGAATTGGACTAATATCAGTGATTTTGTTAATAGATTTTCAAATGTTGGAATAACATTGTGTTCCAGAAACAAATCCACCTTGCTGTTGTTGTTAGGTGCTGTCCAGTCAGCTTTCTACTATGTGACAGAGAAGAACTATCCCACAGGGTTTTCTAGGCTGTAATCTTTACATAGAGTTTTCTAGGCTGTAATATTTACAGGCCCCCATGTGTCAAGTTTGTCGCACTGTGGAGACTTGCATGTTGCTGTGATGCTGGAAGCTATGCCAGTCGTATTAAAATACCAACAGGGTCACCCATGGTGGACAGGTTTCAGTTGAGCTTCCAGACTAAGACAGACTAGGAAGAAGGACCTGGCAGTATAAAAAAAAAAAAAAAAATTTTTTTTTTTTTTTTTATACTTATGAAAAAAGTTAGCCAGTGAAAACCTTATGAATAGTGGTGGAACATTGTCTGATACAGTGCTGGAAGATGAACCCCTCAGGTTGAAAGGCACTCGAAAGACAATTGGGGAAGAGTTGCCTTCTCAAAGTAGAGTTAACCTTAATGATGTGGATGGAGTCAAGCTTTTGGAACCTTCATCTGCTGATATGAAAAGACTCAAAATGAGAAGAAACAGCTGCAAACACCTATTAATAATCAGAACATGGAATGTATGAAGTACGAATTTAGGAAAATTGGAAATCATCAAAAATGAAATGGAGGAGGTGGAGCCAAGATGGCTGACTAGGTAGACGATACCTCAGATCTCTCTTGCAACAAAGACTCAGAAAAACAAGTGAATCGATCACATACATGGCAATCTACTAACACTGACCATCAAACACAGATCTAAAGAGTTGACCTAAGTGACAGGTGAGCGAAAAGCTGCTCCCTGAGCCAGCAACCACTTCTGGAACCCGCGACCTACTCCACAGCCTTGAGCCCTCACGGTTCCCTGGTGCCGAGTGGCAGGGCTGATAGCGGCTTGCTGTGGTGGGGCAGGCACAGGACACAGCCCTAACCCCTAGCCCCCTGGGGTAACCTCCGTAGAGACTCAGCCAGTGCAAGCAGGCTGCACACTGACACAGCTAATGAGAGAACAAACGAGCAACCATGGGGAAGCAGCGACTGTTTTCGGAGCCTGGAGCCAGCGTCTCAGTCAGAAAACCTTGGCGTCGGGCTTTGGACTGGGTGCAGGGGAGCTGAGCACAGCATCCTGAGATGGCGCAAACAAGGGTTGCAGCCCTAGCCCCCTGAAGTGACCTCGGGGGAAGCCCAGCCAGTGCATGCAGGCAGCGCAGCGATGCGGCTGACAGGAGGAGAAGTCACTGGGAGGCAGTGACTGGTTTTAGAGCCGGGAGTGCAGCATCCTCGCCGGGGAACTGTGGCACTGGGCTTTGGACTGGGAGCGGAGGAACTGACCACTGCTTCTAAGACAGCACATGCATAGGACTTGGGCCTGACCCCCGGGGGCAATCTCGACCCAGCCAACAGCACACAGGCTACCCAACCCTTGGGAATCTCAGATAAAACAGTCCTCACCAACTACTCTCTTCTATCTGATCCCTCCCCTCCCCTTCCCAGGCAGCTTCATTAACACTGGAATTTCCTGGGCCAGAGAGTGAAGTGCTCTATGTTTTTTTTGTTTGTTTGTTTTGTCTTTTCCTAACCCATTCTCCTGGCCTGAGAGAAGCAGCTACAAAAAGCCCAGGGACCAAAAATCCTTCCCTGACTCCCCAAAATTGGACTAAAAATACAGAACCAGCTCCACCCAAGCATATGAGATCCACAGTCTTGGGCTTTCATCCCTACAGGTAACAAGGTGGCTATTATAATGCAAAGGCAATTCTGATAGGGATCTGACTGTAATTGTTTTAGGGATTACTGGAAAGACAAGTTTCCCTGGTCTGATATCTCTACTTTTTAAACAGAGCCCTCACTGACCCACAACAGGGAACTGAGGGCTGAAGCTCCCCCCAGACCACCTAGCCTCCTGCCTTAGGGGTCTAAGAAGGGTGACAACTACCAATCTGTAGAGGTACTTGCATTTGGGGCCTAAGGTACAGGTGCAGAACCCACCCACCAAGGTGCTTTACGAATAGAGACACACCTACCTCACTGGCACTTGGGGGAAGCCTGTCAGCATCCTGCCCCCCCCCCCGGAGTGTGACCCCCTGCTGCTACTAGAATCTGGGGCACACAATTATCACCACTACTCCTCTAAGTGAATAGGTGACAGTCTACCCCACACACTTGGTGACCCAAAATCAGATTCTACTCAAGAATAGTGAATGGACTCTTAGGCTTATATTTCTGGTAACAGCCCAAACCAGCTGGTAAGAGGACATAAGTGATTCAAAGGCTACAACAATCAAGACAGCGCAATCTAGTAGCCCATCTATGTATATTGAAAGAAAACAAAACAAGATAAGACTCAGTGAGCAAATATAAAACAAATCATTACAATATCTTATAGATGGCTCAGAGACAGCAGTCGATATCAAACCACATAAAGAAGCAGACCATGATTGCTTCTACAACTCCCCAAATTAAAGAATCAAAATCTGTCCCAAATGAAGATACAATCCTGGAATTGCCAGATGCAGAATATAAAAAACTAATTTACAGAATGCTTCAAGACATCAGGGATGACCTCAAAAATGAAATAAGGCAATCGACAGAAAAAGCCAAGGAACACACTGATAAAGCAGTTGAAAAAATCAAAACGATTATTCAAGAACATAGTGGAAAAATTAATAAGCTACAAGAATCCATAGAGAGACAGCATTCAGAAATCCAAAAGATTAACAGTAAAATTACTGAATTAGACAACTCAATAGGAAGTCAGAGGAGCAGAATCGAGGAATTGGAATGCAGAGTGGGGGAGTTGGAGGATAAGGCAATAGACACTAATATAGTTGAAAATTCAGATAAAAGAATTAAAAAAAAAATGAACAAACCCTAAGAATCATGTGGGACTCTATCAAGAAGAATGACTTGCGTGTCATTGGAGTTCCAGAACAAGGAGGGATAACAGAAAATACAGAGAGAATAGTTGAAGATCTGTTGGCAGAAAACTTCCCTGACATCATGAAAGACAAAAGGATATCTACCCAAGATGCTCATCGAACCCCATATAAGATTGACCCAAAAAGAAAATCACCAAGACATATTATCATCAAACTTGCCAAAACCAAAGATAAAGAGAAAATTTTAAAAGCAGCCAGGGATAAAAGAAAGGTCTCCTACAAAGGATAATCAATAAGAATAAGTTCAGACTACTCAGCAGAAACCATGCAGTCAAGAAGGCAATGGGATGACATATATAGAGCACTGAAGGAGAAAAACTGCCAGCCAAGGATCATTTATCCAGCAAAACTCTCTCTCAAATATAAAGGCGAAATTAAAACATTTACAGATAAACAGAAGCTTAGAGAATTTGCAAAAACCAAACCAAAGCTACAAGAAATACTAAAGGAAGTTGTTTGGTCAGAAAATCAATAACATCAGATAACAACACAACACAAGGTAACAGAACAGAACATCCTGATATCAACTCAAATAAGGAAATCACAAAAACAAATTAAGATTAATTTTAAAAAGAAAAAAATGCTCAAAACAGGGAATCATTGAAGTCATTACGTAAAAGATCACAATAATCAAAAAGAGAGACTAAATACAGGAGGCATAGAACTACCATATGGAGAGGAAAACAAGGCGATATAGGACAATACAAGTTAGGTTTTTACTTAGAAAAAATAGGGGTAAATATTAAGGTAACCACAAAGAGGTATAACAATTCCATAACTCAAAATAAAAACCAAGAAAAACATACCGACTCAGCAAACATGAATTCGACTACTATGAGAAACACACAATTTACAAAGAAAAATGTCTCAGCACAAAAAAGTAAGTGGAAAAATGAAATTGTCAACAACACACAGAAAAAGGCATCAAAATGACAGCACTAAAAAAAAAAAAAAAACACATACTTATCTATAATTATGCTGAAGGTAAATGGACTAAATGCACCAATAAAGAGACAGAGAGTGGCAGAATGGATTAAAAAAAACACGATCTGTCTATATGCTGCCTACAAGGGACACACCTTAGACTTAGAGATACAAACAAACTAAAACTCAAAGGATGGAAAAAAATATATCAAGCAAACAACAATCAAAAAAGAGCAGGAGTAGCAATATTAATTTCTGACAAAATAGACTTCAAAGTTAAATCCACCACAAAGGATAAAGAAGGACACTACATAATGATAAAAGGGACAATTGACCAGGAAGACATAACCATATTAAATATTTATGCACCCAATGACAGGGCTGAAAAATACATAAAACAAACTTTAACAGAACTGAAAAGTGAGATAGACACCTCCACAACTATAGTAGGAGACTTCAACACACCACTTTCGGAGAAGGTTAGGACTTCCAGTAAGAAGCTCAATAGAGACACAGAAGACCTAATTGCTACAATCAACCAACTTGACCTCATAGACTTATACAGAACACTCCACCCAACTGCTGCAAAGTATACTTTTTTTTTCTAGGGCACATGGAACATTCTCTAGAATAGATCACATATTAGGTCATAAAACAAACCTTTGCAGAATCCAAAACATCAAAATATTACAAAGCATCTTCTCAGACCACAAGGCCATAAAAGTGGAAATCAATAACAGAAAAACTAGGGAAAAGAAATCAAATACTTGGAAACTGAACAATACCCTGCTCAAAACAGACTGGGTTATAGAAGACATTAAGGAGGCAATAAAGAAATTCATAGAATGCAACGAGGATGAAAACACTTCCTATCAAAACCTCTGGGACACAGCAAAAGCAGTGCTCAGAGGTCAATTTATATCGATAAATGCACACATACAAAAAGAAGAAAGAGGCAAAATCGGAGATCTGTCCCTACAACTTGAAGAAATAGAAAGCAAGCAACAAAAGAATCCATCAGGCACCAGAAGAAAACAAATAGTAAAAATTAGAGCTGAAATAAATGAAATAGAGAACAGAAAAACAACTGAAAGAATTAACAAAGCCAAAAGTTGGTTCTTCAAAAAAATTAACAAAATTGATAAACCATTGGCCAGACTGACTAAAGAAATACAGGAAAGGAAACAAATAACCCGAATAAGAGACAAGATGGGCCGTACCACAACAGACCCAACTGAAATTAAAAGAATCATATCGGATTATTACGAAAAATTGTACTCTAACAAATTTGAAAACCTAGAAGAAATGATGAATTCTAGAAAAACACTACCTACCTAAACTAACACAATCAGAAGTAGAACAACTAAATAGACCCATAAAAAAAAAGAGATGGAAAAGGTAATCAAAAAACTCCCAACAAAAAAAAAAAGCCCTGGCCCAGACGGCTTTACTGCAGAGTTCTACGAAACTTTCAGAGAAGAGTTAACACCACTACTACTAAAGATATTTCAAAGCATAGAAAATGATGGAATACTACCTAACTCATTCTATGAAGCCACCATCTCCCTGATACCAAAACCAGGTAAAGACACCACAAGAAAAGAAAATTACAGACCTATATCCCTCATGAACATAGATGCAAAAATCCTCAACAAAATTCTAGCCATTAGAATTCAACAACATATCAAAAAAATAATCCACCATGACCAAGTGGGATTTCTACCAGGTATGCAAGGTTGGTTTAATATTAGAAAAACCATTAATGTAATCCACCACATAAATAAAACAAAAGACAAAAACCACATGATCTTATCAATTGATGCAGAAAAAGCATTTGACAAAGTCCAACACCCATTCTGGATAAAAAATCTCAGCAAAATAGGAATTGAAGGAAAATTCCTCAACATAATAAAGGGCATCTACACAAAGCCAACAGCCAACATCATTCTAAATGGAGAGAACCCGAAAGCATTTCCCTTGAGAACGGGATCCAGACAAGGATGCCCTTTATCACCGGTCTTATTCAACATTGTGCTAGAGGTCCTAGCCAGAGCAATTAGGCTAGACAAAGAAATAAAGCGCATCCGGATTGGCAAGGAAGAAGTAAAATTATCTCTATTTGCAGATGACATGATCTTATACACAGAAAACCCTAAGGAATCCTCCAGAAAACTAGTGAAACTAATAGACGAGTTCGGCAGAGTCTCAGGTTACAAGATAAACATACAAAAATCACTTGAATTCCTTTACATCAACAAAAAGAACATCAAAGAGGAAATCACCAAATCAACACCATTCACAGTAGCCCCCAAGAAGATGAAATACTTAGGAATAAATCTTACCAAAGATGTAAAAGACCTATACAAAGAAAACTACAAAGTACTGGTGCAAGAAACTAAAAGGGACCTACATAAGTGGAAAGACATACCTTGCTCATGGATAGGAAGACTTAACATAGTAAAAATGTGTATTCTACCAAAAGCCATCTATACATACAATGCACTTCCGATCCAAATTCCAATGACATTTTTTAAAGTGATGGAGAAACAAATCACCAACTTCATATGGAAGGGAAAGAAGCCCCGGATAAGTAAAGCATAACTGAAAAAGAAGAAGAAGGTGGGGGGCCTCACTCTACCTGATTTTAGAACATATTATATAGCCACAGTAGTCAAAATAGCCTGGTATTGGTGCAACAACAGACACAAAGACCAATGGAACAGAATTGAGAACCCAGATATAAATCCATCCACATATGAGCAGCTGATATTTGACAAAGGCCCAGTGTCAGTTAATTTTTAACAAATGGTGCTGGCATAACTGGATATCCATTTGCAAAAAAATGAAACAGGACCCATACCTCACACCATGCACAAAAACTAACTCCAAGTGGATCAAAGGCCTAAACATAAAGACTAAAACGATAAAGATCATGGAAGAAAAAATTGGGACAACCCTAGGAGCCCTAATACAAGGCATAAACAGAATACAAAACATTACCAAAAATGATGAAGAGAAACCCGATAACTGGGAGCTCCTAAAAATCAAACACCTATGCTCATCTAAAGACTTCACCAAAAGAGTAAAAAGACCACCTACAGATTGGGAAAGAATTTTCAGCTATGACATCTCTGACCAGCGCCTGATCTCTAAAATCTATATGATTCTGTTAAAACTCAACCACAAAAAGGCAAACAACCCAATCAAAAAGTGGGCAAAGGATATGAACACGCACTTCACTAAAGAAGATATTCAGGCAGCTAACAGATACATGAGAAAATGCTCTCGATCATTAGCCATTAGAGAAATGCAATATAAAACAATGATGAGATTCCATCTCACTCCAACAAGGCTGGCATTAATCCAAAAAACACAAAATAATAAATGTTGGAGGGGCTGCGGAGAGATTGGAACTCTTATACACTGTTGGTGGGAATGTAAAATGGTACAACCACTTTGGAAATCTATCTGGCATTTTCTTCAAAAGTTAGAAATAGAACTACCATACAACCCAGAAATCCCACTCCTCGGAATATACCCTAGAGAAATAAGAGCCTTTACACAAACAGATATATGCACACCCATGTTTATTGCAGCACTGTTTGTAAAAGAAAAAAAAAATTTTTTTTTTTGCACTGTTTACAATAGCAAAAAGCTGGAAGCAACCAAGGTGTCCATCATCTGATGAGTGGTTAAATAAATTATGGTACATTCACACAATGGAATACTATGCATCGATAAAGAACAGTGACGAATCTGTGAAACATTTCATGACATGGAGGAACCTGGAAGGCATTATGCTGAGTGAAATTAGTCAGATGCAAAAGGACAAATACTGTATAAGACCGCTATTATAAGTTCTTGAGAAATAGTATAAACTGAGAAGAACACATTCTTTTGTGGTTACGAGGAGGGGAGGAAGGGAGGGTGGGAGAGAGTTATTTACTGATTAGTTAGTAGATAAGAACTACTTTAGGTGAAGGGAAGGACAATACTCAATACAGAGAAGGTCAGCTCAACTGGACTGGACCAAAAGCAAAGAAGTTTCCAGGATAAACTGAATGCTTCGAGGGTCAGCAGAGTAAGGGCAGTGGTTTGGGGACCATGGCTTAAGGGGACTTCTAAGTCAATTGGCATAATAAACTCTATTATGAAAACATTCTGCATCCCACTTTGAACTGTGGCGTCTGGGGTCTTAAATGCTAACAAGTGGCCATCTAAGATGCATCAATTGGTCTCAAACCACCTGGATCAAAGGAGAATGAAGAATACCAAGGTCACACGATAACTAAGAGCCCGAGACAGAAAGGGCCACATGAACCAGAGACTTACATCATCCTGAGACCAGAAGAACCAGATGGTGCCTGGCCACAACCGATGACTGCCCTGACAGGGAGCACAACAGAGAACTCCTGAGGGAGCAGGAGAACAGTGGGATGCAGACCCCAAATTCTCATAAAAAGACCAGACTTAATGGTCTGACCGAGACTAGAAGAATCCCGGCGGTCATGGTCCCCAAACCTTCTGTTGGCCCAGGACAGGAACCATTCTCGAAGACTACTCATCAGACATGGAAGGGACTGGACAATGGGTTGGAGAGAGATGCTGATGAAGAGTGAGCTACTTGTATCAGGTGGACACTTGAGACTGTGTTGGCATCTCCTGTCTGGAGGGGAGATGGGAGGGTAGAGAGGGTTAGATACTGTCAAAACAGTCACGAAAGGAGAGACTGGAAGGAGGGAGCAGGCTGACTCATTAGGGGGAGAGTAAATGGGAGTACGTAGTAAGGTGTATATAAGCTTATATGTGACAGACTGACTTGATTTATAAACTTTCACTTAAAGCACAATAAAAATTATTTAAAAAAAGCAAAAAAAAAGTCAAAATAATGTCTTGGGGTTGATAACCAATGTCACAAAACAATACACGTACTATTTATTTAATGAGAAGCTAGTTGGTTCTGTAAACCTTTAACTAAAGTACAATAATAATAAAATAAAATCCTTTAAAAAAAATGAAATGGAATGCATAAACATTGATATCCTAAGCTCAGTGAGCTGAAGTGAACTGTATCGGCCATTTTGAATCAGAGAATTATATAGTCTACTATGCTGGGAACGACAAACCGAAAAGGAATGGTGTTGCATTCATCATCAAAAAGAACATTTCAAGATCTATGCTGAAGTACAAGGCTGTCAGTGATGGGATAATATCCATATGCTTACAAGAAAGACCAGTTAATATGACTATTATTCAAATTTACCCATCAACCACTAAGGCTAAAGATGAAGAAACTGAAGACTTTTACCAACTTCTGCAGTCTCAAATTGATCAAACATGCAATCAGAATGCATTGATAATTACTGATGATTGGAATGTGAAAGTTGGAAACAAAGAAGAAAGATTGGTAGTTCGAAAATACGGCTTTGCTGATCGAAATGATGCTGGAGATCGCAGGATAGAATTTTGCAAACCAACGACTTCTCCATTGCAAATACCTTTTTTCAACAACATAAATGGCAACTTTACACATAGACCGCACCGGATGGAACACACAGGAATCAAGTCAACTACATCTGTGGAAAGAGACAACGGAAAAACTCGGTATCATCAGTCAGAACAAGGCCAGGGGACTACTGTGGAACAGATCATTAATTGCTCATACGAACATTCAAGTCGAAGCTGAAGAAAATTAGAAAAAGTCCGTAAGAGCCAAAGTATGACCTTGAGTATATCCCACCTGAATTTAGAGACATCTCAAGAATAGATTTAATGTGTTGAACACTAATGATCGAATATCAGAGAAGCTGTGGAATGATATGAAGGACATCAGATATGAAGAAAGCAAGAGGTCATTTAAAAGACAGGAAAGAAAGAAAAGACCAAATGGATATCAGAAGAGACTCTGGAACTTGCTCTTGAATGTGGAGTAAAAAATGGAAAAATGATGAAGTAACAGAGCTGAACAGAAGATTTCAAGGGGCGGGGGGAGGGGGCGGCGTTCAAGAAAACAAAGTGAAGTATTATAATGAAATGTGCAAAGACCTGGAGTTAGAAAATCAAAAGGGAAGAACAAGCTTGGCATTTCTCAAGCTGAAAGAACTGAAGAAAAAATCCAAACCTTGAGTTGCAATATTGAAGGATTCTATGGGGAAAATATATGATTTAGGAATCATCAAAAGAAGATGGAAGGAATACAGAGTCACTATACCAAAAAGAATTGGTCAACGTTCAACCATGTCAGCAGGTAACGTATGATCAGGAACCAACAGTACTGAAGGAAGCAGTCCAAGCTGCACTGAAGGCTTTGGCGGAAAAACAAGGCTCCTGGAGTTGACGGAATGCCAACTGAGATGTTTCAACAAATGGATGCAGCACCGGAACCACTCGCTCATCTATGCCAAGAAATTTGGAAGACAGCTAACTGGCCTACTGACTGGAAGAGGTCCATATTTATGCCTGTTCCAAAGAAAGGTGATCCAACAGAATGTGGAAATTATTGAACAATATCATTTCTATCACACACAAGTAAAATTTTGCTGAAGATCATTCAAAAGTGGCTGCAACAGTGCATCAACAAGGAACTGCCAGAAATTCAAGACTGTAATCACTGTGATTCATTTCTGTCATCTCATTTTTAGCCATTTGTCTCACTTTTTTCTTGTTTCTTGCCTCTCTTTCTCTTTGGCCCCCTTTTTGGTTGATTGAGACTCTCCCCATCATTCTTTTTTTCCTTCTGCTGGGTTGGAACTTATATACTCAGTTTTTATTCTTTATCGATTACACTAGCAATTTTAACCTGCATTTTTATCCAAACAATGGCCACTGTTAATCAGGGTGTTTATGCTCTTTTCAGACAGTACAATGATCCTAGAATGTTTTAACCTCAATTTTCCCCTGAAGATTGATATGCTACATTATAAAAATATTTAATTTCTTACTTGATTTCTTTTAACTCTACAAGTTAGTCATTACAGTTATCTCTTGTACGGTCAAGTTTGTTTAGATTTATCCATGTATTTCCATTTTCTTTGCTTACCACTCCATCTTGCATTTTAACACTTTTTTTTTTTTTCCTTAGGTCATGTTCCTTTTTAGCTGTGATTTCTACTTTGACCTGTTGGTTATTTAGGGGTATGCTGAGCTAACCAAAAGGTCAGCAGTTCGAATCCGCCAGTCACTTCTTGGAAACCTTATGGGGCAGTTCTACTCTGTCCTATAGGGTCGCTCCGAGTCTGAATCAACGGCAACGGGTTTGGCTTGGATTTAATTACCACGTGTTTGGTTTCTAATTTCTTTTCATTGTGGTTAAAGAACACGCTTTGCAAGATTTCAAGCCTTTTAAATTTATTGAAACTAGTTTTATGTCCTAGCATATGGCCTATCCTGGAGAACATCCTGTGTGTACTTGTGAAGAATATGTTTTCCGCTGCTGTTGGGTAGAATGTTCTGTAGATGTGTGTTAGGTATAGCTACGCTGTTGTTAGGTGCCATCAAGTCATTTCAACTCATAGCGACCCTGTGTACAACAGAACGAAGCACTGTCCAGTCCTGCACCATCCTATAACTACAGTGTTGTTCAAGCCTTTTATTTCCTTGATGATACTTGGTCTAGGTGTTCAAACCATTAATCAAAATGGGTTATTGAAGTCTCCAACTGCTGTTGTTGATTTGTCTATTTCTCTCTTCAATTATGTCATTTTTGTTTCATGTATTTTGGGACTCTGTTGGTATGTGTATAAAAAAAATGTGTATACGTATTTATAATCATATCTTCTTAATAAATTGATATTTCTATAATTATACATAACATATAATTTTGTCTCTAGTACCAATTTTTGTTTTAAAGTCTATTTTGTGTATTCTAGTGTACTCAGCTGCCTTTTGGTTCCTGTTTGCATGGCATATCTTTTTCCCTTCTCTTGTTTGTTTACCTATTTGTGTATTTGAATCTAAATTGTGTCTATTATAGACAGCATATTGGATTATTTTTTACCCATTTTGCCAATCTCTGCCTTTTTATTGGCGTGTTTAAACTGTTTCAATTTAATGTAATTATTGATAATGTAGGATATAGGCCTGCCATTTTGTTATTTGTTTTCTGTCTTATTTGTCACTCCATTCATCCATGATACCCTTCTTTGGGGTTATGTAGGAATTTTCTACAGTAACATTTTAATTCCCATATTGTTTCTTTTACTGTTTTTGAGTTATTTTCTTCATGGCTGCCCTGGGGATTACAGTTCATATCTTAATTTATAACAATGTAGTTCAGATTAATACCAATTTAACTTCAACTTTATACAAAAATGCTCCTCTTCTGTAACTCCATTCCATTCATCTTCTTTGTGCTGCTATCATTTTATAAACTGTGTTTATACATTGCATATCTATTAACACAGATGTAAAATTTTAGTTTTATGCAGTTATCTTTTAAATCAAATGAGAGAAAAATAGAGTTAAAAACAAGTAATACATTTATACTGTCTTTTATATTTACCTATGCAATTACCTAGAAAACCTGGTGGCGTGGTGGTTAAGAGTTTGGCTGCTAACCAAAAGGTCTGCAGCTCGAATCCACCTGGCAGTCCTTGGAAACCCTATGGGGCAGTTCTACTCAGTCCTATAGGGCTGCTACGGGTCTGAATTGACTTGACGTAACAGGTTTTTATGTAGTTACCTTTACCAGTGCTTTTTATTGCTTCATGTGGATTTGAGTTACTCTCTAGAGTCCTTTCATTTCAACCTGAATGACTCCCTTTACTATTCCTTATAGATGAGGTCTTCTAGAAAAAGTTCTTTTTGTGTTTGTTTATCTGAGAATGACTTAATTTCTTTTTTATTTTTGGAGGATTGTTTTGATGGGTATAGAATTCTTGGTTGAGGGTCTTTTTCTTTCAGAGATTTGAGTATGTCATCCCACTGTATTTTGGCTTCCATAGTTTCTGATAAGAAGTCAGCTATTAATCTTATTTTGGATCCCCTGTATATCCCTTGCTTGTCTCTTGCGCTTTCAAGGTTCTCTCTTTGTCTTTCAACAGTATGATTATGATGTTTCTTGGAATGAGTCTCTTTGAGTTTATGGTACTTGTAGGTTGTTGAGCTTCTTGAATGTACAGATTAACATTTTGATTAACTTTGGGAAGTTTTTAACTATTAGTTTTTAACATACTCCTCTAACCCTTTCTACCTTGCCATCCCGTCTAAGACTCCCATTATATATGTGTGTGTGTGTGTGTGTGTGTACTTGATGGTGTCTTACAGAACTCAGAGGCTCTGTTCATTTTTTCTTCATTCTTTTCTTTCTATTCTTCGGACTGGATAATCTCAATTGATCTATCTTCATATTTGCTGATTATTTCTTCTGACTGCTGAAATATACTATTGAGCCCCTCTAGTGAACTTTTTGGAGACCTGATGGTGTAGTGGTTAAGAGCTCAGCTGCTAACCAAAAGGTTGGTATTTTGAATCCACCAGCCTCTCCTTGGAAACTCTAAGGGGCAGTTCTACTCTATTCTATAGGGTCACTATGAGTTGGAACTGACGTGATAGCACCTAACAACAACAGCAGTGAATTTTTTTTTTCTTTTTAAATATGGAACGCTTCACGAATTAGCGTGTCATCCTTGCTCAGGGGCCATGCTAATCTTCTCTGTATCATTCCAATTTTAGTATATGTGCTGCCAAAGCGAGCACAACAGCAGTGAATTTTTGACTACGGTTTTTGTAATTCTCAACTCCAAGATTTCTATTTAATTCTTTTTAAAAAAATATAAGTTTCTATCTCCTAATTGAGACTCTCTATTTTTTTTTATTTGGTGAGATGCTTTTATGTTTTCTTTTTTTCTTTAAATGTGTTTTCTTATGGTACTATTTTGTTGTTGTTGTTAATTTCCATTGTATAAGCTCCAACTCAGAGCAAACTTATGTATAACAGAACAAAATGTTGCCAGGTCCCGTGCCATTTTAATTATCGTTGGTATGTTGGAGTCCATTGTGGCAGATGTGTTTTTAACCCATCTCATTGAAAGTTTCCCTCATTTTTGTTGACCCTCTACTTTACCAAACATAATGTCCTTTTCTAGCAATTGTTCTTTCCTGATGACATGTCCAAAGTAAGCAAGTCAAAGTCTTGCCACCCTTGCTTCTTAGAAACATTCTGGTTGTATTTCTACTAAAAATGATTTGTTTGTTTTTCTGGCAGTTCAAGATATATTCAATATTCTTTGCCAATGCCACAATTCAAATGCCTCAATTATTCTATCTTTATTATTATCCAAAATTTTCACGTATATGAGTTGATTGAAAAGACCATGGCTTGTGTCAGGCATACCTCAGTCACCAAAGTGACATTTTTGCTTTTAGAAAGTTTAGAGGTCTTTTGTAGCAGATTTGCCTGCTGCAATACATCATTTAACTTCTTGATTGCTGCTTCCATGGATGTTGATTGTTGATCCAAATAGAATGAAATAATTGACAACTTCAGTTTCTTCTCCATTTATCCTGATGTTTATCAGTTCAGTTGTGAGAATTTTTGTTTTATTCATGTTCAGGTGCAGTTCATAATGAAGGCTGTAGTGTTTGACCTTCTTCAATAAGCACTTCAAATCATCTTCATTTTGAACAAGCAAAGTTGAGTCATGCACATATTGCAAGTTGTTAATGAGTCTTACTCCAATCTCAATGCCATATTCTTCTTCATATAGCCTGGTTTCTTGGATTATTTGTTCAGCATACTGATTAAGTAAGGTGCATTGAATACTTGATAAATAAAAAATATTTATTACCTAATGAATATTCAATAAGTAAGGAATCTTGAATAAATTAGATATATTGAAAATTACTGGTGATTGGAAACAAAGAAGAAAGATCCTTTGAAAAATATGGCCTCGGTGATAAAGATGATGCTGGAGATTGCATGATAGAATTCTGCAAGACTAACAACTTATTCATCAAAATAATTGACAACTATACACATATACCTTACTGGATGAACTACATGGGAATCAGATAAACTACATCTGTGAAAAGAGACAATTGAGACACTCAATATCATCAGTCAAGACAAATCCATGGGCTTAGTGTGGAATGGTCCATCAGTTGCTCATGTGAAAGTTCAAGTTGAAGCTGAAGAAAATCAAAGGAAGTCCATGAGGGCCAAAGTGCAACTTTGAATTCACGCTGTCTGAATTTAGAGACCATCTCAAGGATAGATTTGATGCACACACTGAACACTAATGACCAAAACTTAAAGAATTGTGGTAAGACATTAAGGACATCATCCAAAAAAAAAAAAAAAACCCAGTGCCGTTGAGTCGATTCTGACTCACAGCGACCCTATAGGACAGAGTAGAACTGCCCCATCGAGTTTCCAAGGAGCACCTGGTGGATTCGAACTGCCGACCCTTTGGTTAGCAGCCATAGCACCTAACCACTATGCCACCAGGGTTTCCTAAGGACACTATACATAAAGAAAAAGAATGATCATTAAAAATACAGAAAATAAGGAAAGGGCAAAGATGGATGTCAGAAAAGATTCTGGAACTTGATCTTAAGTGCAGAGTAGCCAAAATGGAGAGAAGGAATGATGAAGTAAAATAGCTGAACAGAAGATTTCAGAGGGAGCTCAAGAAGACAAAGTAAAGCTTTTGTACTTTGGAGTTATTTAAATTAGCGGATTTGAAGTCTTTGTCTACTATGCCCAATGTCTGGGCTTCATCAAGAACAGTTTCTATTAGCTGCTTATTTCCTGTGTGTGTCTTATTTTTAAAAACCGGAAATCTCAATATAATGTGGCAACCCTGCAAATGTTTTTTTTTTGTAATAACTCTTCATTCCCCCACCTTAGTCCTTGATAAGCACTAATATACTTTTTTCTCAAGGCATTTGCCTACTCCAAATATTTCATGTAATTGGGGTCATGCAATATTTATAAGTATGACTTATTTCATTTGCTGTCATGGACGGATTGAATTATGTCACCCAAAAATGTGTTTATCAACTTGGTTAGGCCATGATTCCTGGAATTGTGTGGTTGTCCTCCATTTTGTGATTGTAAGTTTATGTTGAGAGGATTAGGGTGGGATTGTAACATCACCCTTACTCAGGTCACCTCCCTGATCAAAGGTAAAGGGAGTTGGCCTGCATCACCTTTTGCCTCTCAAGAGATAAAAGGAAAGGGAAGCAAGCAGAGAGTTGGAGACTTCATACCACCAAGAAAGCAGCACTGAGAGCGAAGCATGTCCTTTGGGCCTGGGGTCCCTGCGCCTGAGAAGCTTCTCTACCAGGGGAAGATTGAGGACAAGGACCTTCTTCCAGATCTGATAGAGAAAGAAAGACTTCCCCTGGAGCTGATGCCTTGAATTTGGACTTTTAGCCTACTTTACTGTGAGAAAATAAATTTCTCTTTGTTAAAGCCATCCACTTGTGTCATTTCTGTTACAGCAGCACTAGATGACTAAGAAATTTACTGTAATGTGTTCAAGGTTTATCCACGTGCTCCCTACTTTCTAGTCTTTTGAGTATATATCTAGATGTGGATGCTGGGTCATAAGGTAATTGTATGCTTAACTTTTTGAGGAATGGCCAAACTGTGGCTGCACCATTTTACATTTCCACCAGCAATGGGCAAGGTTTCCAGTTTCTCTGTATCTTTGCAAACACTTTTTATTTTTCATTTTTCTCATAATAACCATTCTAATGGGTGTGAGTGGTATCTCATTGTGGTTTTGATTTGGATTTCTCTAATGGCTAATGATATTGAGCATCTTTTCAGGTGCTTTTTGGCCATGTGTATATCTTCTTTGGAGAAGTGTCTATTCAAGTCCTTAGTCCATGTTTTAATTGAGTTCTTTGCCTTTTTGTTGTTGAGTTGTAGGAGTTCTTTATATATCTTGGACATTAAAGCCTTATCAGTTATACGGTTCCCAAATATTTTCTCCCATTCTGTAGATTGTCTTTTCACTTTCTCGATGATTTCTCTGATGCACAAAAGTTTTTATTTTTGAAGTCCAATTTATCTATTATTTCTTTTGTTACTTGTTGTGTTGGTGTCATATCTAATAACCTATTGCCAAAAACAAGGTCCTGAAGCTTTACCTTTATGTTTTCTTCTAGGAGTTTTATGGTTTTAGTACTTATATTTAGGTTATTGCTCCATTTTGAGTTATTTTTTGTATGTGGCGTGAGGTACGGGTAGCTGGACTCAAGTTTTAACATCTCCTCAAAGGACTGATTTTTCATTCCTTTGAAAAGTTTTGTCATCCTATTAAAAATATGGAGGTTTTTAGACAAAATATTTTTATTAAGAATTTGTTTTACTTTAACGCAGGATATGAATGGGAACAATTTTGAGGAAAAAAATTAGAATTATACCTATGCAGGTTTGTATTTTCAAATTCTCATGCTACTTGTTAAAAGTTTAATTTATACCCAGTTTTGTATTTAATGCATTGTAAAAAAAAAAAAAAAAAACATAGTTTACAATATAAACAGGGTTTAACTTAGACATTTTTATTCTGAATGTTAGCTGGAAGGGAGAGCCTTGCTATTCACAGCTAACTTTTTGATGCTGTAGTTGAAATTCTTATTCCTTGGAGACTTCGACTATATTACTTGTAGATTACTTAATGTGCTTAAAAATTGGAAATCTGGTTTTGTTGGTTTCCCATATTTAACAGATATTTAAAGGCAAATAAAACATTGGATGTTGAAAAATAAATGATATATTAGCCTCAAGTGTTATAAATTTGTAGGTTGCCATAAACTTAGTCATCTTGTCTAAGAGGAAGTGTCAACTAAATCCATGCTTCTCAATCTTTAGTGTGCTTAGGAATCCCCTGGGGATCTTGCTAAAATGCACATTAGGACTCAGCAGGTTTGGGGCAGATTCTTCATTCTTCACAGGTAACCAGGGAAGGCCCACACTGCTGGTCCAGGGACCACATTTTGAGGAACGAGGACCTAAACGCCTGTAAAGGACATGCTATGGATGAGTCCTGAATTAAACCCTGAGAAAAATGATTTAATTTAAAAAAGTGAAATATTCAAGTACTTAAAGGCAGTGTAGCTGATAATAAAATTTTAAGAAAACCTCTCCAGGGAAACAAACTCTGGAGACAAGAAGCCCTGCAGGTGAGGCACCAGTTCTCTCTATGGCAGATGTTGGCAAAGGAGGCTGGATTCATGTGAAATTAAGGGGAAACAGCCAAGGGCAGGTGGTTGTTGTTGCTGGCTGCGTTCAAGACAGCCCCTGGCTCATGGCAACCCCATGCACAACAGGGTTAGACCATTGTGATCCACAGGGTTTTTATTGGCTGATTTATAGTAGAACACCAGGCTTTTCTTCCTAGTCTGTCTTAGTCTGGAAGCTCCACTGAAGCCTGTTCAGCATCAGTGTCCGCTGACAGATGGGTGGTGGCTGCACATAAAGTGTTTCAGCTGGGAATGGAACCTAGGTCTCCCTCCTGGATGGCAGGAATTCTACCACTGAACGAAGGGCAGGTGGAGTGGACTGAAACGCCCGGGAGGATGTTTATCTCCGCCACCAGGGGGCTCACCACCACAGCTTTTCAAGGTTGAAGCCTCTTCCTGGGCTGAGGAAACAAGGAGAGGCTGGGCCAGTCAACCTCCAGAAGGGGGCCGCCAGTCACCTGGTGGCTGAAAGGGCACAGGGAAACGGATGCAGCCCTGTAGGATAGGGAGGCCATTCCCCTGCTTTGGAACCTGACCTCAGGACTTTCAGGTCCCATGTTCACAACTGTGAGATTGTTACACTTGGAAAGTGGATTCTACAGATGGTGCCGTCTGATTCAGGGTGTCCAGAAAGAGGGGTGCACTGTGATGTTCCTCACTGGGGTAACACAGAGTTGTCTAAGGTGGGTGGAGTAGACTGACTTTGGAATCTCTCTCTTTTGCGTGTTTTGTGTTTTCAAAATGCCTTGTTTCTGCAAACATTCCTCTGAGGTTTGTGGACTTTCCCAGTATCAGTGAGGAAACTGAGGCACGGGGAAGAAATGGACTACACCTTAGCTCTGTGACCAAATTAGGCTCAGAAATCCAGCCTCCTGCTCTAGCCAGGGAAAGCCGACCACCTGGGTGGGCTGCTGCCTGCCCTGTCCTCTTAGGGCTCCTCAGAAGCAAGCCGTGGGGACACAGAGCACCAGGGAACTCTGGGGAAATTCGTTCACATTGGAAGGAAGGCCCAGCCTGACCTAGCCTTTTGCTCAGTCCTGCCAAAGTCAAACCATGGCAATTCCTTTAATTTAAGTCAACTTGTCTTAACTACTTACACATGAACAGATTCTTTTAATTTTCCCTTTTTTTTTTAATTAAAAAAATAGGACATGCTGATGGTAGAAAAATAATTCTAAAAATATAAGAGTATAAAATAAAAAGTAAAAGTCCCTCTTCATTCACTGATCCCCACCTGCAAACCCTGCAATCCCACCCATCTGGATGTATTGCTAATCACCTAAATAGAGATACACACACACACACAGACTGATACATACACAAATGATTTTACTTAGCATTACAAAAATGGGATTAGACAGTTCATATTGCGACTTTTTTTTTTTTTTACCGACAAATGTATCACTGATTCGGATTAAGGTTTGAAATTAAAAAAAATTGAAAACATTTTATAGGTCTACTGTCTTGGAAGAAGTGCAGCCAGAATGCTCCTTGGAAGCACGTACGGCAAGACTGTGTCTCACATACTTTGGACATGTTGTCAGGAGGGATCAGCCCCTGGAGAAGGACATCATGCTTGGTAGAGGGTCAGAGAACAAAAGGGAGACACTTAACGAGGTGGATTGACGCGTGGCTGCAACAACGGGCTCGGTCACAACGACGATGGTGAGGGTGGCGCAGGACCGGGCAGGGCGTCATTCTGTGGTACACAGGGTCACTACGAGTCAGAATCGACTTGACGGCACCCAACAACAACAACAACTTTCTTGATTTAAAAAAAATGAGGTCTCTAAGCCTAATATTTCTGTGTTAACCAAAACAGATCCCCAGGGCTCTTCTCCAGGCCTCTCCACCACATTCGACATCCTGTCTGCCCAAGTTCACATAGACACAATAAAATTAACAGGGTTTATGTGATATTTTTTCTGAATAATCCTGATAGAACAAGAGAATTGCTGAAATTGTGAATGCTTTTGTCATCTGAAGATTTAAATTTGTAATCCTGCTATTATTTCTATTGCTCTGAATTATTTTTTATAGGAGTTACTAAAAAAGAAAACCAAAACAATAGTGCTTGTGTAAAGAGGAGCTACAGACATAGCTGTAGTGTGTGTTCGCTTATTCTCTTCCAAACATTCAAAACAAGTCAATTACAAACATTGATACAAAGCATCTAGTATTTTTCCTTTTCAGATTTGGGCTTCAAGAGCAGCCAAAAATACATCTCCAAGTGCCCCTTCTCTAGAACCAAAGCCAAAGCAAGCTATCTGCTGCGGGCTCACCTCTGACTCTCGGCGACCCCACGTGTGTTAGAGAAGAACTGGGCTCTATAGGATTTTCGGTGGCTGATTTTTCCTAAGTGGATTCCCAGGTCTTTCTTCCGACGCACCTCTGGTTGGACTCGAGCCTTCAACGTCTCGGCTGTGTTAACTGTCACACCGCCCGGGACTCCTTCTCTAGAGCAGCAGGTATCAAACCTTAACACATAAGTACCTCCGGGAGCTTGTTGATGGTATAGATTTCCAGCGCTCACCGCAGGCCTCCTGAGTCCCCTTTCTTCAGGACCGGGTTGGGAATCTACATTTCTGACACACTCCCCGTGCATGTCTGCCAGCATTGGATTGAAAGGATGGCCCATGTCCCTGCCTGGGACTGGGTCTGACTCTTCCCTGGTGAGACTGATTCTATTTTCTTTCATGTAGAAGAGAGGGGTCCGGAAAGTGCACAGGAAAAGGGTTGTGCTGACTTTTTCAATTAATAAACGCACTGCTGTTGAGTCGATTCCAACTCATAGTGATCCTATAGGACAGAGTAGAACTGCCTCATAGAGCTTCCAAAGAGCGCCTGGTGGATTCAAACTGCCGACCTTTTGGGTAGCAGCCGTAGCAGTTAACCACTATGCCACCAGGGCTTCCTTTCAATTAATAGCTGCCTCAAAATTTTATGCACAGTCTTAGGGATTCTTATCTCCTTGGCTTTAAAAGCTCAGCCCCCTAAAGCAGGTCGGGTGATCTATGGTCCTGCAGTTGCCATTGGGCCATCTCTGCCTCTTCTTATGGAGTGTATTTGGGAGAGAAGCAGTCCACAATGGTTTCAATTCTGACTAAAGTTGTTTGTGAAACTAGCCAGTCAGGGAGGTCATCTGTCTCTACAGCCTGTGCTGTAGTTTGGTTGTCCTTGGCTTAGGCTAAACTTGGGAGGAAACTGAAGCCTCGGTCGAAAGCAGTCTACACCCTTGCAGCATGAAGGGCATGAGTTACAGCTGTCTACCACAGATGACACAACCTTGCTTGCTGAAAGTGAAGAGGACTTGAAGCACTTACTAATGAAGATCAAAGACTACAGCCTTCAGTATGGATTACACCTCAACATAAAGAAAACAAAAATCCTCACAACTGGACCAATGAGCAACATCACGATAAACAGAGAAAAGACTGAAGTTGTCAAGGTTTTCATTTTACTTGGATCCACAATCAACAGCCATGGAAGCAGCAGTCAAGAAATCAAAAGACACATTGCACTGGGTAAATCTGCTGCAAAGGACCTCTTCAAAGTGTTGAAGAACAAAAATGTCACCTTGAAGACTAAGGTGCGCCTGACCCAAGCCATGGTATTTTCAATTGCATCGTGTGCATGGGAAAGCTGGACAATGAATAAGCAAGACTGAAGAAGAGTTGACGCCTTTGAATTGTAGTGTTGGCGAAGAAATTGAATATACCATGGACTGTCAAAAGAATGAACAAATCTGTCTCAGAAGAAGTACAACCAGAATGCTCCTTAGAGGCAGGGATGACGAGACTGCGTCTTACATACTTTGGACATGTTGTCAGGAGGGATCAGTCCCTGGATAAGGGCATTCCACTTGGCAGGATCGGTGGAAAAGAGGAAGACGCTCAACGAGGTGGATTGACGCAGTAGCCGCAACAATGAGCTCAAGCATAATGATTGTAAGGATGGCTCAGGACAAGGCAGTGTTTCGTTCTGTTGTGCATAGGGTCGCTATGAGTCGGAACCGACTCGGTGGCACCTAACGACAACAACCACAGAGTGGATGGGTTCCACAGAAACAGAGCTGAGCACAAGCAGCTTCCCTGGACCTGAGTTTCAGGGACAGGCAGAAATGACCTATGGTGACAGAGGGGGGAAGAATGGTTTTCTCTGGGGATCATTGCCTGGAGGTTAGCACAAGGGAGCCTCGGGGCGGAGCTGGAAATGTTCTATACCTTGAGCTAGAACTTACGCAGGGGTCATCAAGCTACATGTTCAAGCTGTGTGCATTTTACTGTCTGTATATTATACCTCCCCACCTCAAAAAAAAGAAAAATACAGAACTAATAAAAACACCCACCCATCTTTCAGCACGTCATATTGCAGTGGCTTGCGTGTTGCTATGATGCTGGAAGCCACACCACCAGTATTTCACATACCAGCAAGGTCACCCACAGTGGAGAGATTTCAGCCGGCCTTCCAGACTAAGACAGACTGGGAAAAAAGGCCTGATGATCCACTTCTGAAAACTAGCCACTGGGTCACAACAGAACATAGCCTGATATAGTGCTGGAAAATGAGCCCCCTAGACTGCAAGGCACTGAAAACACACAGTGGCTGCTACAATGGACTCGAGCTTACCAACGGACCACGGAGATGGTGCAGGACCAAGCAATGTTTCCTTCTGTTGTACACGGGGTCTCTATAACGGAGCTGACTCGATGGCAACCAACAACAACAACAGCAACGTATTACATCTCAATAAATTCAATTTAAAAAGATGGATCAAATTAAAAACAGCAACTCAAAGGGGTAGATAGGAAACTTAGGGGGCAGTGAGTTTATGTTGATGCAGGGGGAAAAACTCAGACAAAGAGGGTGAGAATGGTTGCAGAACTCAATGTAATCAATGTCATGTAGAAACTGTAGAATTGGTATATGTTTTGCTGTGTATATTGTCAACAAAAAAAATAAGTAAAATTAAAAAAAAAAATTTGGAAAGAGACCCAGGATATACGATTGAAACAAAGCAAGTTTCAAAAAAAAAAAAAAAGACGGGGAACTGTGGATATGGCAAAGGTTCATTATGAAAAAACAAGTCTACGGTCCTATCTATGGAGCCAAAATTACCAAAAAAATGCACACAGTTTGGCAAGAAGAAAATTACAAGTTGAAGGCAGTTTCTTTTGACTCCAGCCATGGACTGAACATATAAAATGGCGTGAGCCCCGCCTGCATACGTGATGCTCTAAAAGGCCCGGTGTCATGGATTGAAATATGTCCTCCAAAAATGTGTGTATCAACTTGGTTAGGCCACGCTTCCCAGTATTGTGTGGTTGTCCTCCATTTTGTGATTGTAACTTTATGTTGAGAGGATTAGGGTGGGACTGTAACACCATCCTTACCCAGGTCTCCTCCCTGATCCAAGGTAAAGGGAGCTTCCCTGGGGTGTGGCCCCCACCACCTTTTCTCTCTCAAGAGGTAAAAGGAAAGGGAAGCAAGCAGAGAGTTGGGGGACCTCATACCACCAAGAAAGTAGCGCCAGGAGCAGATCGCCTCCTTTGGACACAGGGTCCCTGCACCTGAGAAGCTCCTCAACCAGTGAAGATTGAGGACAAGGACCTTCTTCCAGAGCCGACAGAGAGAGAAAGCCTTCCCCTGGAGCTGAATTTGGACTTTAGCCTACTTTCCTGTGAGGAAATAAATTTCTCTTTGTTAAAGCCATCCACTTGTGGTATTTCTGTTACGGCAGCACTAGATGACTAAGACACCTGGTAACGGGAAGGTTCACACACATATGAGTGATGACTTTGTCTTCCTTTGAAATACTGCCAGCTTGGGAAGAGTCTAAAGGAGCAGTTTCACCTGCATGTGAGTAGGAGCTGACAAGGATGGAGAGGAGTGAGCTGCCAGGCGGTTCTCAGTGAAAGCGCAGTTTTGCTTGGAATCTGGGTGAATGCGCCTGTGGAGGCCAACCAATACAATCAATATCGGTGGCAGAAGGGTCTCCTTCCGTGTGGGAGACCTGGGTTCGACTCCTGGCCAAGGCACCTCATGTGCAGCCACCACCTGTCAGTGGGGGCTTGCGTGTTGCTGTGATGTGGAACACGTTTCAGCAAAGCTTCCAGGCTAAGACAGACTAGGAAGAAAGGCCTGGCTATCTACTTCTGAAAATCGCCAATGAAAACCCTATAGATCAGAACGGTCTGATCCACAACCAATCATGGGGATGATGCAGGGCCGTTCCATTGTGCATGGGATCGCCACGAGCTGGGGTGACTCCATGGCAGCTCACAACATCAATGACACAGTCGAGTGATGTAATGACCGCAGGCACCAGGTGGGAATTATACATCTGAGAATGGTCTGAGTGATAGTCCACGAAAGGGTTCCTTTCTCTTTTATTCCCCCATTGGGCAACACTTGACCTTCCTGGTTTACAAGGTTTTATAGGAACAACTAGTGGTCTTTCTTCTCTTTTCCTGGGCCACGTCTGTCTGTGTTCTCGGGCAGCCTGAGGAGTGAGTGGCTTCTCTGGTTTTCTCCCTCCCTCCCATCTAACTTTCTCTTGTCTGGTAGGACTGGCACAGTTGGGTGTTATAGAGACACAGTCTTGGTTTGTGGCGGAAACTGCTCTTTTAGGTCTGGGCGCTGTGGCCAAGGACAGCCTGGAGACCTGGAACTAGGGCAGGAAGGCACAGGAGATAGGTGGTGGCTGGGCACTGACCAGGCTCTGCCCACAGGGCTGAGTAAGAGCTGGCCAGGCTGACAGTTGGCAAATGTGGCCATGAGAGGTTTTTCTTTCTTTGTCATAGGAGCAAGAGAAGCCACTTCTATTGCCCAGGTCAGGCCCAAAGTCTCTAAGCAGAACTGAAACTGGAATGTTCATAGTTGGTACAATGGGGGCATGGACGGTGACCCCCAGCACCCAGCCAAGGCGAGGGAGTGCTCTTGTAACGCTGTCATGCCCCTGTGAAGACCCCTGCACATCTTGGGTTGGTGCTTGTTGTCAAGCAGGCAGATACTCAGACTGAAGAGTGCCCTGGAATTTTCTCCCAAGACTGCTTGCACAAAACGTGAGGTCAAATTCAAATGCAAACAGATTAAGAAGTAAAAGGCAAAAGCCACCTCAGGGTTCAGAAGATTCCTGATGGCCAAGGATAAAAAGCACACTCATCATTTCAGCTCTGGCTCCTTCTAAATTCAGTTTCCTGGGGGAGCTTCCGAAGACTGGGAGGGGGCAGGTAGGAAAAATAATTGTCTTCCTTGGAAAAGGAGCCCCCTGGGGCCCATCTCCCTTCTTGTTCTTGGTGCTGAGGGATGACCTGAGAGCTGCCCTAGCCCCAAGCTTGGTACCTGGGGGAAGGAAGAAGAGGAACGTCCCTGATGAAGGCAGGTTCCCAAAAGGACCCACCAAGCCTGCTCCACGTGAGGAACCCAGCAGGTCTGAGGTGCTATCAGGTTGTTGATCAGAGCCCCCACTAGTCTTCCCTGGGTAGTGGTTGGTTGCTCAGGGGTCTTTCTTGTTTACTTCAACATCCTTTTTCCTGTCAAGATGAATATAAACTAAAAGAAGAATTTCCGTGTGCCCCAGGAGCTAGCTAGCTTGCGTATGTGCCCTCTCTCTCTCTCTTTCTGAAGGTGCTGAGATATTTTTCAGGGAACTGCCAATTCCTGTTTTTTTTCCCCCGCCCTCTCCTGGCTGCCTTCCTAACATCCTCCACCACCAGATTGTACAATTTCTCGCGCATACGACATTTCCCCCTGCCAGCTAGCGTCCATTCCCTAGTTCCAGGTCCCTTCTCCCGCCTTTTATTTTTCCTAGTTATTCTAGAAAAAGCATTTTGACTGTCTTTTCCAGTTAGTTGAATGAAGGACAGTTTCTCAGCTCCTACTTGCTCCTTTCTGTGCTTCTGAACACTGGATGGAGGTAACGCCCACCAGCCTGAGGTACTTGCATATTTCCAAACCCTCTTCAGTACTTGGTAACCAAAGCAAAAGGACACTACAGGGTAGAGAAGGTGCTGTGTCTGGCAAGATGCCAAGGTGAGAACAGGGGTAAATAAATGAATGGTATGAAAGCCGCCCACCCCTCTGGTGGGAAAGAAGCCACCTATAATTCCCTGCTTTGTCCTTTGCTGTGACCCTGTTGTCCTCAAATGCTGCTACAGGTAATTTCAAAGGCTGTGGTAGGAGGTCACCCACAGGTGGGGGTGTATATGGACTTTGGTTTCTCCCAAGCCTAAGAGTGGGGAAACCTGTACAGAGGTTACCCCTCCTTTCTCCCCACAGCCAGACCTTCTGCAGCTGGATTCCACGCGAGACAGCCACCCAGACAGGCACCCCCTTCCCAGGGGATCCTCTTTGGAACAAGCCCCTTTGTTTAAAGCCCCACCACAAAGGCCTTCTGGGGCACTACTTGTCCCCTGCCAGAAGCCCTAGGGAGGTACCAGGGAGGCAGGGAAGTCTGAGAAGAACGGGCTGCTGAGGCAGGGATCACTCCATGTCCTTTCCAAAAGAGTACCTTCTAGAGGGCTGTGGGCCCGCCAGGCTCTAGGACAGCGGAGACACATTTGGGGGGGGGGGCAAAAAAGGAGCTGGAGGCAGGGGAATGGGGGAGCAAGGTGATGCTCCCTGCAGGAAGCCAGCAGGCCCTTCCCAAAGTTGGCCATGGTCCTTCCATCTGCCTCTCCCAGGGACACCGCCAGCTGTCCCCCTTCTCTCAGCCATAGCATTAGGCTTGGTCTAGTAGGATCAGGGAGTGAAGTGTGGGCCTGAGCCAGATGGGGGAGCCAGGACACCCCAGCAAGCAGTGCAGCCTCTAGGGAAGCCTGTCCAGGTCTAGCACGCAGGGGTTTCCCCACGAGAGGGGTTGCGGGGGAGAATCCAGGAGGCCCATGGGAGGAGGCGAGGCCGGTGGCTAGGCTTGGGCAGCCAAGTGCACCCACGGCGCACACTCTCTGGGAAGTTAGAGGGGGCTGAAGAGACCCTCACCTGTTGGCTGCACGTGTGTGTCCTGAGAGGGGGGACCCTGGCTGACCCCTTCATCCCCGCCCCAGGAAGGAAGGATTGTGCACAGGGCTCCCCACCTCCTCGTTTCCTCTTCAAGCTCCCCTCGCCCAGCAGCGACCGGCCAGCGCCGGCTGCGTCCGAGGCACTGCTCCTGCCTGCCCTCTTCCCTCCGCCGCGCCCCACAGCGGCGCCCCCGTCCACGCTCCCCGGGCCCAGCAGCTGCCATCCCTGCAGGCTGCGGGAAGGGGTGCGCTCGCCCTCGCTTCAGCTCGCTTGGGGGCTCTCCGCGCGCTCCAGCCCCGACTCATCCCAGGCTCGGTCCGGCTCCCCGCGCGTGGACCATGGAGTAGGCGGCGGCCCGCGACGCGCTCTTGCAGCCCGCGAGGCCGAGCCAGCCCTGGGTGGCCTGGCCAGCCGGCGGACTTGGCCAGCGGCGGACCCACCTCCCGTCGGTCCTTCCCCGCTCCTCCTCCTCCGCCGCTGCCGCCCCCGCCTCCTGGCCGCCCCCGCCACCCCCGCCGCGCCGTCGCCCGAGGCCGAGCGCGGGCGCGGAGCGTGGGAGCCATGGCGCGCGAGGAGGAGAGGGACCCCGAGCGCCGGGAGGCGGCAGCGCGGGCAAGCGGCGAGGAGGAGGAGGAGGGGGAGGAGGGACTGAGTGATAGCGACGACGGGGACGACGACGGAGAGACTGGCAGCAGCGCTCAGGAGGAAGAGGAGGAGGACGGGTGGGAGCGCAGCGAGGACGCGCGGCTGCTGCGCGCAGGGCTGCCTCCCGCGGCCGCCGTCCCCGCCGCGGCCGCCCGCGACCGGAGCTGGTGCCGCTCGCCCGTGCCCCCGCCGGGGCCGCCGCCCGGCCGCCGGAGGATGCAGCCGCCCGGCGACGAGGACCATGCGCGCCGCCGCCGCCGCCGCCGCCGCCGGAGGGATCTGCTGCTGAGCCAGCTCTGCTTCCTGGCCTCGGTGGCGCTGCTGCTCTGGTCGCTGTCGAGCCTGCGAGAGCAGAAGGGTGAGTGCTCGCCGCCCGCCCCGAGTGGGCGCTGCGGCTCAGGCCTCTCGGGGGCTCCCGAGCTGGGCGCGTGGCTGCTGCGGGCGGCCTGGCAGTGCCTCTCGGCTGGGGCCGCTGGTTGAGCACGCTGGGCCCGCGGCGGGGCTGCTGGACACGAGGACCCCCCCCTTCACCTCGGAGGAGCTCAGAGGGGGGTCACCTGAAGGCAAGGACTGCGGAGCATGGAAGTGTACAGCACCCTTGGGCGCCCAGCTGCCCTCAAGCCTCTTTACCTGTGCCTCGTGTCTCTGTCCTCTTAACAGCCATCCGGAGGGACTGGTGGTCCCAGTGGGGGGTTCTTACCTAAATGAGTCCCACAAAGGCCAGTAGTAAAGTTGTCCCTGTGAGATTCGGTACCTGTACGGGTGTACCACCTGGCTACTCTTTGGCTTATTGAAGGGATGAAGGGGGCTGGTTGGCTGGTTGACACATAGTTCTCCGTATGTTTTTCCTGTAAAACAGGTAGGATGAACCAGGTAGAAATACCCATACCTGCCTTTCTAGAACAGGTGCTGGGAAGTACAGATAGAAAAAGAGTGTTGGGCATCCAGCCAGGGTTCAGGAGTGCTCTAGTTCCCTTAAACTCACTGGGAAGACCTGGATTCCTATCCCGCAGCTCCTTTTTGTGGACTTGTAGCTCTGGAAGGAAGTGACTTGGGCTGCACGACCCAACTCTAGCCATTCCCCAGCAAGTTGCCCTTTCAGTCGGTTGCCCATTAACCCACAACTTTTGTCTTTGCCCTTGGCCTTTCTTGAGCTGAAATAGACCTTGTGGAAAATGTGTCCGGAACCATTGTCTGCTGAAAATGGTTTGGACCCTGGGGTACAGCTGTTTAAAAACTGAGGAAGGTCTTGGAAGAATAACTGTTATAAAACTGTTTTATAATCTGGCCATTAAAAGTGGCACAGTTCATGGGAAAACAGTCATATAAATGGTTGTGAGAAAAAGCAGTTACAAATAATGTGCTGTGGTGTTAAGATCAGGCGTAGTTCTAATACAAGGTGTTATGAAGTGCAGAATAAAGACATTTTGATAGTGATGGTAAAATATTTTTAAAGGTGTCATCAATTAGGAAAGGAATCTCCTGCAGATTGGCTAGTCTTGTGCTTCGTGGTTCAGCCAGATGGCCGTCCTTGTTCAGGTCTGAGCAGACCTCTGGGTAGACTTCATCATATATGGTAATATGAGAGAGTCTGTCTTGGTCGACTCCACTGCTCTCTCTGTTGCTCCAGAATCCCGGATTATCTGGTCTTGGAGATGTATCACTCACGGGACTGTGCCGGGGTGAGAGAAGACAGGAAGCTCTCCAAGGGGCAGATGCAGACCTGTCACTCGTCAGTCTGTTGACTGTTTCTCACCAAGAGGGTTTTCATTGACTCCTTTTAATCTTCCCAAATGTTATGAGTGACAAGCTGGTTTCAAGTTCATGCCACCTTTGGAAAGAGCCATTCCATGTCAGTTATATGCCGGCCATTTTTCCTGCGTGTTGGGTCTCTCAGAGTCATAGAGTTCCCAGCACTTTCCAGGATCTGAAGACCTTTTCTTTGGATGGAGAATGTGACCAGGACAGTTAAGTCAGTCATCTGCAGGGGGCTACCAGGCTTCTGGGCAAGCTGGGATGTCGGGCTAGTGGTGGGGACAGGCACTGTGCAAACTTGATACCTGGTGACCCCCCTGTAATTGTAGAATGGTTTCCCCAGCAGGGACATTTATATTCAGGAGCAGGGACTCAGGTGTAATTCCAGAGCACAGCCCTTTCCCCATCTCTTACCTTTCTCCTTTCCACCATTCATATATTCACATTCACCGCCCTCTTTTCCCTCATTACCATACATGTAGGATTTAAGAAGACTTTAATCCCAGCAACCAAAGACCGAACAGTTAAAAGCCAACAGTGTTAAGGAGGATGCAGTCCAGCCTCTGTTTATTTCCCCCAAATGCGATGCTAGTTGCAATTCTGTCTCTGATCACCTTTTCTTCATTAGGTGTAGATGATCTCCGTATGTGCTGAATGGTAATAGTTTGCAGCAAGACACAGACTTTTCAAGATAATTTTAACATATTAATTAAAGCATGTGGGTCTGCAAACTTATTATTTTGATTGGGGAATTGCCATTCAGCATACTTAAGCATTTAAATGGTGACATTTACCTTGGAAACTTGTGGATCACTCTGTTTAATGGTTCTTTCAATACGGATACAAAGTTTGAAAGTTAGCCTTGTTTTAAAGGTACTGACTCAGAGAAGCTGAGTGATTTGGTTAAGGTCACACAGCAGTTGGGGAGTAGAGGAAAAACCCAAACCAAGGAAACCTGGCTCTTTGCTCCCACTTCTGTTCCCTGGGATCCATGCCATCATTTTGGCCCAGCATTGTAATATTTATATAATCACATAGGGGTACCTTCATAATGAAAAAAGGCAGCCTTTTTATTTATTCACCTTGGAAGCCATGCAGTGATTGTTAAATGTAACTTCTTAGAAGCTTGTTTTTGAAAACACATTTTTTTGGGGGGAAACTTTTTTTTTTTTTAAAGGACAGTTATTTTATCAAACCAAAATTACAGATATGGGGCAGTGATGTTATATAATTTCTGGTCAAATGGGATCTGAGATTTCTTTCTTGACGTTTAACCAAAGTCAGTAGAGATTATTTTCTGCCGCAATGGGACAAGAGGATTATTTAATTTAGGTCAGAATGTATTAGTGCTGGAATTAAAAAAAAAAGAAGTCCATTCTAATAATAACAAAAGCAATAACAGTAACTAGAATTTGGTGGACTCTTAAGTGCCAGGCACTGTAGTAAGTACTTTATATGTGTTGCCTGTTTAATTGGCAAACACTCCTGCAGATGTTTGGGCTTTCGGTAGTCCGGACAGAAAGAAGGACCCTTGGTGCCCTGTTTATGTAGTTGTTGCCAGTGAAGTCTCATTTTTGATCTCTGTTTTCAAAACCGATTGAATATGGCGTCAGATATTTTAATAAGGGCTTTATATTTACAGTGAGAATGGATTACTTTTGTATATTTTGAGTGGTTTAAAAGTGTTTAATATTTCTTTGAAGTAAAGAACTTGGTCAGCTTTTTCCAGAAGTGATGTGGGGAAGCCCTGGGGTGCTAACTCAGGAGTAATTACAGACGTTCCCTTTAGGAGGTTTTCAGGGAGGTAAACGGTGAATAAGGGGAAAAATGCACTCCTCGCGAGCTCACATGTACGTATACTTATACCTATAAATGGGAGTCAGGAGCCCTGGTGGAGCAGTGGTTTAAGTGCTCAGCTGCAAACTGAAAGGTCAGTGGTTCGAACCCACCAGGCCCTCCTCAGGAGAAAGATGTGCAGCAGTCGGCCTCCATAGAGATTAAACCAAAAACCAAACCTATTTTCACTGAGTCAATTTCAACTCGTAGTTACCCTGTAGGATGAGCAGAACTGCCCCAGAGGGTTTCTAAGGCTGTAATCTGTGGAAGCAGACTCCCACATCTTTTTCCCATGGAAAGGCTGGTGGGTTTGAACCACTCTACCACGAGGGCTCCTTCCCCATAAAGATTATAGCCTTGGAAGCTCTATGGGGGCACTTGTGGTCTGTCCTGTAGGATTGCTATGAGTTGGAATTGACTTGACGGCAATGGGTCAGTGGGTGATACAGGAGTCCCTGGGTGGTGCAAACAGCAAAAGGTTGGAGATTTGAGTGTACCTGTGGTGCCTTGGAAAAAAGGCCTGACTCTCTACTTCCAAAAATATCAGCCATTGAAAACCCTGTGAAACATAGTCCTACTCTGACACACATGGGGTCACTGTGAGTTGCAGTCAACTTGATAGCAACCTTTTTTTTTTTTTTTTAAATACATATACATACATGTGTCATGGTGGCGTAGTGGTTAAGTGCTACGGCTGCTAACCAAAAGGTCGGTGGTTCAAATCCACCAGGCGCTCCTTGGAAACTCTATGGGGCAGTTCTACTCTGTCCAATAGGGTCGCTATGAGTCGGAATTGACTCGACAGCAGTGGGTTTAGTTTTTGGTTTATATACATAAAAAACGAAAAACCAAACCCATTGCCATTGAGTTGATTCTGACTCATAGAAACCTTATAGGACAAAGTATAACTGCCTCATGGGGTTTCCAAGGAGTGGCTGGTGCATTTGAACTGCCAACCTTTTGGTTAGCAGCCAAGCTCTTAACCACTATACCACCATATGCATATATATGTATATACATACATATATATATCTCTTAAACTTTGGGATACTTCTGTCCCAGTTACTATTGCTGTGTGTATTAATTGTATACTAAAATGTAGTGGTGTAAAACAACTGCTTTATTGATTTATGCTCATGGATGCAGTGGGTCAGGAATTAGGACAAGGCACAGCAGGGCTAGCAGCTTTCCTCTCTCTGGGGCCTGGGCCTCAGCTGGGAAGATTCAGAGTCTGAGTGACATGCAGCTGGGAGCTGGAATCATATGGATACATCTTCGCTCACATTGGCTGGGACCTCAGGTGGACTGGCAGCCAGAGCACCTACATGTGGCCTCCCCACGTGGCCTTTCCACATGGACTCTCCATGTAGCTTAGCTTGAGCTTCCTGAGTGTGGCAGCTGGGTTCCAAGACCGAGTGTTCCATGAGGACAGGGTGGAAATGTGTGGCGTTTTTATGTCCTGGCCTCAGAAGTCACATGGTGCCGCCTTTGCTCTTTTCTGTTGGTTGAGACAGTGACAAACATCAGCCCAGGTTCAAGGAGAGAATGCACAGTCCTGCCACTCAATGAAGGGGTTTCAGGGTCACACTGTGAGAAGTGCATGTGGGATGAGAAATTGTGGGGTGACCATCTTTGGAAAATCTAGAGATCATAACCTAGGAATGATTGTAGACATTTTCCAAGGTGGCAAACGGGGAATAAATAAATAAAATATTTACTTATTCTTATACATATTTGTATTTAATGTTTATGTGTAAATTATATATTCATGTATATTTATGCATATATTTATTCATATATGTGTTTTGGAGTCTCTGGGTGGCACAGATGGTTAACATGCTCACTTGTAACTGAAAGGGTGAAGGTTTTCAATTCCACCCAGAGGCACCTTGGAAGAAAGGCCTGGCACTGTAACTCTGAGAAGACAGCCATCGAAAACCCTATGGAGTGCTGTTCTACTCTGACACACATGGGGTCGCCATGACTCAACGGCAACTGAGATTTCATCTTTACCTTTGAGGCTTCCCATTCCTCCAGAATCACAGCCCTGCTCCTCTATGTGACGCACAGGCCAGCCTTGAAGGACTCTCCAGCCCTGTCTCCTGCTCCACTTCCCACCCTCTTCCTGCGCCAGCCACCCTGGCCCTTATGCTATTCCTCAAAAGGGCAGCTCTGCTTCTGCCCTGGAGCTCTTGCTGGGCCCTCTGCCAGGCTGCCCTTTCCCCACTGCAACTCCTTAGTCCCCATCCTTCACTTCTGACAGGGTGAAGTCCCCATTTTACTCACTGAACACACTTCATAGCTCTGTCATAGCTGGTCATTGTGTATTCATTTGATAGCGATTTGAGTAACATCTCCTTCACCTGATTGTGGGCTCCAGGAGGTCAGGAACCCTGTTAATGTTCCACAGTCACTCAGCCCATAACCAAAAACCAAACCTATTGCTGTCAAGTCAATTCCGACTCATAGCGACCCTATAGGACAGAGTAGAACTGCCTCATGGGTTTTCTAAGGGGTACCTGGTGGATTTGAACTGTTGACCTTTTGGCTAGCAGCCGTAGCTCTTAACCACTACATCACCAGGGTTTCCCTCAGCCCATAGTTGGTGTTAAAAGATATTTGAAAATAAATTCTGAATTATAGCGCCTGTGATAAAAACTTGTCTTTTGCTGCCATTGAGTTGGCCCCCAATTCATGGCAGCCCCATGCACAACAGAACCGAATGCTGCTGGTCCTGTACCATCCCCATGCCTGATCCTGTGACATTCCCGTGACCGGTTGAGGATTGGACCTTTGTACTCCATAGGGCTTTCTTTGTCTGATTTCCAGAAGTAGATCATCGGGCCTCTCTTCCTGGTCGGTCTTAGTCTGGGAGGTCTGCTGAAACTTGTTCAGAATTATAGCAGCGTGCAAGCCTCCACTGACAGACAGGTGGTGGCTGCACGTGAGGAGCGTTGGCCGGAAATCGAACCTGGGTCTCCTGCATGGAAGGCAAGTTACAGTGTATTAGGAGCTCGCTGACTGCCACATGGAGTCCTTGGGTGGTGCAGGTGGTTAACGTGTGTGGCTGTTGACTCAAAGATTGGAGGTTCGAGTCCATCCAGAGGTGCTTTGGAAGAAAGGGCTGGAGATCTACTTCGGAAGTCTGTATTGATGGAACAGTGCCTGCATTTTTTTAGCTAGTACACCCTTTATTTTTATGATTTATAATTGTGTCCCCAACTCACTTTTCATGGGGCAACACTGAGCTGCAGAAAGGTGAAGTGACTTGCTTGGCGTCACTGAGTTAGGCGACAGAATTTGAACTCACGGCTACCTGTGTCGGCGCCTACTTTCCTCTGCATTTCCCAGCCTCGGCCGGTGAGGCCATGCGTAAAAGCTGGGGAATCACACTGCCTTTTTCAGGCAGCCGGGGAGTAGAGGAGTAACAGAAGGTTGTTTTCATAGAAGCGGTATTTTAGAAACACATCGCTTTTCAACCTTTTCTATTTTCTGCTTAAACATATATAGATGTGTCTCTTTCCTCTTGGCTTTTCTTAGCTGCTCATCAACCCAGATTTTTCTCTCAAAGATTTCCTTCACTCGCAAACCTTGAATCCTTGTGGGAAGATTTTTTTTACCCTGGAGGATTGGCCAAGCCAAAAGAATTGCAAAACCAGCTATTCGCTGAGCATTCTGTGGCCTGGTGGAACTTGGCTGATAGAACAGGATTTTGGCAACTCTGTGTGTCTTCAAGGAGATTTCTTTTCCTTGAGTGAGAGAGTGTTTCGGGGGAATGACAGTACGAGACTGACATAATGGGGAGACTGAGGTACGGGGAGTTCAGAAGACATCCCTGAAACGAGTGGGTGGTGCTGCCAGGAAGGGGGGAATGACAGTACAATGGGGAGACTGAGGTACGGGGAGTTCAGAAGACATCCCTGAAACAACTGGGTGGTGCTGCCAGGAAGGGGATGCGAGTCGTTTTCTGGCTGTTCCTGCCTTTGGTCCCGTGGAGCCTGTTTTGCAATGATCTTTGTCTGTAGTGTGCAGTGGTTTCACTTAGGTGTTGTCCTGTAGGGTTTTAGAATTTGAAGTGCTGAGGATTCAAGTGGGGGAGGTTTTCTTTGAATGGGGGCGACGGGTCTGTCCAGGTCGTTTTAATCATTGAACTCCAATTATCAGGCTTGGAGGACATCTTCCAGGCTCTCTCCTAAGGCTGCAGGGAGGTCGTGTTGAGCCCAACTGCTGTTCTTCCCTCATCCCTCCTTTCCTGACCTGGGGTGGTGAGGCCCCTCACAGTGCTAGTCTTGGGGATTTGCTACCCGTTAACCCTGCCCATACCTCATTGAAGAGTCGGTTTACGAACCTCTCAAGGAATCCCATGAGTGAGTTCTTGCCTGGATCCTGACTGGTATAAGATCCAGGGGCCTTCATTCATTTGTAATGTAGAACAGGTGGCAGGCTCTTTGCTAGTTGCTGGGGTGACAGCTGTGTCTCAGACAGATACTACCCTCACGGTGCTTACACCTCAGTGGGTAAAAGGCCCTGAACGGCTAATTTTTCAGGAGTTCGGAGAAATATGGAGGCCCGGTGGCACAGAGGTTAAGAGCTCGGCTGTTAACCGAGGGTCACTATGAGTCAGACTTGACTGGACAGCGGTGGGGTTTGAGGAAACCCTATGGGGCGGTTCTGCTCTGTCCTATAGGGTCGCTTTGGGGTTGCTTTGAGTTGCAATCAACTTACCGGCAACTTTTTTTTTCTTTGGAGGAGGGGAGGTTGTGAGAAATACAGTTTGGCATGTGAAAGGCCTGGGTGGCCAGGAGTCACTTGAACCTAAAAAATGGAAAGAACTAGACTGGTAAAGAACTCAGAATGAAAAGGCAAACTAATAGAAAAATGGGCAGAAGATACAGGCAGGCAGATTACAAAATAACAATTGTGAATGGCCAATAGGCACAAGTAAAAATTCTCAGCCTTAATGATAGCCAGGGAAATCCAAATTAAAAAATAATGTAATAACATTTTTCATTTATCTGATTGGCAAAAATTGAAAATGTGATAATACGAAAGGTTGGTGAGGGGGCCGGGAAAACAGCTTTTCTCACTTACTTCAGGTACAGACGTAAGTTGGTGCCCCAGAGACCGTTAGGGGCTGTAGCTGGGGATCGGGCTTTAGACACAGACCCCAGGTGAAGCCTTGGCCTTCTCATGATACTGGTGGTGTAGAAAGGGAGCGTGGGATTAGAATAGCAATATGTAGATTTGAGACCTGGATAGACTCTCGCTTCATATGCACCCATGACCAGGCAGTGGAGGGGGCTGGTCCCACCCTTTGAGTTTAGAGCTTAGAGATTGGGTAGGAGATTGAGGGAACAGGAAAATGCTTCTGTCATTTCTGGAGTTGTCCCAACTATTGAAATTGCTAATTTAGATAATGAAATCTAGCAATTATGTCTTGCTTGTCAATAACCATCTCTAGGAGAGGGTGAACAAATCACTTGTAATTCGATTTGGGAGAATTTCACATTTGCAGCTTTGAATTTTTCTCTTCGTTTCTCCTTTTGTGCTTTTGCATGTTTTTGATCTTCTCAAAAGTCCTTTTTTCTCTCTCTCTGTCACACACATACTCACACACACACAGTCATTTTCACTCTGTGGAGCCAGGCTGCCACTGAATTTGAACCTGTGGAGGGCAGAAAGTAACAAGCAGGTGTCTTGAGAAGGAACAAAGGGCGCTACAAATTGACATCAGGAAGTCAATAAGACCATTTTAAAGAAGGAATATGAAAAATTTCATTTTTGGACATTTTGACTTTGAGAGCTGGTGGACCTCTAGGTGGAATATCGCTGACAGTTGAAAGTCGAGGTTAGAAGCAGTTGGGGCTGCAGATAAAGAAAGATTTGTGAGTAGATTACATAAGGGTAAAAAACCGTGTCTTTGGTTAGATCCACAGTTTTCTGTCTTGCCCGCGCATTGTAATCACCTGGGGAAATCTTTAAGCATTACTTCTGCCTGCATTCCACTCCCAGAGGGTCTTATGTAACACTCTGAGGTGTGGCCTGGGCATTGGGGTTTTTTTAAAGCAATGCAGATTCCAACATGCAGCCAAGCTGAGCACCACTGGGTTAGATTAATAGTCAGCGTTTACCTTCAAGGTCCCTGGATGGCACAGATGGATTGCTCCCGACTGCGAACCTAAGGTTGGTGCTTATAACCCACCCAGGGGCCACAGAAGAAAGGCCTGGAGATCTACTGCTGTAAAGATTGCAGCCCAAAAAAAAAAAAAAAAAACCCTGTGGAATAGTTCTTCTTTGTAACACAGGGGGTTGCCTTGAATCAAAATTGACTCTATGGCAACCGTTTTTTGTTTTCGGTTTACCTGTTTCAGCTGCGTAAATGCTATTCATAGCCAAGCTGTGAAATACAGTGTGATTAAATTTTCCTATCCTGAAAATGAATTCATACTTGTTTTGCTTGCTTAGTTTTCTAGATCTTTACCACTAATTTAAGCCCACACTCTTACCGTTGTCCTACTCTCTTCTAAGTATGTGCAGTGATACTAGCCATTCTCTCAGGCTCTCCTGAAGAAGTTTTTACCGCATCCCTCTGACCTGTTCCAGTTCACCCAGGTGGCTTGCTCAGTCTGCTGGCCCACTGCCATCCGCCTTGGGAACTCCCTCAGCTGCATCCCGGACACCTCCTCAGCCCTCTCTGTGTGGAAGCGCTGTTTCCTGGAAACCGCTCTTGTGTCTGTCTTGGTTTATTCTTTCATTCGTGGTGTACATTGTGGGGAGCACGTATTCCAGAGCCTTCCTAAAACAGGGAGCATGGAAAGTCATTGCTGGAGATGTGTGTGTTTGAAAGCATATTCAGTTTACCTCCGCACTTAGAGGAGTTAAGCTGGGCTAAGAACTTAGGTTGGAAAACATTTTCCTTCTGAATTTTGAAGGCATTGCGCTGTCATCTTTAAGCTTCTAGTGTTGCCTCTGAGAAGTCTGATACCATCCTAGGGGTTTTTCTTTTTTTTTTTTTGTATAAAGCTTGCTTTTTTTCTCTGAGAGCTTATATGACCGTTGCTTTGCTCCTAAGGTTCTAAAATTTCATGTTGATGTGACTGACGTGGTTCTGTATTCACCCATTTTCCTGGGCACCCAGGTCCTTTTAACCTGGATACTCCTGTGCTTCAGGTCTGGGAAGTTCTCTTGTTTTTTTTTTTTTATGATTTTCTTCATCCTGAGTTTCCTGGACTATCTATTATTTGGAGTCTCTGGGTGGTATAAACAGTTAGTGTATTTGGCTGCTAACCAAAAGGTTGGAGGTTCAAGTCCACCCAGGGGTGCTGTGGAAGAAGGGCCTGGCAACCTGCTTCTGAAAAACCAGCCATTGAAAACTCTGTGGAGCACAGCTGTACTTTAACACACATGGGGTCACCATAAGTCAGAGTTGACTCAACAACAAGCTGTTTCCCTTTTTTTCTTTTTAAATCTGTTAATTAGATATTTGGCTTCCTGGACTGATCTAATTTTCGTATCTCTTCTTTCCTATTTTCTCTCATTTCTGGAAGATTTTCTCAGCTGTATCTTCCAACTCTTGTACTGAGCTTTTAATTTTTGCTATCAATTTTTAATTTCCGAGAGCTCCTTTTTTCTCCAAAAGTTATATTTGTAGCAGCCTCTTCTGCCTCATCGTTGCGCTGTCCTCTCTTCTCTCCCTACGTGTATTAACAGGAGTCCTTTGAAGCATTATTTCCCCTGTAAGGACTCTTTTTCTCCAGGTTGGAATTGTCTGTTTGTCTCGTTTCCTCTTTCATATTATGCTTTCTTCAAATAAGATGTGGTCTTTGGTGTCTGCTCATTTTTGAGTGGCGCCATTAAGGGGATGATTGGAAATTGTGTGGAGAAGGGTCTTACCGTTTGTGAGCGTCTGTCAGGTGATCTGGCTGGACCATTTCACTGGGGAGTGCTTCATGTCTGTATCTGTAGGTTTTTCTTGGGGTGGGGAGTGCTGGTCAGATTTTCCAGGGAAATATTGCCTGGTCTCCTGTCTGGAAGGTGAAGACCTGGTTACCTGTGGGAGCCCAAGGGGGAGAAGAAGGCTGGGGTGGGCTTGGAGCAGGCTTGGTATCCAGTGTGTAAGCTTTCATGGAATATGCCTGCTTTTAGTATGGGTGCCCCCACCCGCTGTGCCTGATCCTCCAAGCTTCTTGGGGTGGAGGTGGGAAGAGACTTCTGAACTGTGTAGAATTTGAGAGGGAATCTGAGACTGAGTCTTAAGCTGAGTGTCAAAGAAACCAGTTGTTTTCAGGCCCCTCTCTGCCCCTCACTCCAAGAGGTAGTGATGTGGACAATTCTGGGGCCTTGGGGGGACTTCTCCAGGAAATGAATGTGGTTCTAGGCTTATCTTCTTTGGTGCTGAGGGTGCTGAGTTCCTGGGTCTGCTCTCAGTGGTCACTGGTCCTGTTGCTTTCTAGCCTCCCACATGTTTTATTGTCTCTTCTTCCTTTCTCCGTTTCTTTGTTGGTTTATGCTTTTAAATATTCTCTGTAAGCTTGTTTTGGATGGGGCGAGTAGACAGGGAACAATGATAAATTTGTGTGGTTAATTTTCCATATTTAACCAGAAGTCCCACCAGACTTTTGAAAGCCCAGCAGCATTTCCTAGGTGCCCTGCCCAGGGCTCTCTGAGGATGGCCTGTCCCCTCCCCCGGACTGCATTTTCAGTATAAACTCATGGAATCCTCCTAAGATGTCACTAAGGGGTGGCAGCGTGAGATTCGCCAGGTGTGGGTTTTGAACATGATGGGAAGTCAGTTGGTGATTGGAGGAAAATGAAGACTAGCTTATCCTCACACCTGATTGAGTTGATGGTGTTTGGTGAGCCGGTTTCAGGTTGGGCGGGGATAGATTTAAGGGAGGAAGGAGAGGATGGCAGAACTGCATCTCTGAGGAGGCCAGTCCGTAGATTCATGGTAGACACAGAAAGAGATTGCAGGCGGTCACCTCTGAGAGGCCTGGGCTGCAGCTGGACAGTAAATGTGTGGAATATGTATGAAGTAAAATTTTCCTTCTGTCCTTCAGCCCAGAACGCACTGCACCCGCCTTTACCCAGTGTTGGCTGCCTCCTCTACTCAGGAGCTTCCTGTTGAACTTGTTGTACAGAAATGATGACAATTACTTTGACAGGTTCACCAGCCTCTCCCCCCACCCCCCTGCCCTGAATCCTGTCAGTGTAGACACATCCTGACTTTCATTCTTTTCTTTACACTCCAAAGAAATGAGGCAAAAAATTGTTCCTACACCTATCCTTTTTGTGATGTTGGGTATTGGTTGCTGCTCTGTGGTTCACCATATGCAGTGACCCTCTGGGCTTCCTTGTGGTGTTTCAGGCCTGGCCCATCTGCCATGACAGAGGTTTTTCTGCCCACCCCGTTGGATTGCCTTCGATTCTGGAAAAGCATGTACCTCATTTGAAAGTAATAACAGTGAAAACATTAAGAACCACAGTTGAAAGGATGGTTGTACTATCTCTCTACTTGGCCATTCTTTGGATTCCCTAGGTGGTGCAAATGGTAAAGCACTCAGTTGCTAACTGAAAGGTTGGCAGTTCAAATCCACCCAGAGGCACCTTGGAAGAAAGGCCTGGTGATCTACTTCTGAAAGGTCATAGCCATGCAAACCCTTTGCACAGGTTTGTTTGTTTTCCAGTGTATTATTGTGTTTTAGGTGAAAAGTTTACACAGCAAGGTAGTTTCCCATTCAGTAATTCGTACACAAATTATTCCGTAACATTGGTTGCTATCCCCGCAGTGTGTCAGCACTCTCCCAGTTTCCACCCTGCCTTCCCTGTGTCCATCCCTCCAGTTTCCCTGCCCCTCCTTGCCGTCTCGTCTTTACTTTTGGGCAAGTGTTGCCCGTGTGGTCTTCTACAGTTGATTGTTCTAAGAAGCACAGTCCTTTCAGGTGTTTTCCTTTATTTTGTAGGCCAATCTATTATTTGGCTGAAAAGTGACTTTCTGGTGTGGCTTTGATTCCAGGTTAAAAGGGTGTCTTATGGTGATTGTCGCAGGAGTTCCTCCAGTTTTTATCAGTCCAATAAGTCTGGTCTTTTTTATGAATTTGAGTTTCGTTCTACATTTTTCTCTTCATCCTAACCAGGATCTTCTTTTGTGTCCCTGGTCAGAGCAGTTGGTAGTGGTAGCCGAGCACCATCTAGTTCTTCTAGTCTCAGCCTGAGGAGGCTGTAGTTTCTGTGGGCCATTAGTCCTGTGGACTAATTGCTTCTTTGAATCTTTGATTTCTTTCACTGTCCTTTGCTCCAGATGGGAAGAGACCAGTAGTTGTATCTTAGATGGTCACTCGCAAGCTTTTTTTTTTTTTTTATTAACTTTTATTAAGCTTCAAGTGAACGTTTACAAATCCAATCAGTCTGTCACATATAAGTTTACATACATCTCACTCCCTACTCCCACTTGCTCTCCCCCTCTTGAGTCAGCCCTTTCAGTCTCTCCTTCCGTGACAATTTTGCCAGCTTCCCTCTCTATCCTCCCATCCCCCCTCCAGACAAGAGTTGCCAACACAATCTCAAGTGTCCACCTGATATAATTAGCTCACTCTTCATCAGCGTCTCTCTCCCACCCGCTGACCAGTCCCTTTCATGTCTGATGAGTTGACTTCGGGAATGGTTCCTGTCCTGTGCCAACAGAAGGTCTGGGGACAATGGCCGCCGGGATTCCTCTAGTCTCAGTCAGACCGTTAAGTTTGGTCTTTTTATGAGAATTTGGGGTCTGCATCCCACTGATCTCCTGCTCCTTCAGGGGTTCTCTGTTGTGCTCCCTGTCAGGGCAGTCATCGATTGTGGCCAGGCACCAACTAGTTCTTCTGGTCTCAGGATGATGTAGGTCTCTGGTTCATGTGGCCCTTTCTGTCTCTTGGGCTCTTAGTTGTCGTGTGGCCTTGGTGTTCTTCATTTTCCTTTGCTCCAGGTGGGTTGAGACCAATTGATGCATCTTAGATGGCCGCTTGTTAGCATTTAAGACCCCAGACGCCACATTTCAAAGTGGGATGCAGAATGATTTCATGATAGAATTATTTTGCCAATTGACTTAGAAGTCCCTGCAAACCATGTTCCCCAGACCCCCGCCCTTGCTCTGCTGACCTTTGAAGCATTCATTTTATCCCGGAAACTTCTTTGCTTTTGGTCCAGTTCAATTGAGCTGACCTTCCATGTATTGAGTGTTGTCTTTCCCTTCACCTAAAGCAGTTCTTATCTACTGATTAATCAATAAAAAACCCTCTCCCACCCTCCCTCCCTCCCCCCCTCGTAACCACAAAAGCATGTGTTCTTCTCAGGTTTACTATTTCTCAAGATCTTATAATAGTGGTCTTATACAATATTTGTCCTTTTGCCTCTGACTAATTTCGCTCAGCATAATGCCTTCGAGGTTCCTCCATGTTATGAAATGTTTCACAGATTCGTCACTGTTCTTTATCGATGCATAGTATTCCATTGTGTGAATATACCACAATTTATTTACCCATTCATCCGTTGATGGACACCTTGGTTGCTTCCAGCTTTTTGCTATTGTAAACAGAGCTGCAATAAACATGGGTGTGCATATATCTGTTTGTATGAAGGCTCTTGTATCTCTAGGGTATATTCCCAGGAGTGGGATTTCTGGGTTGTATGGTAGTTCTATTTCTAACTGTTTAAGATAACGCCAGATAGATTTCCAAAGTGGTTGTACCATTTTACATTCCCACCAGCAGTGTATAAGAGTTCCAATCTCTCCGCAGCCTCTCCAACATTTATTATTTTGTGTTTTTTGGATTAATGCCAGCCTTGCTGGTGTGAGATGGAATCTCATCGTAGTTTTAATTTGCATTTCTCTAATGGCTAATGATCGAGAGCATTTTCTCATGTATCTGTTGGCTGCCTGAATATCTTCTTTAGTGAAATGTGTGTTCATATCCTTTGCCCACTTTTTGATTGGGTTGTTTGTCTTTTTGTGGTTGAGCTTTGACAGAATCATGTAGATTTTAGAGATCAGGCGCTGGTTGGAGATGTCATAGCTGAAAATTCTTTCCCAGTCTGTAGGTGGTCTTTTTACTCTTTTGGTGAAGTCTTTAGATGAGCATAGGTGTTTGATTTTTAGGAGCTCCCAGTTATCGGGTTTCTCTTCATCATTTTTGGTAATGTTTTGTATTCTGTTTATGCCTTGTATTAGGGCTCCTAGGGTTGTCCCAATTTTTTCTTCCATGATCTTTATCGTTTTAGTCTTTATGTTTAGGTCTTTGATCCACTTGGAGTTAGTTTTTGTGCATGGTGTGAGGTATGGGTCCTGTTTCATTTTTTTGCAAATGGATATCCAGTTATGCCAGCACCATTTGTTAAAAAGGCTATCTTTTCCCCAATTAATTGACACTGGTCCTTTGTCAAATATCAGCTGCTCATACGTGGATGGATCTATGTCTGGGTTCTCAATTCTGTTCCATTGGTCTATGTGCCTGTTGTTGTACCAGTACCAGGCTGTTTTGACTACTGTGGCTGTATAATAGGTTCTGAAATCAGGTAGAGTGAGGCCTCCCACTTTCTTCTTCTTTTTCAGTAATGCTTTGCTTATCCGGGGCTTCTTTCCTTTCCATATGAAATTGGTGATTTGTTTCTCTATCCCCTTAAAATATGACATTGGAATTTGGATCGGAAGTGCGTTAAATGTATAGATGGCTTTTGGTAGAATAGACATTTTTACTATGTTAAGTCTTCCTATCCATGAGCAAGGTATGTTTTTCCACTTAAGTATGTCCTTTTGAATTTCTTGTAGTAGAGCTTTGTAGTTTTCTTTGTATAGGTCTTTTACATTCTTGGTAAGATTTATTCCTAAGTATCTTATCTTCTTGGGGGCTACTGTGAATGGTATTGATTTGGTTATTTCCTCTTCAGTGTTCTTTTTGTTGATGTAGAGGAATCCAAGTGATTTTTGTATGTTTATTTTATAACCTGAGACTCTGCCAAACTCTTCTATTAGTTTCAGTAGTTTTCTGGAGGATTCCTTAGGGTTTTCTGTGTATAAGATCATGTCATCTGCAAATAGTGATAACTTTACTTCCTCCTTGCCAATGTGGATACCCTTTATTTCTTTGTCTAGCCTAATTGCCCTGGCTAGGACTTCAAGTACGATGTTGAATAAGAGCGGTGATAAAGGGCATCCTTGTCTGGTTCCCGTTCTCAAGGGAAATGCTTTCAGGTTCTCTCCATTTAGAGTGATATTGGCTGTTGGCTTTGCATAGATGCCCTTTATTATGTTGAGGAATTTTCCTTCAATTCCTATTTTGGTAAGAGTTTTTATCATAAAAGGGTGTTGGACTTTGTCAAATGCCTTTTCTGCATCAATTGATAAGATCATGTGGTTTTTATCTTTTGTTTTATTTATGTGATGGATTACATTAATGGTTTTTCTGATATTAAACCAGCCTTGCATACCTGGTATAAATCCCAGTTGATCATGGTGAATTATTTTTTGGATGTGTTGTTGGATTCTATTGGCTAGCATTTTGTTGAGGATCTTTGCATCTATGTTCATGAGGGATATAGGTCTATCATTTTCTTTTTTTGTAATGTCTTTACCTGGTTTTGGTAACAGGGAGATGGTGTCTTCATAGAATGAGTTGGGTAGTATTCCATCATTTTCTATGCTTTGGAATACCTTCAGAAGTAGTGGTGTTAAGTCTTCTCTGAAAGTTTGGTAGAACTCTGCAGTGAAGCCGTCTGGGCCAGGGCTTTTTTTTGTTGGGAGTTGTTTGATTACCGTTTCAATCTCTTTTTTTGTTATGGGTCTATTTAGTTGTTCTACTTCTGAATGTGTTAGTTTAGGTAGGTAGTGTTTTTCCAGGAATTCATCCATTTTTTCTAGGTTTTCAAATTTGTTAGAGTACAATTTTCCATAATAATCTAAAATGATTCTTTTAATTTCATTTGGTTCTGTTGTGATGTGGTCCTTCTCGTTTCTTATTCGGGTTATTTGTTTCCTTTCCTGTATTTCTTTATTCAGTCTGGCCAATGGTTTATCAATTTTGTTAATTTTTTCAAAGAACCAGCTTTTGGCTTTGTTAATTCTTTCAATTGTTTTTCTGTTCTCTAATTCATTTAGTTCAGCTGTAATTTTTATTATTTGTTTTCTTCTGGTGCCTGATGGGTTCTTTTGTTGCTCACTTTCTATTTGTTCAAGTTGTCGGGACAGTTCTCTGACTTTGGCTCTTTCTTCTTTTTGTACGTGTGCATTTATCAATATAAATTGGCCTCTGAGCACTGCTTTTGCTGTGTCCCAGAGGTTTTGATAGGAAGTATTTTCATTCTTGTTGCTTTCTATGAATTTCCTTATTCCCTCCTTGATGTCTTCTATAACCCAGTCTTTTTTCAGGAGGGTATTGTTCATTTTCCAAGTATTTGATTTCTTTTCCCTAGTTTTTCTGTTATTGATCTCTAGTTTTATTGCCTTGTGGTCTGAGAATATGCTTTGTAATATTTCGATGTTTTGGACTCTGCAAAGGTTTGTTTTATGACCTAATATGTGGTCTATTCTAGAGAATATTCCATGTGCGCTAGGAAAAAAAAGTATACTTTGCAGCAGTTGGGTGGAGAGTTCTGTATAAGTCAATGAGGTCAACTTGGTTGATTGTTGTAATTAGGTCTTCCGTGTCTCTATTGAGCTTCTTACTGGATGTCCTGTCCTTCTCCAAAAGTGGTGTGTTGAAGTCTCCTACTATAATTGTGGAGATATCTATCTCACTTTTCAATTCTGTTAAAATTTGATTTATGTATCTTGCAGCCCTGTCATTGGGTGCATAAATATTTAATATGATTATGTCTTCCTGATCAATTGTCCCTTTTATCATTATATAGTGTCCTTCTTTATCCTTTGTGGTGGATTTAAGTCTAAAGTCTATTTTGTCAGAAATTAATATTGCTACTCCTCTTCTTTTTTGCTTATTGTTTGCTTGATTTAGTTTGTTTGTGTCTCTAAGTCTAAGGTGTGTCTCTTGTAGGCAGCATATAGATGGATCGTGTTTCTTTATCCAGTCTGTGACTCTCTGTCTCTTTATTGATGCATTTAGTCCATTTACATTCAGCGTAATTATAGATAAATAAGTTTTTAGTGCTGTCATTTTGATGCCTTTTTATGTGTGTTGTTGACAATTTCATTTTTCATTTTTCCACATACTTTTTTGTGCTGAGACGTTTTTCTTAGTAAATTGTGAGATCCTCATTTTCATAGTGTTTGACTTTATGTTAGTTGAGTCGTTACGTTTTTCTTGGCTTTTATCTTGAGTTATAGAGTTGTTATATCTTTTTGTGGTTACCTTATTATTTACCCCTATTTTTCTAAGTAAAAACCTAACTTGTATTGTTCTGTATCGCCTTGTATCACTCTCCATATGGCAGTTCAATGCCTCCTGTATTTAGTCCCTCTTTTTGATTATTGTGATCTTTTACCTATTGACTTCCATGATTCCCTGTTGTGTGTATTTTTTTTTTTAATTAATCTTAATTTGTTTGTTTTTGTGATTTCCCTATTTGAGTTGATATCAGGACGTTCTGTTTTGTGACCTTGTGTTGTGCTGATATCTGATATTATTGGTTCTCTGACCAAACAATATCCTTTAGTATTTCTTGTAGCTTTGGTTTGGTTTTTGCAAATTCTCTAAACTTGTGTTTGTCTGTAAATATCTTAATTTCGCCTTCATATTTCAGAGAGAGTTTTGCTGGATATATGATCCTTGGCTGGCAGTTTTTCTCCTTCAGTGTTCTGTATATGTCGTCCCATTCCCTTCTTGCCTGCATGGTTTCTGCTGAGTAGTCTGAACTTATTCTTATTGATTCTCCCTTGAAGGAAACCTTTCTTTTCTCCCTGGCTGCTTTTAAAATTTTCTCTTTATCTTTGGTTTTGGTGAGTTTGATGATAATATGTCTTGGTGTTTTTCTTTTTGGATCAATCTTAAATGGGGTTCGATGAGCATCTTGGATAGATATCCTTTCGTCTTTCATGATGTCAGGGAAGTTTTCTGTCAGGAGTTCTTCAACTATTTTCTCTGTGTTTTCTGTCCCTCCTCCCTGTTCTGGGACTCCAATCACCCGCAGGTTATCCTTCTTGATAGAGTCCCACATGATTCTTAGGGTTTCTTCATTTTTTTTAATTCTTTTATCTGATTTTTTTTTCAGCTATGTTGGTGTCGATTCCCTGGTCCTCCAGATTTCCCAGTCTGCGTTCTAATTGCTCGAGTCTGCTCCTCTGACTTCCTATTGCGTTGTCTAATTCTGTAATTTTATTGTTAATCTTTTGGATTTCTACATGCTGTCTCTCTATGAATTCTTGCAACTTATTAATTTTTCCACTATGTTCTTGAATAATCTTTTTGAGTTCTTCAACAGTTTTATCGGTGTTTTCCTTTGCTTTTTCTGCAGTTTGTCTTATTTCGTTTGTGATGTCTTGAAGCATTCTGTAAATTAGTTTTTTATATTCTGTATCTGATAATTCCAGGATTGTATCTTCATTAGGGAAAGATTTTGATTCTTTTGTTTGGGGGGTTGGAGAAGCTGTCATGGTCTGCTTCTTTAAGTGGTTTGATATGGATTGTTGTCTCCGAGCCATCACTGGGAAACTAGTTTTTCCAGAAAATCCGCTAAAAAAAAATGCAGTCAGATCCCTATCAGAGTTCTCCCTCTGGCTCAGGCTATTCGGATGTTAATGAAGCCGCCTGGGGAGGGTGGGGGAGGGAACAGAGGGATAGGAGAGTAGCACCTCAGAATATAGCCAGAGTTGCTTGTCTTGCTTGGAATGACTATTATATCTGAGATTCCCGCGGGGCGCGTGGCCTATGTGTGCTGGCTGTGTGGACATTGCCCCCGGGGGGTCTGGCCCACTGGAGTCACGGTCAGATCCTCCGCTTCCAGCCCCACGCCCAGCGTCAAGGCTCCCCTACTGGGACGGTGCACTCTCGACTCCAAAACAGTCGCTGCCTCCTGGGGACTTCTCGTCCCTCCAGCCGCGTGGCCGTGCCGCCTCCGTGGACCAGTTGGGCCCCCTCCTGGGGTTAGTTCAGATGGGTGGAGCAGCTCCCCGTGCTTGTGCCGTGACCGAGTGTCCCGGCTGGGATGCTGTTCTCCCCGCTCCAATACCAGTCGCTGCCTCCTGGGGACTTCTCCTACCGGCTGCGTCCCACGCCGCCCGCGTGACCTGGCTGGGCCCCTTCCCGGGGTTAGTTCAGGGGGGTGGAGCAGCTCTCCGTGTTTATGCCGTACCTGCGTCCAGTGCAAATCCCGGCGGGACGGTTCCCCGGCTGGGATGCTGCTCTCCCCGTTCCAAGACCAGTCACTGCCTCCAGGGGACTTCTCTTACCGGCTGCGTCCCACGCCGCCCGCGGAACCGGCTGGTCCCCCTCCCGGGGTTAGTTCAGGGGGGTGGAGCAGCTCTCTGTTCTTGTGCCGTACCTGACTGGTACGCTGGCTCCAGGCTCTGAAAACAATCGCTGCTTCCCCGTATTAGTTTGTTCTCCGTCTCTAAATCTGTGTTTGTTGTTCAGGGTTCGTAGATTGTTATGTATGTGATCGATTCACTTGTTTTTCCGTGTCTTTGTTGTAAGAGGGATCCGAGGTAGCGTCTGCCTAGTCTGCCATCTTGGCTCCGCCCCCCTGCCTCGCAAGCTTTTAAGACACAGAGACCACTACTCCCCAAACTAAAATGTAGAATGTTGTCTTTTATGAACTATGTTATGCCAGTTGACCTAGATGGCTCTCAAGACTATGGTTCTTTGCCTTCAAGCCCAGTAAGTCAGTCCCACAAAGCATTTGTATGTCTAAGAAGTTTTCGTAACTGTGCTCCCCATATGCTCTATTATATGTATGGATATATGTGCAGCACGTACACGTATATATATATATATATATGCAACTGCCCACAGCTATGCCTATATATGCATGCGCATACTCCCATATGCCCTCCCGGACCTGTATAGCATATATATCTACTTACGTAATCACTCAGAAATTTTTGGTTGTTATTACTGTTGTTGCAGAATTGTATACATTTTAACATTTACTGTGTTTGTTTTTTATTCTTGTGTACCTCTCGGTGTCTTCATTTACCTTGGTCACGTTGTGCTGCCTTCCTCCATTTTGTGTATTGCCTTTCCCTTCACCAGAATTAACATGTGTCTACTATCTAGATGCATTTTTTATACTCTGAGAAGCTGGACTGTATGAAGAGGAACAGGGCATCAGGATTGGAGGAAGACTCGTTAACAACCTGTGTTACGCAGATGACAGAACCTTTCTTGCTGAAAGGGAAGAGGACGTGAAGTGCTTACTGATGAAGATCAAAGACCACAGCCTTCAGTATGGATTATACCTCAACATAAAGAAAACAAAAATCCTCACGACTGGACCAATGAGCAACATCATGATAAATGGAGAAAAAATTGAGGTTGTCAAGGATTTCATTTTACTTGGATCCACAATCAACACCCATGGAAGCAGCAGTCAAGAAATCAACAGACACATTGCACTGGGCAAATCGGATGCAAAGGGCCTCTTTAAAGTGTTGCAAAGCAAAGCTGTCACCTTGAGGACAAAGGTGCACCTGACCCAAGCCATGGTGTTTTCAATTACCTCGTATGTATGTGAAAGCTGGGCAATGAATAAGGAAGACCAAAGAAGAACTGATGCCTTTGAATTGCAGTGTTGGTGAAGAATATTGAATATACCATGGACTGCCAGAAGAACGAACAGATCTGTCTTGGAAGAACTACAACCAGAATGCTTCTTAGAAGCAAGGATGGTGAGACTTCATCTCACATACTTTGGACATGTTATCAGGAGGGACCAGTCCCTGGAGAAGGACATCATGCTTGGTAAAGTGGAGGGTCAACAAAAAAAAGAGGAAGACCCTCAATGAATTGGATTGACACAGTGGCTGCAACAATGGGCTCAAGCATAACAATGATTGTGAGGATGGCACAGGACTGGGGAGTGTTTCATCCTGTTGTGCATGGGGTCACGATGGGTCGGAACTGACTCAGTGGCACCTACCAACAACAACAACTATCTAGAAAGTCATTCTCCCTCCCCCTCCCATCCCTGGTAACCATCGAAGAATGTTGCTTTATGTATACCTATTCTTAACTTTTTATAAAAATGGTCTCATAAAATATTTTTTCCTTTTGTAATTGACTTATTTCACTTAGCATAATGACCTCCAGATTCATCCGTGATGTAAGTTGTTTTACGGACTCATTGTTATTTTTTATGGTTGTGTACTATTCCATTGTATATATGTATCATATTGTTGTTTATCCGTTCATCCATTAATGGACACTTGGGCTGTTTCCATCTTTTTGCTATAGTGGATAATGCTGCTGCGAACACGGGTGAGAGTATGTCTCTTCGTGTCACTGCTCTTAGTTCTCTAGGATATATACCTAGGAGTGGAATTGATGGATCATGTGGTATTTCTATTTCTAGATTTTTGAGGAAATGCCAAACCGTTTTCTATTTTACAATGCCACCAGCAGTATGTAAGAGTTCCAATCTTCCCACAGCCTTGCCAACAGTTGTTTTCTGTTTTTATGACCAGTGTCATTTTTGCAAGGGTGAGATGGTATCTTCCTATAGTTTTGATTTGCACCTCTCTAATGGCCAATGATCTCTTCATATTTTTGTTAGCTACCTGGATGTCTTCTTTGGTAAAATGTCTGCTCATGTCCTTTGCCCATTTCTTTTTTTTATTGGGTTGTTTGTCTTTTTTGTTGTGGAGGTGTTGAAGTTTTCTGTATATTTTAGAGATTACACCCTTGTCAGATATGTCAGTGCCAATTTTTTTTCCCCATCTGTAGGTTCTCTTTTAACTCTTTTGGTAAAGCCTTTTTATGAGCATAAGTGATTAATTTTTAGGAGGTCCCGGTTATCTAGTTTATCTTCTATTATTTGTGCATTTTTGGTTATGTTTGGTAGTGCATTTATGCTATAAAATAGGACCCTTAACCTTGTCCATACGTTGTCTTTCCCAAACTTTATAGCTTTAGGTTTCATCTTTAGGTTTTGATCCATTCTGAGCTAGTTTTTGTGTGTAGTGTGAGGTATGGATCTTGTTTAATTTTTCTGCATGTGCATATCCATTTTTGCCAGCATCATTTGTTAGAGTGACTGTCTCTGCCCCGTTGAATGGACTTTGACACTTTGTGAGAGATCAATTGCCCATAGCTGGATGGATTTACTTCTGGGTTCTCATTTCTGTTCCATTGGTCTATGTGTCTGTTGTTATACCAATACCAGGCTGTTTTGACTACTGTGGCTGTTCTGAGATCATGTGTTCTTAGATTGGGAAGTGTTCTTCTTTGTTCTTCTTCAATAATGCTTTAGCTATTTAGGGCCTCTTGCCATATAAAGTTAGAAATTCATTTTTCCATTTCGTTAAAGAATTTTGTTGGGATTTGAATTGGGATTGCATTGTATCTGCAGATTGCTTTGGGTAATATTGACATTTTCACAACGTTAAGTTTTCTTATCTATGTGCATGGTATGTTTTTTCATTTGTGTGGGTCCCTTTCAGTTTCTTGCAGTACTGTTTGTAGTTTTCCTTGTGTAAGTCTTTTATGTTCCTGGTTAGATTTATTCCTAGGTATTTTATCCTTTTGGGGAGTACTGTAAATGGTACTGTTTTCTTAATTTTCTTTCTGGAGTTTTTCTTGTTAGTGTAGAGAAATCCAGCTCATTTTTGTATGTTGATTTTGTACCTGTCACTTTTCTGAACTCTTCTATTAGTTCCATTAACTTTCTTGTGGAATCTCTGGGGTTTTCTATGTATAAGATCATGTCATCTGTGAATAGGGATAGTTTTACTTCTTCTGTAGCAATTTGGATGCCTTTTATTTTCCTTTCTTGCCTTATTGCTCTGGCTAGAACTTCCAGTATGATATTGAATAAGAGTGGTGATAATGGACATCCTTGTCAGGTTCCTGTTCTCAAAGGGAATGCTTTGTCTCCGTTGAGAATCAGGTTGGGTTTTGGTTTTGTATATATGCCCTTAACTATACTGAGGAGTTTCACTTCTATTCCTATTTTGCTGAGAGTTTTTATCAGGAAAGGGCGTTAGCTTTTATCGAATGCCTTTTCTGCATCTATTGAGATGATCATGTGATTCTTTTCCTTTCTTTTATTTATATGGTGAATTAAGTTGATTGAATTTCTAATGTTAAACCACACTTGCATCCCTGGTATGAATCCCACCTGCTCATGGTATATTATTTTTTTTTGTTATGCTACTGAATTCTGTTGGCTAGAATTTTGTTGAGGATTTTTTTGTGTCTAGTGTCTATATTCATGAGGGCTATTGGTCTGTAATTTTCTTTTTTTTTGTGTGGTATCTTTGTCTGGCTTTAGTATCAGGGTTATGCTGGCTTCATAGAGTGAATTCGGGAGTATTCCTTTCCTTTCTATGTTCTGAAATAGTTTGTGTAGAATTGGTGTCAACTCTTTCTCTGAATGTTTGGTAGAACTTTCCAGTGAAGCCACCTGGACTGGGTTTTATTTTTTTTTTTTTGGAGGGGGTGGAGATTTTTTAGGACATCTTCAGTTTCTTCTTTTGTTATGAGTCTGCTTCAGTTTTCTGCCTCTGCGTTAGGGTCGCTATGAGTCGGAATCGACTCGGCGGCAGTGGGTTTTTGGGTTGGGTGTTAGTTTAGGTAGGTAGTGTATTTCTAGACATTTGTTCAAATTCCTTAAGAGTATAATTTTTCATATTATTCTGTTATGATCCTTTTTATCTCAGTTGGTTCTGTTGTAATGTCTCTTGTCTCATTTCTTATTTTGGTTATTTGTATTTTCTCATTTTTTTCACTTGTTCTTTTGGCCAGTGGCTTGTCAGTTTTACTGATCCTCTCAACGAACCAACTTCTGGTCTTGTTGATTCTTTCTGTTGTTTTTCTGTTTTCCATTTTATTTATTTCTGCTCTGATCTTTATTATTTCCTTTATTCTGGCGACTGTGAAATTCTTTTGTTGTTCCTTTTCTATTGGTTTCAGTTGTAGGTTTAAGCTACTGATGTATGCATTTATTGCTATAAATACTCCTCTGAGCGCTGCTTTTGCTGTGTCCCAAAGGTTTTGGTACATTGTGTTTTCGTTCTCATTTGATTCTAGGAACTTTTTAATTTCATTTTTAACTTCCTCCATTACCCAGTAGTTGTTATTCAGTTTCCATGTATTTAATTTTTTTTCTGGTTCTTTCTGTTATTGATTTCTAGTTTTATAGTGTTCTGATCGGAGAAGATGCTTTGTTTATTTTCATGTTTTTTAGTTTATTGAGGTTTGCTTTGTGGCCTAAAATGTGGTCTATTCTGGAGAATGATCCGTGTGTGTTGCAGTAGAATGTGTTCTGTGCTGCTTTTGTGTGGTGTATTCTGTCTGTGAGGTTGAGTTGGTTGATTGTGTTATTTAGATTGTGTCTTTGTTGAGTTTCTTTCTGGTTGCTGTGTTCATCATCAAAAGTGCTGTGTTGAAGTCTATTGTAGAACTATTTCTCTTTCAATTCTGTTAGAGTTCGTTTTACATATTTTGGAGCTCTGTCATTGGGGTTTTTTTTTTCTTTTTCTTTTCTGTAAGCCATTCTGTAGCCCTTCCTATCATACTTTTAGAGAGGCTAATTTATCCTCAAATCTGTTTGGATGAAAATATTCTATAATGATTTTATTTCATGAGTTAACTTAAAAAGTGCTTATTTAGTTTTCTTCTGTTAAGATGGACTTACAGAAGGTATTTATCCTAAAATTTTTTTTTTTTTTTTACTTCCACTTCAGTGGTGAAAACGTAAAGTTCATCTTTTCATTTATTGAGCATTAACTAAGTATCAGCCGTGTGCAGGCCCTGGAATAGTAGGGGATACCAGATGATTGGACTCAATGAAATAAAGCCCTGTTAACCTGCAGAGAGAGGCAGATGCCACAGGTCTTGGGGCTGGAGGAAGGTGGGTGGGATTTGAATATGATTGGAAATTAATAAAAAATGAATAAAAGGGTTGCTGGTCAGCAGAGGAGATAACATTATTCTGGATAGTATTACTGTGGAATGGGAGCAATACTTTTTTTTTATCCTTTTTCCAGAAATAATGGACAGGGAATGATGTGAAGAAGTAGATAGAGTGGACCTAGTTGGGGTACACCGATTGTATGGGTAGGCAAGGAGTGAGGGAATCAACTGTGTGTCCACAGAGTTCAGGTAGGACAGAGAGGCAACTCTGAAGCCAGCATGGGGCTGTTGGGAATGAGAATAGGGGGAAGCTGAGGGTTTGAGGTCAGGATAAGTGCAAAGAAAGGTTCATCAGGAGTGGGGAGATTTGCCCAGTGGAAATGCTTCCTAGACTAAGGAGATAGTCAGTCTTCATGACAGTAACTAGCAGAAAATAATTTACTTGGGTATGTTAATAGATGAAACAGTGAACTTAACATTTTCACCATTAAAGTGGATAAGGAGCCCTGGTGGCACAGTGGTTAAGCACTCAGCTGCTAGCTCAAAGATCAGCAGTTCGAATCCACCAGCTGCTCCGTGGGAGAAAGATGCGGCAGTCTGCTTCCATGAAGACTTACAGCCTTGGGAACCCTGTGGGGGCAGTTCTACTCTGTCCTCTAGGGTTGCCGTGAGTTGGAACTGACTCAGCGGCAGTGGGTTTAGTTTGGTTAGCATGTCCATCCCAAGTTTGTTAAGCACTCCTCCCTCCTTCTGTCATGCCTCCATCTCTTTCTCCCTTCTTTGCTCCTGACCCCCTTCCCTTCCTTCTTTCTTTCTCTCTTAGCTCTTGTACACATGAAACTGGTAAGAGTTGCTGCCTCCTGGGAGGGCTAATAGTCATGGGTAGGAGAAGGCTTAGTCTTTAGTTTGTATTTTTTTTTTTTAATGGAAAACTTTATGGAGATAATGGTAGATTCACATGCAATTGTAAGAGATAATACAGAGAGATACCTTGTACATCTCTCCCAGGTTCCTCCAGAGGTAACATTTTTGTAAAATTATGGCATAATACCATCACCAAGGTAGTGACCTAGGTAGTGACCTTAGTAGAGACCACTAATCTTATTTGGATTTTCCCAGTTTTACTTGTACCTATTTGTCTGTGTGTGTGTGTGTGTGTGTGATTTCCCCAGTTTTACTTGTATTCATTTGTGTGTGTGTATTAAGTTCCATACAATTTTGTCACCTGTGTAGGTTTGTGTATCTCTATTTTATCACTATAGTTCTGTTTTTTTGAGAATGCCTTTTAAATAGAATCCAAGAGTATGCAGTCTTTCGAGTTTGGCTTCTTTCAGTTAATGGCCTTTGAAATTCATCCAAGTTGTTGCATGTGTCAGTAGTTCATTACTTTTTATAGCTGAGTAGCATTCTATTATATGGGGGTGCCATAATTTATTCATTCATGTATTGAAGATCATTTGGGTTCTTTCCAGTTTTGGTCATTTTATGAATAGAACCTCTGTGAACTTTAATCTCCAGGGTTTTTATTTCTTTTTCTTGCGTTATTGCACTGCTTAGGACTTCCAGTTGTTGAATTGGAGTGAACAGCTTTGCCTTGTTGCCTATCTTAGGGGGAAAGCATTCAGTATGATGTTTACTTCAAGTTTTTTGTAGATTTAGTTGAGGAAGTTTCCTTTTATTCCTAGTTTGCTGAGAGTGTGTATCAGGGATGGATGTTGAAATTTGTCAAATGCTTCTTCTGCATCAATTGGTACAATCTCATGGTTTTTCTTCTTTATACTGTTAATAATATGATGGATTACATGGATTGATTTTTGAGCATTGAACCAGCCCTGAATTCCCGGGATAAAAGCCCCACTTGCTCATGGTGTGTTATTTTAGTTATTGCTAAATTTGATTTGCTTTTATTTTGTTGAGGATTTTTCTGCCTATGTTCGTGAGGAATATTGGTCTGTAGTTTTCTTTTCTTGTCCTGTCTTTGTCTGGTTTAGCTATCAGGGTTATGCTGGCCTCATGAAATGAGTTAGGAAGTATCCTACTCTTTTCTGGAAGAAGTTGTATGGAGTGTGTCCTGCTTTTGAATTTGTTATAATATTAGGAACACTTCTCCGTGGCATTAAACTTAGGAAATAGTTTTTAATGTTTGCATAGTAATAATAATATTAATAATATATTTTCTTAGTGTTACAGGAAGTAACATTTATTGAGCACTTGCCAAATTTGAGGCTCTGTTCTAAGTTTTTTTTTTAACCTGTATTGACTCCTTTAGCCCTCACAACATCCCTATGGAGTAGGTGTTACTATTATCTCCATTTTGTGTACAAAGAAAAATAAGACACAGAGTTTAAGTAACTTACTCAAGGTCATACTGGTTCTAAGTGGCAACATAGAATTTGAACGTGGACTGTTTAATTCCAGATTCCATGTTCTTAACTATTTTGCTGTATCCTTTGATTATATCATAATTCATTTCATCAGGCCTCCATTTTGGGATATTTAGGTTTTTCCATGTTGTTACTATGGAGAATGCCCTTGTACAGAAATCCTTGACAATCTCTGACAATTTCATTAGCTTGGATTCCTAGAAGTGGTATTTCAGGGTCAAAGGGCATGCCTGCCATAAAGGCTAACACATACTGCTGTACAAATTTGAAACCTAACCAGTGCTTGGGGATGTGGTCACTTCAGTGTTCTCTTGCAAGGATTGAATATTATAATTATTTTACATATTTTCAATGCAATGTGTTTGAAGAAAGATGGCATCTCATTGCTTTATTTTGCCTTTCTTCTATGCCAAAACCAAGGCAACCAAACCTGTTGCCGTCAAGTCGTTTCTGACTCAAAGTGACCTTAGAGGACAGAGTAGAACTGCCCCATAGGTTTCCAAGGAGTGGTTTGTGGATTCGAATTGCAGACCTTTTGGTTAGCAGCTGAGCACTGAACCACTGCGCCACCAGGGCTCTCTTCTTTACCAGTGAGGCCAAATATTTTTATGAATATTTATCAGCCTTTTGTATTTCTTTGTGAGGAATGTTTTGTGTGTGTCCTTTTTCTGTTTTTTCCTAATGGAAGATAGTGCTTTTCTCACTGATATATATGAGCTTTTTGTATATGTCTTTTTATCCTATTTCAAAAGTTTTACTTAGTTTTTTTTGCATATAGAAGATTTTCATTATTTATCTAGTCAAATGCTTGGAAACTTTAACAGTATAATGAAAAGTAACTAACTTGACCGGTAACCAACAGTAAAGAAAACTCTTCCCTTGCATTTTTCATTATTTTGTTCTTAGATTTAGGCTCAATACATTCTACATAATCCTATATACATTCTTCCATTCGTATGGTTTAACTTTAAAAAAAAAATTAACTATTTGAAATTTGTCTTAACATACGATACAGATTTTACTGAACTGATGAGCAGTTATCAGATTTTCTTTCCTTTGCTCATAAACTTGCGGTACCACCTTTATTCCATGCTGACTTGTTTCATGCAGCAGAGACAGTTTTTGGGATATCCGTTTTGCTGTATTCACTCCTTAATTAATTGTTGTAGTTTATTAGCATGGTAATTATCTGGTAGGGCAGGGTTCTTCTCTTTTGGAAAAAAAAAATCATATGCTATTATCACTTGTTTATCCTTTCAGATGAACTTCATAATTGTTAAAATTTTTTCCCAGATATCTTTGGTTTTTGATAAATCTGTAGATACTTTATGGAAAAATGACATTTTACAGCGTTGATTCTTCTCATTTATAGTGTGCTTCTCCATTTGATCTAGGCTTCTAATTTTCTGTCAAGATTTATTTTCATACCTTCTTCTTACGTTTATTGTTAAAGCGATTCTGGTATTATTTTTGTTGCTATTCCTTTATTTGTACATTCTTTTAATTAAAATATTTCTTATATTTTTTTATTTGTATATTCTTTCAATTAAAATATTTCTTATATTTTATTTTTTAAATACTTAAATTACATAAGCACTAATGAAAACAAATTTATTATGCGAACCAAGAGTATTACATTTTTCAATAATTTCCTATTGTGGTTGCTGGGTGCTGTCAAGACTCATAGCGACCCCATGTGCCTCATAGGGTTTTCTAGACTGTAGTCTTTACAGGAGCGGATCACAGAGCTGCTGGGTGGGTTTGAACTGCCAACCTTTCTGTTAGCAGCTGAGCGCTTTAACTGTTGCACCACCAGGCCACTGTAATTTGCTGTTAGATAGGGAATTTGTAGATTCATCTTGTAGCTGTATAGTTTTCATTACTGTTGGTTATTGGTCAAGTTAGTTACTTTCATTGTACTATTAAAGTTTACATGTATTTTGAGTTTTCTGAGATTTTTTGTTTCTTTTTAATCAGCCATGAAGTTGAACTTGGTCAAAGGCCTTATTAACATTTATTGAAGTGTTTAATATAACATAATATAAATAGGCATCTATTTTAAGCTGCTACTGAAGTAAACCTTAGTTATGATATTTTTTTCTATTTTTAGTATGACACTGGACTTGACTTATTAGCATCTTCTGTGGAATTTTGCATTTGTATTCATGAGAGAAATTGACACATAGCTTCTTTGCCAGGCTTTGGTATCAGGTTCATACAAGCTTTGCAAAATGAATTGATAAGATTTCCATGTTCTTCTATGTCATGGAGTATTTTATGAAGCATGGAAATTATCTGTAACTTGAAAATTGGAGAGAACACTTATAATACTGTCTGTCTCGTAGTCTTCGTTGTACGTAATTTTGGATAAAATTTTAAACTTCTCACATTGATACTTTCCTGTGTAGACACCTTATGTTTTCTCAAAGAGGTGTCCCTTTCATTAAGATTGAACAAAATTAATGAAATTATGCGTTGTATTTTCTTGTTTTAATTTATTTTGAAATAGTGATTTTGTACCCTTTTTATTAATTCTTTTGCAAATGCCTGTTGTGTTTTTTTTAATCAACTTTGTTTACCCCACAATTTTCTAATTCATTGATTTCAGCTTTAATATTTCATAAAACTCTTAATTCTTGGTTTTATTTTCTGATATCTTGAATTCAGTGCTTCACTTATTTATTTTTATTCTTGCTTAATGATGCCTTTGAACACAGCTTTAGACTCACCCTATAATTTTAAAATATCAGGCACTCACTATTGGTACGTTTCAAATAGTCTTGTAATTCTAGTTTTTAATTTTTCCTGCAATTTATTACTTACGAGAATGATTTTTGATTTCTAAGTTTCCAGGATGCTTTTTTTCTTCTATATTTAAATAGCAATTTCTAATTTTCTTTCATTTTATTTAGAGAATATGAGTTTTGAGAGTGTGTGTGTGTGTTTGGCTGTTTCTCTTGGAACACGACCTGTTTGTAGTTTAGATAGCCATTTGTCTGTCTTCCATGTCCATCGTTTCTCTTTTGTTGTTTTCATCTTTTTGTCTTTTACTCTTTATTCTGCAGGGGTGTTTCATTTTTTTTCTCCTCAGTGATCTGATTTTCACCACTGTTGGGTGTGGTCTTTATTGCCTTTTGTTCCCATTTATATTTTGTTCTTGCATTTCTGGTTTTTCAGTCATGTCATAATTCACTCAGGTCCATATTAGCTAGTTCCCATTGTTCTTTTAGCCCTTCTATCCAGTTTTCATGGAGTCTTGGTGGTGCAGTGATTAAGAGTTTGGCTTGGCTGCTAACCAAAAGGTTCACAGCTGAAATCCACCAGCCACTCCTTGGATGCCCTATGAGGCAGTTCTACTCTGTCCTATACATTCGCTATGAGTCGGAATCAACTCGATGGCAGCAGGTTTGGTTTTTGTTTTTTTATCCAATTTTTGATATTTTTTTCATATACTCCATGTTTCCTTGCATATTTGTGGAGACTGAAAATATACTCTTTCTAAAATTTACTTCTAGTTCATGATACATTCTTCTCAGGATCACAGTGCTCTTTTTTTATGTTGCAGAGGATTTTCAAAGTTCTTTCAAGTTATCCACCTTTGAAAGAGAAGACCCCAGTCACCGGTGTGAATGGATCCCCCGACTCCGCCGGGGCACTCTCATCACCAGCCTTGTTACCTGGTGTCAGGTGCTGTTGGCATCCCTTAAGGGGAAGGCCTGGTTGATATGCCTGGTCATTGGCCAAATTCTCTGTGTTTTGATGTTGATTTTTCTCGGGTGAGTCAGCTTGCCTGATAGGTGATCTCCTGGTCCTGCTGCTTGGTAGTAGGAATATTTAGATGGAGCTTTCTTCATTACGGAGTTCCTGGGTGGTGCAGATGGTTAGAGTGCTCACGGCTAACTGAAAGGTTGGAAGTTCAAGTCTACCCAGAGGCGCCTCGGAAGAAAGTCCTGACGATCTGCTTCAGAAAAAGCAGCCGTCGAAAACCGCGTGGAGCACAGTTCTCCCTGGAGATGCGTGAGGTTGCCGTGAAGCGGAATCCACTCGGTGGCAGCTGGTTTTATTTATCGTGCTTTTCAACAGCCTGGAATTCTTCCTAGTTCTTCCTTCTAAAGACAGTGCAAGAGCATCTACTGCCTCATTTTCTATCTTTCCTGTGGTTCTTTCTGTCTCTCTGCTTTTCTGTTAATCTCCAGAAGGCATTATACCGCCATCGTCCACCCTTTTCTGTGACTAAACTGCATTTGCGGGAATTGTGGTCTCTCAATGGATGGATACAGACAGATATTCACGGGGTGGGAGTGCCTTGAAAGCAGTTCCTTTCAGCAGCACAGCCTCATGTGTCCGAGATACCCGCTGCCGTACCCACTGCTTTGAGTTGATTCCAAATAATAGTGATGCCACAGGGTTTCCAAGGCCATAAATCTCTACAGAAGCAGACTGCCACATCTTTGGCCAGCAGAGCCACTGGTGGTTTCGAACTGCTGACCTTTCGGTTAGCAGTTGATCGCTTAAACCACCATGCCACCAGGGCTTCTTGAGGGCTCTGCATCTGGGGACTGGTGGTGCTCTCCAGTGGTCCACCTGCCATGTCCTCTCTCATGCTTCTGTGGCTAATCCACACTCAGGGTCTGTTTACGTGTTTCTATATTTCCTTCAGAAACCCTGGTGGCGTAGTGGTTAAGTGCTACGGCTGCTAACCAAAAGGTCAGCACTTCGAATCCGCCAGGCACTCCTTGGAAACTCTATGGGGCAGTTCTGCTCTGTCTTGTAGGGTCCCTATGAGTTGGAATCGACTCTATAGCAGCGGGTTTATATTTCCTTCAGTGACAGTCTGGGAAAGGGTTAATCATTTAGTTAATGACCATGATATCCTGCAATGGCTATTCAGATTTTAGCTTGAAATTTGTAGTTTGTTTCAAAAAAGAAGAAATTTATTTCATGGAAAATGCTGTGGGATTCTGAAACAGCTGACTCTGTCTCATAATAACTACCTTGTGATTGCATTTTCCAAGGTTCACAGCTCCTTCACATATTTGTCCTCATGTAATTATCTTCACAGACCGGTGGACTAGGTATTATTATCTTCATTGGCGTTAAAGTGGCTTACCCAAAGTCTCACAGGCAGACAGTGGCAATTTTGAATTTATATCTTCTGATGAAAAATTCTTACACTCTTTCCATTGTGCTAAACATCTCTGAGGAAAGAGGTTACTCAACATTTCTTGCCAGGAAGTTGGACAAGAAGTTACCCCAGAGTGGTAGGCCGACCAGCGCTCCTCCCCCAAAGATGTCCATGTTGTAATCCCTGTGAATGTGCTGTGTTACACGGCAAGGGGAATTAAGGTTGAAGATGGAATTAAGGTTGCTAATCCGCTGACTTTGAGATGAAGAGATTATCCTGGATTATCTGGTGGGCCCAATGTAATCACAGGGGTCTTTATGAGGAGAGGAGGGAGGCAGGAGAGTCAGAGGCAGAGAAAGAGATGTGACCACAGAAGCAGAGGTCAGGGTGATGTGATTGCCGGCTTTGAAGAGAAAGGGGGCCAGGAACCAAGGTGGCTTCTTGAAGGTGGAAGAACCAAGGAAATGAAATCTCCCCTAGAGCCTCCTGAAGGAACATGGCCCTCCTGACACATCGGATGTAGCCCACTGAGACCGTTTTTGGACTTCTGGCCTCCAGAACTGTAAGATAATAAATCTGGGCTGTTTTAAGCCACGAACTTTGAGGCGATTTGTTACAGCGGCAACAGGAAACATATACCCAGCATATCAAATATTGTCCCTGGTCTAACTCTCTGAAAAGCATGAACAGGAAGTCCGG